>NC_089016.1:3136661-3453963 GCF_963932015.1 Anas acuta | reverse complement strand
CAGCAGGGAGCTCCTGAACTTTGTCATGGTTATGGCAAAGGCTGCAGGTGTTCAGCGCCCTGAATCTGGAGAGCATCTCTCAAGCCACATATAGTTTGTGAGACCAGAAAGAGCTGCCGGCTTATAATGAGTGCTGTGACTTAGGCACACGGTTTGCAGAGGTTTTAAGGCATAGTGCATGAGTGCCAGACTCCTGTTTGGTCACTGGGACAAAACGAGATCTGGGAATGTTGGATGTCCTAAAAAGAGTAGAGGGGAGACAACCGGGGAGGAGATGTGGCTCTTCTTGGCCTTGTTTAACCCCCAGCCCCTCTACACCCCACAAACCTTAGTTACAGCTGTGGGCTTCTGCAGAACGTCACAATTCCTAGTAAATCTTCGGGATATACTTTAAAAGCAGGAAAATACTGTGTTGGTTTCTTTTTTTTTTTTGTATACATAGGTCAGCTGCCAGCAGCAGCACCTGCTGGAGTCGAGGGTATTGAGCAAGGCAGCGTCGTGTCCCGAGCAGCAGTCACAAGGGGAGCTGAGCGGAGCCCGCCTGAAAACTCGGGGGGTTTCTGCTTCTCAGCAAGCCAAAACACAGCTCCCCGTCCCCAGTACTCCTCGCTGTGAGGATGAGGACTGAGGAAGGCTCACCCTGCCTGCAGCTTCTTCAGTTCTTCGTGTGGGGAACTCTCGGAGGAGCTGGTGCTTCTGGAAAGAAAGCACCTTTTGGTGCTGTGGGCATCCGAGTGTGATGCTAACCCACGCAACGCTGCCCCTTGCATCTGACAAATGTTTTACAACTTTGACTTCTTTGCAGGTTTTACTTAAATTTGGTGGAGGAGGCTGTGGCTGAGCAGAGAACTAATTTGTTATTTCACTAACTGGAATAATTTACAATGGAAAGAAGCTTTTTTTAGTTAAAAGTTGTGTTTCTTATTACAACTTTGGGTATTTTACCTCGCAGTCCACAAACACTGTTTTTAAACTTGATTCCTGACAAGTCACTTTTCTCAGTTCTCGAGTTCTTGGACTCCACCAGGGGAAAAGGAAGGCCCTGCTAATATTGTTTGTTTTTTTCCTTCTGGAGGAAGGAGGGGAGAGTTGAGAAAAAGAGGAATGAAGTAAAATGAATTTACTCTTTGCACACGTGCTGAAAGAATAGGCAGGTGTTCTTGGGAATATCTCATTTAAATCTCTGTGTATGTGTTTCGAGAGGATGTGTCCTCACTTAGAGGAGCCAACATCCCATTGCTGGACCTAATCCTGATGGGGCTGGCATCTGAGGGTTACGCGGGCTGCTCCCGGCAGGGCTCTTCCCACCCGGGGAGGCCAAGGGAGCTGGCCGAGCACTGCTCCACTGCCTGGAAAGATTCAGTCATTTCCACCCAAAGTGAGGAAATAAAAAGCTCGGTCAGCCATTTCATCTGGAGATACCCCGCCCTCCTCCAACAAATATGAAAAAGGGAAAATGTAGGCTTGGGCCCTCACATATCCCAGCAGTTTGCACCCATTCGGGCGATGCGATTGGGGTCGGGGCAGGCAAAATAGAAGTTACCTTTATTTTTTTTTTTTTAAATTTCAGCAGAAGAATTTATAAGGTTGATGTTGCCCCTTTGATATTTGATTTAACCCACTGACTGCCCGGGAAGGAAGGAGTCTGTTTAGTTTACCTTTGTCCTAGATTCAGTTTTAATATCTCATGTTTAAATGGGGGGGAGGGGGGGGAGATGATCTTTATTCTTAATGATTCATGCCGCTTCAAAGCACAGTGGTTTCTACTTGTGTGCTGCCTTTCCCACTGGGAGATGCAAACAAAAGAACAATAATTTCAGACTCCTCCTTCAGTTTCCAAGAGAACCTTAGCTGCTCAGGGATAGCTCTGAATTTTAAAAGCATTTTTTTCTTCCAAATTATGTATTGATTGCACATAAAATAGCAGCACCGTAATATGCAATTTAAAACAAATGCACGGGGGTGCTTGGTTGCTTTTATTTTTTTTTTTTTCCTCCAGCAGAAAACAAAAAGTGGATTCTGTTCCCTTAAGCCACTCTTGCAAAATCCGCACAAACATTTATTAGTCTAGACACAAAATATTCTCAGCCGGCCTCAGCCTGACGATGGCAAAAAGAAATAAAAATAATAATAAAAAAAAAAAAAGAAAAGGCAAGCTAATATTGTACTTGGCTGTCAAAAGGGAAGGGGGGAATCATGCCCCAGGCTAGTGAAGCTGTAACATTTTGCTGGGGCTGCCTGCAACAACAGATGCATCTCGTTCCCCTGGGCTTCCAGTCCTGCCTATTCTCTTCTGCTGAACTTGGCCGCTCGCAAACATTCCCTGTGAGTACCACACCCCGGGCTTCTCCTGGACGCTTTTGATTTGATTTAATGATGGCACCAGGCATGCTCCTCTTCACCAGGCCTGCTCTTGTGCCCCAGAAATCATGTAGCGAATTCATTGATTGGAAAACGTGCAAAATAGGTGGGATCTGGGGTGACTGGTAGAAATCAAAAGGGTTTGAAATAGGCGATGTGACCGCAGCTTAAACCTGCAGGAAGGGAGCATCGACCCGAATGGTTTATCTGAATCTTCAGCTGCAACTTCTGTAAATACCAGCTCCTTCTCCTCATTTGCTACCATGGCAGTTTGCAGACTTTTGCTGAGTTAAAAGGACAAATCATAGTTGTGCGCGTTTGTTTGATCAGGCCTTTACCTCAGTGCTCACGTTCTCAGACTGCTGGGGTTTTATATTTTTGTCATTTTCTTAGAAAATGGCGAATGATGCATATCCCGGCTTCCAGATGATTAGTTCCTGTTGCTCCCAATTTGTGTCAGGCTGCATTTGGTTGGAAATGAAAATGTAATTGCAAATTCCCCTAAACAGCACAACATGTCTGTGGTATTAATTAAAATACGTAGAATATCTGAGAATGCATTCCTTCAAGCATGGCCGTGTTTTTTTAAACCTACAGAGGAGGTAAAATACGGTATTTAGGCTTAGTAGATGAAATGTATTGCTTCTGTGGTGGCAGATCCGTGTCTTGAGATTTTAAACCTGGTGGATCTTGTGCTCGAACCTTCAAAGGAGATGTTACATAGACAATAAAACGTCCTGCTTTCCGGGGAGGACTCTCCTTAGGTCATTCAGAAAACGCCTTCAGTCTTCACTCACTGCAGCATTCACAAAGTGAATGCCTTCCTGTAAGGTTAGTCACCGATGGCCACTCATTCCATGCTTTCACTAAGAAAAACCTTCACAGCTTTGAATCTGAATTTCCAGCCCCGCGTTTAGGTGAGCCCGGAGTGGCGTCAGGCATTGCTGGGCTTCTCGTCCGGCGGCGCTGGTGAAGTGAAAGATGCCAAATGTGAAGTTTGACAGTGAGCTGGGGGGCTTGTGCTGGCCCAGTGGCTCTCTAAGCCCCCGTGTCTGAGCAGCGGGAGCATCCGAGCAGCACAGGACGGAGCTCAGCAAGAGGCTGGGGTCAGGGCACTGCTGCAAATAGAAATGCTTTGCTGGCTGCAGAGGTTAACCAGGTACACGGTGCTGTTTTACTGCATTGTGGAGACCTATGGAGAGTGTTTCTGCCCTCCTTTTAACTGAAACGTCCCCAGATTCTAAGGGGAAAAGGAATAGAAGGGACTTGCAGAGGTCATCTGGCCCTGCCTCCTGCTCAAAGCAAGGTTAACTTTGAAATGAGATCAGGTTGGTCTGGGTCTTGCGAGTTTTGCAATCTTCCAGGGATGGAAATTGCTTCAAAGTTGCCAGCAGATCTCCTCGACCTCTCCAGACAGCTGCTTGCAGTCCCCAGCCGGTGTAGAGGTGCCGCTACATCAGAAGGCCTGAAATAAAGAGGTTAAAGGCAAATAGTTTTCATTTGGTTTGATGATTAAGTGGCAAACAAGAGGAAGAGTTGCAAGATACCTTCTTAAATTCAGTCCAGCCAAGTAGGAAAAGTAAACGTGGACAGCTGTATCTTGGCAAAGAAGATAGTAGGGAGCAAGGAGGTTTAGCAGTCAAGATGGAAGGTGATGCCATGAGGCTTACAGGCTAGTAATGTTCTAGTGAAACCCAGCCTTCCTAAACAAACCTGCCTGACTACTTCATGTGAATAACAGACTCTGTTCAGCTATTTCCTAACATAGAAATGGTGCTGACTGCTTCTTCAGAGTAACATAAATTAGTGATACTACCGAAAGAGTTTTGGTTCAGATGTCGATCTGATTTCTCCTAAGCACGCTGAATTCACAGCTGTTGATCCTCCAGAGGAGGCTTTGCAATTGAACACCTGGAGAATAGGTAAATTTCCCGCTGTTGTTCTCCTCTCCTCTTGTTTTGTTTTGTTTTGTTTTGTTTTTTTCCTATTAGCATAGGCTTAAGACTCTGAAGAAACGGGCTGCTTTTTTTCATTTCCAGCACTGGCTGTTCCTCCTGAGCCCCGCCTTCTGTTCTTTCAGTCATAGGATATGTGAATGTAAATTCGTGGGAGAGAGGTAGAAAACTCTGTTTCAATTGGTGTTTTTTCGGCTATGTGGGGAGACCAAATAGAGTGTTTTTGAATATTCTGGCTCTTATTCAGAGCGGCATGTGGAGGGAGACAGATGCGTTTGCTTTTTTAGTGCAATGGCTTCAGAAGCAAGAGGGGAAAAAGCACTTTCTCTGGGAGCTGAAGAAGGTGTCCTAATCACAGGAGAGGTTTCTAAATGGCATATCTTTGCGAGTGTTCCTGTAGTCTGGAGGTTTTTGATTGTTTGTTCGACGTTGGAAGGTTTTACTCTTAATCTTCACGTCCTTCAGCAGAAGTGAGAAATGTGATTTTATTTTGCGCAGTGTCGCGGACCCTCCGAAATCTACTGGGAATGATGAATACCTCGCACAGTACCAATGTGATGATGGTGGAGACATGGAGAAACCAAGAAGATCAAAAGAACATGACCTCATTTCAAAAGAAAACGTTTTGTACGGTAAAGAGACTTCTGAGCCTGGTGAGAAATTGCGGCAAACTTGTCGCGTTAAAGGGTGTAGCTGATTAACTGTTACGGGCCCGGTCAGATTCAGAGTACTGAACCAGTCAGACATTCACCAAAAACACGTTAACCGTCTGGGGGTCCTGTCAGACATTCACCATCAACGCATTAACCGTCTGGGGGTCTGGTTAGATTCAGAACACTGAACTGTCACCGATAACCACCCTCACCCTCATTGCACTTAATGAGAGCTATCACAATGCAATCAAGTATGGTTTATTACAGCAACAGATAATCAGGTTCTTTTGGATTGCCAGCGATAGTGACTGTCTGCAAAAGCAAGCTAGTATGCATGAAATACACAGGTGTTATAGGTGTTACAGATGTTACAGGTGTTGTAGGTGTGCAGCCTAGAAATAAACGTGTTAAAAAGATCAAAGACTCTATAGAGATTTATAAGAAAGTATTCAGATCTCACCCAAAGGCGTCCCAATGGGGGGGGAAGAGAGGCTCAGCCCGTCGACTGATCCCAGGAGTCAGGAGGTCCTAAGGATGTTGTATTTCCTCGGGATGGTATCTCCCCTTACGATGGTATCTTCCCTAACATCCCCTCTCTCTTGGGCCAATTTATATTATTTTCTATCTATTAGGTGGAGCTTGAGTGGCTCTAGTCAAGCATATCTTAGTTATGATTGGTGTAAAGTTTTCCCGTCTCCGTTTAAAGTAATAGGCTCCAAGAAATTCAGGGTGCATACTCAGTGAGGGGTGGTCGCACCTTGGAGGCGAGTAGCTTTTGGGATGGAGGTTTGTTTTGGCATTATAATGATATTATAATGAGCAAAAAGTACACTAGGGTACAGCATTTGTCAAAACATGACAGGTCTTTGGCTTAGGGTGGCAAAAAGTGCAGCTTTGTGCACAAGAACAATCGAGGCCCCACCTGATTACAGAGCCTAGCCGTGGTGTCTCCACTCCACTCTATGCTCCGTGGTGTTCCTTAGGGCTAGCACACCAAGTTTCCCCAGCGCGATAGCATCTAAGGTTGGGAGCCTAGGGAATGCTCAGGTAATGCAGTTATGCCCTACCCTGAAAGCCTCTTCAATGCTGTACCTTTTCCTTAAAAATGTGAATGCTAGTTTTATTTTCCTAGTTACTTCAGGCATTTACACCACATAATCCACCCCGTGGATTATAGTCACTTAAGCTTCACGACAGTTGGAATACTTTGGGGATATCACATACATTCTTGGAATGAGGTTTATCGAGTGTATGTACATTGTGTAGTGATGCTAAACGTTTCATCATAAACCAGAGTTTAACATACAAACTAATTGTCAGTATGAAACGTAATACAGTGAGTATTAGCAGAACAATAACAGGGTGAAGCATCTTGTTGAAAATTCCCTTGGCAGCTGGCAACCATCCAAACAAAGTGTCCCACCAACGGTGTCTCTCATCTCTCTTTACTCTTTCCATCCCTCGATGTATTTCTTGCACATCATGATGGACAGTAATCAGAGTCTTTTGTCCATTTTCTCGGACCTGTGTCATCAGCTGCTTCAGGTCCTCATGTACCAGCAATTTCTTCACCAAGGTGAGGTTCATTCCAATAGGAGTAGGGAGCAGTTCATGAAGCAGAATATAATTAGATGCAATAAGTTGATAAGAAGTGACAGGAGCTGAGTATTTAAAATCACATCCTAGAATTTTGGTAAAATTGCTAACACAAACATTAGAGTGATTACTGGTATCTACCACTGTATCATCTACGACTATAGAGTCACAATGAGTTCTCATGCAAACACAACCTTTCCCAATATATACAAGTACAGTTTCAAGGGTTTCATTAGGATGTATCTCAAAGTGGCAAATATTTTGCTCAGTGTCAAGACAAATGTCTTGAGATTCCAGCATGTTCCTTTCACAGATGAAACCTTTTTGTTCACGCACAATACATGCATTTACATCAATTGTTTGCCACTTTCCTCCCTTTTGATGGGCCCATACTTTATGCTCTTTAGGATAAAGTATAGTTCCATTATGATTGAGTCCTAATGCAATGATTGGATATACATTGTATACGGTGGCATTACTTATAGTAAGTATAAAGGCAACAATTTGATCATTTTCTGCATAATGGGTAAAGTTGACTAATTGCCACCATGCTTGAAACTTTTTCAAATTCTGAAGCATTATCCCAAATCAATTTTCAAATTTCAGTGGGCAAAGTTCCTCCTTCTCCCTCTCTAATAATAGCTGCTGCTACAGATTGTATCCATAACTGCGCTTGGATACAGCTCAAGGCAAGGGAGGTATTGCCTTGGGCTTTTCCAAGGGCATTTACAATTAATTGATGATCATTTTCCTCAATTTGTTCCCAATGGGGCAAAACATCTGTTAGAAGCCATTGATTTGCTCCTAAAGCCAATAAGGATGATTTTATTGGTTGTTCCAGTTTCCTTAGGTCATCTGTAGTAGCAGTTATTCTACTCATTAGGACCTCATAACCTAGTTGCATCCTGTGGCCCTCTTTTAGGGATCAACTAGGGTCAAAGAGAATTTGTTGTTGAATTATGTAAGGGCCTGTATTGAAGATGGAAGGAGTTAGACCAATGGGAGGCTGAGTCGGTTCGTTTTCAAATATCTGCAGGGGCAGAGGCTTCTTATCCTTTGACCATGAATTCAAATAGTAATTCTGTGCCTCTGTAACCCCAAAGACAGTACACAATTATAGGTTTGGTGAAAGTAAACTGTCTTATTTTCAGTCAGCTGATTATAAGTGGATCGGTTAGTTATTCAGCAACCAATTTGTATTGTCTGTCCAGACATGGCTTGAAGTTCAGCAATTCTTAGAGAATTGTTCCAATTCCATTCACCTTTTGAAAATATTTTGTTTCCATGTAGAACTAAAGTAGAGAGATTTAGGTCCTTTCTGTTTTGAGATGTTCCAGTGACTGTGCTATACTGTGACAATACATGGTTAAATGCCATGGTGAAACACCTCAGCTCCATGCACAGCCACAGTAGCTAAGTTTCCTTTAAGGTCTGTAATTGCATCAAGGTCAGGGTAAAGCATAGCATTATTAATCCAAACTGTTGATTCATCATCTTCCAGCTGTCCATACACAGTTTGCTCAGGGTTCCTGTGAACACAAAAGAAAATAAAATATGCTCGGTTGTATTCAACTGGCAGGGTTAGAAAGAGGGTGAAATAGCAATCTTTGATTTCCCATGCATAGAAATATTTGGGAGTAGTTAGCACTATTACTACTGTTAGAAACACAGAGGGCTTTCACTATCTCTGCCATGTTTGGAACTGTGGCGGTCAAAGGTGTAGTGTTAGCATTCAACTGTCTGTATTCCACTGTAAAATGCCATTGCCTGGTTGGTTTCTTTACTGGCCACACCAGTGAATTGTAAGGTGAATGGGTCCTTTTAATAATGCCTCTTTTTTCCAGTTCTGTTACCACCCCATCAATCCCCATAAGTGCTGCTGCTGACAACAGATATTGCCGATCATTAATGATTTTAGCAGGGGATAAGGGTATGGAGGTTTGTAACAGGCTCAGTCTCACGCTGCCTGAATCCCTTTGATGTGTCGCGAAACTCCACACAGTTCCATCAGGGAGTTTCCACATACAACCATGCAGTATGTCAAATCCTAAAATATTAGTGTATGCAGCACCAACTAATACTTCTACCCTGGTTAATTTTTGTTCCTCTGGCAACCAGAGTGAAATTTTTGCAGTGGGGCATTGTTTTTCCACACCATTGATTCCCGTGAATTTAATTCTTTAGGAGAACTAAAGAATACATAGGGCCACTCCTTGATAGGGAAGGTCTCCTCACAGACAATGACATAGGCAAAGCAGAGACGCTTAACGCCTTCTTTGCCTCTGTCTTCAATGCCAATGATGGGCTTCAGGACCCAGGGTGCCCTGAGCTGGAGGACCGGGACGGTGGGGATGACAAACTCCCAACCGACCCTGAACGTGTGCGGGATTTGCTACTCCACCTGGATCCCTACAAGTCCATGGGTCCGGATGGGATTCATCCCCGGGTGCTGAAAGAGCTGGCGGACGTCATCGCGGAACCTCTCTCAATTATTTTTCAACGATCCTGGGAATCTGGAGAGGTCCCGGTAGACTGGAAGCTGGCAAATGTTGTGCCGCTTTTCAAGAAGGGTCAGAAAGAAGACCCTAGCAATTACAGGCCTGTCAGTCTCACATCAGTGCCTGGTAAAATCATGGAGAAGATGGTTCTCAAACTTATTGAGGCGCACCTGGGGGACAAAGCAGTCATTGGTCCCAGCCAGCATGGGTTTGTGAAGGGTAGGTCCTGCCTAACTAACCTGATTTCCTTTTATGATAAGATCACCCGTATGGTGGACCAAGGGAAACCAGCTGATGTGATTTTTTTGGACTTCAGCAAGGCTTTTGACATGGTTTCCCATAGGATCCTACTGGACAAAATGTCCACCATACAGCTAAATAAAAACATCATACGATGGGTGAGCAATTGGCTAACGGGCAGGGCCCAAAGGGTTATGGTGAATGGGGCTGCGTCAGGCTGGCGGGCGGTCACCAGTGGGGTCCCTCAAGGCTCCATTTTAGGGCCGGTACTTTTCTTTTTTTACACAAAACTTCCTCTCTCAAGTGTGACACTGAATGTAGCTCTAAAAACCTTTCCTCCTCAGCTGTTACAGAGAGATTCCAAGATAAAAAGGACGAGACTAAAAACACTGAGAAAGAGCATTACCAAAGCAAGAGGGAACATGCTCCTACTGCAGAGGAGGAGAGTCAAAAAGCAGGTCCTTCCGGCAAGAGAAGGATAAAGTTGAATACAAAGAATACAAACTTGAGCTCCTGATTGGCTTCATGCTGAACTCTGTGCTGTTCTTGTCCTAATCTTGGTCTTTCCATAGATACTATGGTTTAAATCCAAATAGAATCATGTGATGAGGAAGATCTCACTGCAACAAATTCAACATCTAAAATCAAAGTTTACATTTTCCGTGATTTTCTTCCTGAGCAGAAGTGTGCAGTACTCCTTTTATATTAATGTAGAGATCCATCTTCTGTTGATCCATCTTCTTCGTCTTCGTATTCTTTGTCTTCTTCATCTTTTTCATCTTCTTCGTCTTCGTCGTCTTCTTCTTCTTCTTCTTCTTCTTCTTCTTCGTCTTTGTCGTCTTCCTCTTCTTCTTCTTCTTCTTCTTCTTCTTCGTCTTCCTCTTCTTCTTCTTCTTCTTCTTCTTCTTCTTCTTCTTCGTTTTCTTAATCTACTTCGTTTCTTCTTCGTCATTATCGTCTTCTTCGTCTTTTTCTTCATCTTCTTCTTCTTGTCTTTGTCTTCTTCTTCTTCTTCATTTTCTTCTTCTTTTTCTTCTTCTTATTATTCTTCTACTTCATTTTCTTAATCTTCCTCATTCCTTCTTCATCGTTACCATCTTCTTCTTCTTCTTCATATTCTTCATATTCTTCTTCTTCGTTTTCTTAATTTTCTTCGTTTCTTCTTCCTTGTCATCGTCTACTTCTTCTTCTTCGTCGTCGTCGTCTTCTACTTCTTCATCTTTTTTTCTTAATCTTCTTCGTTTCTTCTTCATCGTTATCTTCATCTTCTTCTTCTTCTTCGTCTTCTTCTTCATCTTCTACTTCTTCTTCTTCGTTTTCTTAGTCTTCTTTGTTTTTTCCTCGTCTTCTTCTTCTTCTTCTTCTTCTTCTTCTTCTTCTTCTTCTTCTTCTTCTTCTTCTTCTTCTTCTTCTTTTTCTTCTTCTTCTTCTTCTTCTACTTCTTCTTCTTCTACTTCTTCTTCATCGTCGTCGTTTTCTAATTCATTTTCTTCTTCTTCTTCTTCTTTTTCATCTTTTTCTTTTTCGTTTTCTTAGTCTTCTTTGTTTCTTCTTCTTCGTCATCCTCTTCTTCGTTTTCTTAGTCTTCTTCTTCTTCGTCTTCTTCTTCGTTTTCTTAGTCTTCTTCTTCAACTTCTTCTTCTTCTTCATTTTCTTAGTCTTCTTGGTTTCTTCTACTTCTTCATTGTCTTCTTCCTCTTCCTCTTCCTCTTCCTCTTCCTCTTCCTCTTCCTCTTCCTCTTCCTCTTCCTCTTCCTCTTCCTCTTCCTCTTCCTCTTCCTCTTCCTCTTCCTCTTCCTCTTCCTCTTCCTCTTCCTCTTCCTCTTCCTCTTCCTCTTCCTCTTCCTCTTCCTCTTCTTCTTCCTCTTCCTCTTCCTCTTCTCCCTCTTCTTCTTCTTCTTCTTCTTCTTCTTCTTCTTCTTCTTCTTCTTCATTTTCTTCTTCCTTGTTTTCTTAGTCTTCGTTGTTTCTTCTTCTTCTTCATTGTCTTCTTCTTCATTTTCTTAGTCTTGTTGTTGTTGTTGTTGTTCTTCTTCTTCTTTGTTTTCTTCTTCTTCTTCTTCTTCTTCTTCTTCTTCTTCTTCTTCTTCTTCTTCTTCTTCTTCTTCTTCTTCGTCGTTGTCGTTGTTGTCGTCGTTGTCGTCGTCTGTTTTCTAATTCATTTTCTCCTTCTCCTTCTCCTTCTCCTTCTCCTTCTCCTTCTCCTTCTCCTTCTCCTTCTCCTTCTCCTTCTCCTTCTCCTTCTCCTTCTCCTTCTCCTTCTCCTTCTCCTTCTCCTTCTCCTTCTCCTTCTCCTTCTCCTTCTCCTTCTCCTTCTCCTTCTCCTTCTCCTTCTCCTCCTTCTTCTTCTTCTTCTTCTTCTTCTTCTTCATTTTCTTGGTTTTCTTCGTTTCTTCTTCTTCGTCGTCATCTTCTTCTTCTTCTTCTTCTACTTACTTCTTCTTCATCGTCGTCATTTTCTAATTCATTTTCTTCTCCTTCTTCTTCATCTTTTTCTTCTTCGTTTTCTTAGTCTTCTTTGTTTCTTCTTTGTCGTCTTCTTCTTCATGTACTTAGTCTACTTCTTCATCTTCTTCGTCTTCTTCGTTTTCTTAGTCTTCTTTGTTTCTTCTTCCTCTTCCCCTTCCTCTTCCTCTTCTTCCTCTTCTTCTTCTTCATCTTCTTCTCCTGGTAGCTTGGGTTGCTCAGCTACAGCAAGCCGCCATAGATTGCAGAAAGCACAGCCAAAAGCACAACAGACACCAGTAGAGTCAGGTCATGCTCCATTTTATTGCCCGAATAGCCTAACTTTTATAGGGAACTTAACAGGGGTGATTGTGTCTCACACAAGATTATTGGTCAAAAGCACTCAGACAAACAACTACAAGAAAACAACCCCACCTGCAAGAAAACAACCCCCTTGTGATTAGCAGTCACCTAGACCTTGTTCTTGAAGCCAGAGACTGGTAACAATATTTTTCTGAATTCCTCAATTGGGCGATGTAGGAACATTGTCATGGGAACTTCTCATAGTTGCCCTGGTAGCTTGGTTTGCTCAGCTACAGCAAGGCATGGGATTTTTTCTGTTTCAAAAAATCCCTCAGGGAAGGGAAGGGAAGGGAAGGGAAGGGAAGGGAAGGGAAGGGAAGGGAAGGGAAGGGAAGGGAAGGGAAGGGAAGGGAAGGGAAGGGAAGGGAAGGGAAGGGAAGGGAAGGGAAGGGAAGGGAAGGGAAGGGAAGGGAAGGGAAGGGAAGGGAAGGGAAGGGAAGGGAAGGGAAGGGAAGGGAAGGGAAGGGAAGGGAAGGGAAGGGAAGGGAAGGGAAGGGAAGGGATGTTATCAGAGTTTCGATGACATGAGGTGAAGTAGGTTATGTTAGTTGAGGTGAAGTGGGTAGTACTGCACTGAGGTGAGGTAATGTTAGTTGAGGTGATGTGGGTTGAACTGTGGTGATGTGTGCTGAGGTTAGATGAAGTGACATGAGATTAGTTAAAGTGAGGTGATGTGAGGTGAGATAAGGTGAGGTGATGTAAAATGATGTGGGTTGAACTGCTGTGAGGTGAGTTTAGGTGAGGGGAGGTGTTAGGCAAGGTGAGATGAGGTGACATGAGATGAGGTGAGGTGAGATGAAATAGTATGAGCTGTGAAGTGAGGTAAGGTAAACTGAAGTGAGATGAGATGAGATGAGATGAGATGTGTTAAGTGGAGAGGAGAGGCACAAAGATGTGGGGAGGGAATAGGAGTGGAGGTGAAGTGTGTTGATCTGTGTTGAGGTGACATCAGGTGTTGCCAGGTGATAGGTAATGAGATGAGGTGAGGTTAGGTGAGGAGAAGTAAGGTAAGGTAAGGTGATGTGAGGTGAGATTAGAAGAGGTGAGTGACGTGAGTTTAACTGAGGGGAGTTGAGGCGAGGAGAATTGGGTTAAACTGCAGTTAGGTTAGGTTGAGGTGAGATGAGGTGACGTCAGATAAGGTGAGGTGAGTTGAGCTGAGGTGAGGTTATGTGAAGTGTGGTGATTAGAGGTGAGGTAATATTAGGGACGGTGAGATGAGTAGAAGTTAGGTAATGTGAGATGAGTTAGAAAGAGGTAAATTGAGATGAGCTGAACTTATATGAGGTGACGTGATTACAGGTGAGGTGATGTTAGGTAAGGTGAGATGAGCTGAGGTAACCTGAGGCAAACTAAGGTGATGTGAGATGAAAAGAGATGAGATGACATGAGCTGAGAGGAGGTGAATTGAGATGAGATGATGTGAAACTATATGAGGCAAGTGGAGGTGAGAAGAGATGAAATGAGACAGGCTGTGGTGAGGTGAGGAGAAGTGAGATGAGGTGAGGTTAGGTGTATTGAGATGAGGTGAGAAGATGTGAGTTGAGGTCAGATGAGATGAGATAATTTGTGGTGAGATGATGTGAAGTGAGGTGTGGTGTGGTGAGGTGAGCTGAGCTAAGGTGAGACGCGTAAAGATGGTGAGGTGAGCATTCTGGTGAGGTGAGGACAGATGAAGTAAGGCGCTCACCTCATCACATCATCTCATCTCACCTCAGCGCACTTCATCTTACATAACCTCTTCACCTCACCTTACCTCATTTTGCCTCACCTCATGTCACCTCAAATTACCTCACCTAACCTCATCTCAAGTCACCTAACATCACCTCATCTCACCTTAACTAACATCACCTCACCTTACCTTAACAAATATCAACTCACCTTATCTCACCTAAGCTGAACACACTTCAACTCACCTCACTTCACCTCAGCTCAGCTCAGCTCAGCTCAGCTCAGCTCAGCTCAGCACACCACACCACACCACACATAACATTACCTAATCTCAACAATTCTCACCTCACCTCACGTCATCTCATCTCACCTCACCTCACCTCATCTCATCTCACTTCACCTCATCTCCTCTCTTCTCCAGTAATCGCCAAATCTGACTTCTACATAGGGCCTCAGAATTAGATTTCTTCCCTGTTTGGAAGGACCCTCCATATCACTTTGGGGGAACTAGTGCTAGAATTAATTAATTATGGAAGTCACATGGAATTCACTGGTTTGGGGAAACAAAATCCGAGTTGGATATTAGAAGGATCAAGAGAAATGGGAAGCTAATACACTGTGACTTTGCTCCCTGTGGAGGATGACATGACCTCCCAGTAGTAAAAGATACACACTTTGAGCCCAAGGCATCACCTTGAGAAGTCATGGATGGATTACCCACTTCCAACCTGGGAAGTTTGGTGAAAGGCTTTTCTTTGCCGCGTGTATTATTTGCATTGTTACCTGTTCTTGTTCTTTATACGGGAAAAAATGGTGCAGGACAAGTATATATTCACACACTGTGGATGTAAAATCCTGTCTCATTTAATTGAGAGTTTGGCTAACATGAGTTGGTAAACCTGCTTTGTTCTTACCTTGTGTATCTTGTAGACAGTTGCAAAAGCCTTTAGGATTATATTATATGTATAATTTTGTATACTGTAACAGTGAAGGATGTTTTTGGAGGCCTACCTCCTTGTCCTTCTTGGCAGGAGAAAAGGAAATGAATCTCCAAACCCTGCATGGGACTTAATACAAGGACTTAAGTGAGATGGAACTATCGTAACCAAGGGGCATGCACAGCTCTTCCTTCATCAGCTGGTGAGGGAATTAAGATGGTCTTAATAACAAATTATGGAATCTGACCTGAAATGCAACAGTTCTGAATGAATATGGAATATATAATGGCAGCATTGTAGCTGTGAAAAGTGGAATTGAGGCACACCTCTGTTTGGAATATCCTTGGAGTTTAAATGGTGAATTTACTGAAAACTCAAGACCCCTTTCAATGTGAGTATAGTTATAAATGGGATATCAAATGGCATATTCGAATTCCTGATGCACATGCTGGCCACAAAGTCTGAAGGGGAAACAGATCTCATGAATGGGCTTGGTCACTTAAAAAGCTCTAGATAAAACAGAAAATAAACCCATTAAAATACACAACTGACATCACCAGATAGTCCCCTATTTTATCTCTTAGGTGCCAATATATTTGCCACCTGAGCATGCCGGGTGCTCATCCACCAATGCCTGGGCTTCCTGCAGCACTTGCAGCAGGTAGAGCCTAAACAGGAGGACAGTACTAGGGAGAATCAGAGGACCCTGGTACAGGAAGTCAGTTCACTGCACTCAGTGTTCCTGTTGCTCCAAGCAGATATTAGATTTGCTAGATGTTAGATGAAGTTACTTCTTATCAGTTACCTAACAATGAGTGGCAAACAGGTTGGAACCTTCCAGCACAGCACAGAGGCACTCTGCCATGGGTCAGAGATGCCCATGGAGTGATAGGGGGAAGGGAGCATTACAAGGGATGTGCCCCGCAGAAGAAATACTTTTGGAGCAGCAGCCTTTGCCTTCTCACCTGCTGGGACACTATGGCCTAGCTGTCAGGGGGAGAAGAGGTGAGTGGGATTGGAGCAGGAAATCTGGCGTGCCTCAGTGGTCACTTTTCAAAATGCACAAGAGGGAGAAGAGATCATTGTGCTGAACTGAAAATGGTCCTAGATTTCCTAAGCCTACGAGGGTGCTCTGTGTCCTCCTCCTCTCCTTCTAGTAGGGGATGTGGACAGCAGCCTGAGGAGCAGCTGGTGCCACACCTTGGTGCACCTCTGTTTGGGAGGGACCAATGCAAGCAGGCTGCTGCAGAGGCCTGTGGAGCACTGTGTGAACACCAGCCCCCATTTGGAGAGGGGTCAGGAGAGGAGTCCAGACAGACTGCCCGCATCCCTAGGTCCTCTTCCCCACTCTGTGATGGGCAGCGGTTTCTTCCACAGGGGCCCAGCACTCCTGGGTTCACAGGTGTTTTTGCAGCCCCGTGCTGAGTACCCCCATTGCACAGCCTGCTGTATGGAGCGGTGGCTGTTTAGCACTGGTAGGTTACTAAGCACCAACACGCTTCTGTCTCACTCTGGTCCTCAGGACAGGGAAAATATAGGAAAAATAAAAAAAGAAATGGAACAACAACACCACCACCACCAACACAAAACATACCTAAGCAAGCAACCAACCAAGAACAACAATAACATTAATAACATCAACATCAAAAAACATCTCATGAGTTCTTAAAAGGACAGGGAAATTGCCAACTCACCTGCTTCCCATCCTCCAGCACAGTGTGCCTCTCAAGGGATGCAGGCAGTCCTTCATGATCTGATCCTAGAAGGACCTCCCACAGACTGCAGTTCTTCAAGAACTGCTCAATATTTGTCTGTAATACAGGGTGAAATCCTTCAGGACCGGGTGGCTCCAGCACGCCTCCTCCACATGTGGAAGCTCCCACCAGATCACCTGCTCCACCATGGACTCCTCTTCATGGAAGTCAGGTCCAGCCAGGGGCCTGCTCCTGTGTGGACAGCCATGGGCTGCAGCCTCCTTCAGGCCAGATTGACCTGCCTTGGGAATAGGCTGCCCAGGGAACTGGTTGAGTCACCATCCCTTCTTTAAAAGACATTTAAAGTTTAGTGATATGGTTTAGTGGAGGACTTGTTAGTGTTAGGTCAGAGGTTGGACTAGATGATCGTGGAGGTCTCTTCCAACCTAGATGATTCTGTGATTCTATGATTCAGGCCAGCTCCACCTGCTTCAGTATGAGCTCCTCCAGGGGCTGCAGGGTGGAGATGTACTCCAACATGGTACCCAGTGGTCTGCAGGGACACTGCCTGCTTCACCCTGGTCCTCTCCATGGGTGTAAGAGACTGAAAAGCTACAAAAGAATGATGTCTCAAACACCTGGCAGAAAATGAGTGCTATCACGCTAATGAGATGAGATATGGTCAGAAAAGAGGATCCTGAAGAGGGGGGACAGCACTTTTCTGAAGCCTACCTCCTTACCTAAGGGCAAATAAAATTTACTTCAGGGCCTTGGGACACCTGGTTAAGGGATTGGCAGAACAGATAGTGTTTTCCTCTATCCCTCCATCTGCAGACAATAACAAGGCAAAGAACAGGAAGACCCAGCAAAACAATACCTGGCACAGAGCCTGGTGTCAGTGGAAGAACTTTGTTTTTTTTTTTATCACAGGTCATTTTACAAGACACCAGGCCTGCTGGCAGTGGAGGGGTTCACTTGTCTCTAAGGGGGATCTTTGATTTCTTTCAGGAGTTGGCAGAACACAGTGATAGGGCTTTAAACTAGATTTGAAGGGGGGAAAGGAGTAAAACCAGGCTTGACAGAGACAAGCCTGGGGGTGGTATGACAAAGGTTATAGGACAGTGGGCTAACAAGGTTGATTGGTCTGCCATCCAGGTTGAGTTAGGGGATGGAGAGCCATGCAGCAGCAAAGGCACAAGGGACATGGACAGGTTAGAAACCACAGAAGTGGCCAGGAATGGTCATGCATGAATTAGAGCTTTTCCCTAATTCCATAAAAAGGTAAGGGTAGGGCTTCCCCCAGGGGAAGCTGGGAAAAGAGAGATGGGAGATACGGTGTAGTGAAGAAGAGCTTGACTAGCCCTAGTGCATTTACACTAATGTGCAATCTGGCTGTAGTACATCTACGCTATTGTCCAAATAGGCCTGAAGTGCATCTACACTAGAGGCCAGTCAGTCTTACCTCCGTGCCTGGCAAGATCATGGAGCAGATCCTCCTGGAAAATATGCTGAGGCATGTGGAAAATAAGGAGGCAACTGGCAACAGCCAACATGGCTTCACTGTTATAAATGGCTCAGTCTTCAAAGTAGGATTATAATCAAAGTTTACAATTTATTAAAGGAATAGAGGTAAGCAAACAGCGCTGGGTGCACCGGGAGTCTCCGCTCTAACAGGACGCACACCAGTTACATCAAGTAGCTGATTTTTATGCTCCTAGACTAATACATATTCACTACTACTTCTAAAAAAAATAGGTTATTATAATTAGCTTCCGGGGTCCAGTCCCTCCTACTGGAGCATGCACATCAGTCTCCGGTGGTCCCCCTGGGGGTCTCTGGGGGTCTTTCATGCTGAAGGCTCGTAGTCTTCCTCTCAGTTTTTCTTTCTTGTCCTTCCCCTTTGTACTCCTTGGCAGCATGTCAAAAGCTTACACAGCGTCCCCTGCAAGTTTTGTCTCCTAGCCATCCTTCAGCTTCTTTTTTCTTCTCCTTAATCTCCTGGCCACCTGGCCAGATATCAGGGGCTTGCATAGTGTTCCATTCAGAAGCCATAACAGTTACTAGTTGTTAGCAGTTGTTCTGAAACCCCCAGACATCAGAGACTTCAAAGAAAGAACATACAAATACAAATAGCTCTCTATTGACACTTTACGAGTTGTTAAAACATTCCTCACAGGCCATTCACAGGGACAGTCCAGTCACATCTATAGCAGTGCTAAATCAACCACAAAGAAGGCAAAAAGGCTGTAACTGTTAGGAATAAGAGTTCAGAATAACAAAAGCAAATAGGCTCATGGATTTGAGGAATATTTCTGAAGATTTGATAAATTGACTATAATGAGGGGGAGACTGGGACACGGGGAGGAAAGGGAAGAAACCAAAGTCAAGGTACAAGAACTATATACATTAACCATTCTGTTTTTCTTAGACTTGTGGTTATACAAGGGTATGTAAGACAGAAGGTCACATTCATCATACCATACGGTCCTAGCACTGTTCCATACTGACACAAATCAGATGAACGTATATCACATTCACGAAGGGCAAATTGTGCCTGGTGGCCTTCTACAAGGGACTTACAGCACTCATGGATAGGGGAAGAACAACTGACATCTACTCCATAGACTGTCTCACCTACCAGGTACCTCCCAGAAAGCAATCCCAGCCATGGCCACACCACCAGTTGGCATGCACTTGCTAAAGCACTTGCCAAAAGTCTGTGGCAACCTGTACCGAATGCCTCCCCAAAGATGTGGCTGTTCAGGTCTCTGTCTGCCGGGACTGCATGAGCCTGTCGTTGCCAATGGAGGTTTACAGAGATACTGCCTGAGCGAGTTGCGAGCAGGTAGAATGTGGGTGGAACATGGGGGAGGCCTTCTGCAGCATGAGCTGGTTGGCAGGCAGAGTACCTGAGGGATTGTGCAGGGCACTCCCTGCAACCCGTGCTCCTGGGTGGGCTGAGAAGAGGCCTCCTGAGGACAACAGCTCCTTGTAGCCCTGTGGATCCTGGCTGTGAGGTCACTTCTGTCCCAGCACCTGGCTGGCCAACAGGAGGGAGGCAGAGCCTCTGAGGTCATAAAG
Source organism: Anas acuta (assembly GCF_963932015.1). Classification (NCBI taxonomy): domain Eukaryota; kingdom Metazoa; phylum Chordata; class Aves; order Anseriformes; family Anatidae; genus Anas; species Anas acuta. Next base: position 3,434,468 of record NC_089016.1, on the reverse strand, counting down.
GCCTTCAGAAAGCTGCCCCCAACAGGGTGACACATTTGGGGAGGCCAGGGGAAGCTGGGAAAAGAGATGGGAGATAAGGGGTAGTGAAGAAGAGCTTGACTAACAGAAATAAAAGATTTTGAAGAGGTAGGAGGGGTTCAGGTATGAGACAGCTGCAACACTGACTGTGAAACCATTCATAATACACCCTTTCACCATTTCTAATTAATAACATCGAGCCCTACCCCTTTCCCTAAATGCTACCCCTCACCTTGACAGGAATCCACTGATCTAATCCTTAACCTCAGAGCGTTTTTTGAAGCCCAAACCCATAACCTCTTAGTTTTACCCCATGGCTCACCCTAAATCCTAGCCTTTATTCCTAGCAATGAAAGGTTAAGCCTGATCCCTAGCCCTCACCCCAGCCCTACACAAAACCCCAACCCACAAAGCTAGTTCATACCCTAAGTAGCGACCAGGCACCCTAAGAAGAACACCAAACCAGCCCCTAAACCTTTGCCTAGTCCGTAACCCCCAAAGGTGAGTTCTAATCACTAGACCCTAATCTGACTTGACAACAGGACTGTTGTGCCTCAGGACCTCATGGGCCAGCAGGAGCCATGTGGTGGTGAAGGTGGCTGTGAGGTCACTTCTGCCTGAATACTTGATAAGCCACCTTCAGGCACATGGCTAGTGTATGTGATCTCAGCTGCATGTAAGGAATTGAGACCACCAATATTTATTTGGTTTGAATAGTGATAGCCACTCCTACCCTTGTACCTTACACAAGAGGCATAGCTGTCTCCTGTCCATCAGAGAAGCTGAGAGGCCAACAATGCTTCTGGTATTACGATCAGCTTACTTTTATCTGTTCAGCTGCTGGGTCACAGGGAGGGAACCAGGTGGGTGTGTTATTATGAAGTCAGTTGTGCCTCAGAAACTCATAATCTGGTACAGCTGTGAATATGGCTGTGAGTTCACTTCTGCCTCTGGAACTGATAGATCATCAGCAGGAATGTGGCTGGGAAAGGGGCTATGAGACTACTTCTTCCTGAAGCAGCTGGTAGCTCAACCCCTTTGCTGTGAAAGATGTATGTAGGCTCTGTGGAGTAACTGCATAAAATGACCAAGAAAATTAAACTAATATTCACATTTTAAAGAAAATGTACAGCACTGAGGAGGCTTTCAGGGTAGGGTGTAGCTGCATTACTTGAGCATTCCCTAGGCTTCCAACCTTAGATGCTATCACACTGAGGGAACCTGGTGTGCTGGCTCTAAGGAACAGTACGGAGCGTAGAGTGGAGTGGAGACACCATAGCTAGGCTGAGACCAGGTGGGGACTTGATTGTTCTTGTGCACACCAAGACCAATAAGCTGCACTTTTGTTACCCTGAGCCAACGACCTGTCATATTTTTGACAAAATGCTGTACTCCGGTGAACTTTTGCTCATATAATATCATTATAATACCAAAACCTCCATCCCAAAAGCTACTCACCTTCAAGTTGCAACCCCCCCTCACTGAGCACACGCTCTGAATTTCTCAGAGCCTATATCTTTAAATGAAGACGGGAAAACTTTTCAACAATCATAATTAAGATATCACAGAATCACAGAATTGAAGGGGTTGGAAGGGACCTTGAAAGATCATCAGATATGCTTGACTAGAGTCACTCAAGCTTCACCTAAAAGATAGAAAATAATATAAATTGGCCTAAGAGAGAGGGAATGTTAGAGAAGATACCATCATGAGGGAATATACCATCATGAGGATGTTGTGACTTCTGGGATCAGTCAACAGGCTGAGCCTCTCTTCACCCCCTGCACTGGGGGTGAGATTTGAACACTTGGTTATACTGGGTATCTCCATGGAAACTTGATATAGAAATCTCTATAGAGTCTTTGTGCCTTTTAACGTGTTAATTTCCAGGCTGCGCACCTGTGTATTTCATGCATGCTAGCTTGCTTTTTGTCCTGGTTTCAGTTAGAACAGAGTTAATTTTCTTCCTAGTAGCTGGTAGGGTGCTATGTTTTGGCTTAGGATGAGAAGAGTGCTGATAACACCCCAATGTTTTAATTGTTGCAGAGCAGTGCTTATACTAAGCCAAGGACGTCTCAGCTTCTTGCTCTGTCCTGCCAACAGGCAGGCTGGGGGTGCAGTAAGAGCTGGGAGGGGACAGACCCAGGACAGGTGACCCAAACTAGCCAAAGGGGTATTCCATCCCATCTGACATCATGCTAAACAATATATAGGGGTGGCTAGCCAGGATGGGGGGGCTGGCTGCTCAGGGTTAGGCTGGGCATCGGTCAGCGAGTGGTGAGCAATTGCATTGTGCATCACTTGTTTGTACACATTATTAGTAGTAGTACTATTATCATCATTGTTATTATTATTATTGTTGTTGTTATTATTATTGTTGTTATTATTATTTTCCTGTCTTATTAAACTGTCTTTATCTCAACTCACGGGCTTCACTTTCCATTTCTCTCCCCCATCCCAGAGAGGGAGGGGAAGGGTGAGTGAACGGCTGTGTGGTGTTTAGCTGCCAGCCGGGTTAAACCACAACACTTTTGCAGACAGTAAATTATCGCTGGCAATCAAAGAACCTGTGTACTTGTTGCTGTAATAAATTGCATTTAATTGCATTGTTCCTAGCCGTGAATAGTTCTCATTGAACACAACTATAGTAAGGGTGTGTTACGTTGTTGGTGAGTCCATGACTGTGATAGTTTAGTCTGACCAGACCCACATCCGTAAATACATTATTGGTGAATCTGTGACCGTGATAGTTCAATACCCTGAATCTGACTGGACCTGTAACGGTTAATTGGTTACACACTTTAACATGACAGGCTCACATCTACCTGGTCCCTGATGGGCCAGAGATAGATACCTGGTTGGTACATTGATTGTGAGACACCCCACCCCCTCCACCCTCCCATCCAAGTACCTGGTAGGCCCATGCAGGAAAGAAGGCTTGGACATGGGTTGTCTTGTCCATTCTGCCTGAGTACATGAGTGGACAGCAGTAGGTTTTGAGGTTACTCAGAGCTAATCATGGTGAGGTTACCTCTGTCTGGTCAGGTGACAGGACAATAAGAGTGGTGAGTTTCAGTCACTTCAGTTCACACTGAAGCTTCAGTGTTCCCTGGTGCAAACATGCAGGCATTTGCCTGAGGTATTTCCTTTCATTTAGCTGATGTACAGCCTCATTTTGACTTGGTGGGCATGGCTGAGTTAACTAGCTATTGTGAACTGGCCAGCACCTTACATGTTGATCACAACTTTAATTTCTGGAAGGTGTGTGTATGTGGAGCAACTTTCTCCAGTTTCATTGCAGTAAAGAAAACTGAGAATAATGTATTAGAAGAAACAGCAACACAGCTCTCATGCTTTCCCAGGTGAAAAAGCCATCAGATGAGAAGCTGGAGGAGTTCTGGATTAACTTCAACACTGGCAGCCAGAGTGTGACTTTTTACATAGACAGTAGCGAGGTAATAGTAAAGCCCAGGTGGCCTTGGGTTAGCCTAATATACCAGGTGGATGTTCCTCCAGCTTTGCTGATGTGGCGGTTTTGGTTTTAAAGGGTGCTCTTTGGGACTCCGTGAGGCTGTTGAAAGATGCAGTCAGCAGTTACAGTCTGAAGGGTAAGATTTTTGCAACCGGCATTACCCCTTGCTTGGCTGTGGGCTCACAAGACATAGGGAGCCAATGTAAAATATCAGCATCACCAAAGAGTTCCCATGCCTTCCCTTCTCCATGCCATGTGCTCTGTCACCTTGCACCAGCTCTGCTTGTTGGACCATCTGTGGGCCCATTTAGCACAATAACCTGACCCTGCCTGCCCCCTCTAGCCCACCCCAAAAAAGAGTTGGAGCATCTCAGTCAGGTCTGGCAGCAACTACAGTGGAAGAGGAAGGCAGGAGAGGAGGGACTTATGCCCCTGGGAGCAGAGGAGGGAAGTGGAAGGAGAAGGGGAGGAGGGAAGAGCCCCTTGGCTAGGCTGGCTCAGCCTGTGAGATTAGTGTAAGGGAAGATCTATGCTAGCTGCTTCAGGCCCTACAGAAGCTTATTTTCTGGATGGTGCCTGGGAAATGGCTACGCTGCCATTAAGAGGAGGACTGAAACAGTGATTGAATGTACCCAGGGCAGGGGAAACCATAAGAGCTACTCAAAAAAAAAAAAAAAAAAAAAAAAAAAGTACTGTGTTCAGTTTTGGGCCCCTCGCTACAAGAAGGACATCGAGGTGCTTGAGCGAGTCCAAAGAAGGGCGACGAAGCTGGTGAGGGGCCTGGAGAACAAGTCCTACGAGGAGCGGCTGAAGGAGCTGGGCTTGTTCAGCCTGGAGAAGAGGAGGCTCAGGGGCGACCTTATCGCTCTCTACAGATACCTTAAAGGAGGCTGTAGCGAGGTGGGGGTTGGTCTATTCTCCCACGTGCCTGGTGACAGGACGAGGGGGAATGGGCTAAAGTTGCGCCAGGGGAGTTTTAGGCTGGATGTTAGGAAGTACTTCTTTACTGAAAGGGTTGTTAGGCACTGGAACAGGCTGCCCAGGGAGGTGGTGGAGTCACCATCCCTGGAAGTCTTCAAAAGACGTTTAGATGTAGAGCTTAGGGGTATGGTTTAGTGGGGACTGTTAGTGTTAGGTTAGAGGTTGGACTCGATGATCTTGAGGTCTCTTCCAACCTAGAAATTCTGTGATTCTGTGAGTTGGGACACTTGTTTGAAGGATGGTTTCCAAGATGAAGAAAAAAAATAAAAACCAAAATGAAATATGGTAAAGTTTAATAAACAATAAAATATACTCCACAACTGTATGCTAGTGTCCTGTTTTCAGTTAGGACAGAGTTAATTTTCTTCCTAGTAGCTGGTAGGGTGCTATGTTTTGGCTTAGGATGAGAAGAGTGCTGATAACACCCCAATGTTTTAATTGTTGCAGAGCAGTGCTTACACCAAGCCAAGAATGTCTCAGCTTCTTGCTCTGTCCTGCCAACGGGCAGGCTGGGGGTGCAGTAAGAGCTGGGAGGGGACAGACCCAGGACAGGTGACCCAAACTAGCCAAAGGGGTATTCCATCCCATCTGACATCATGCTAAACAATATATAGGGGTGGCTAGCCGGGATGGGGGGGCTGGCTGCTCGGGGTTAGGCTGGGCATCGGTCAGCGGGTGGTGAGCAATTGCATTGTGCATCACTTGTTTCATATACATTATTAGTAGTAGTATTATTATCATCATAATTATTATTATTGTTATTATTATTTTTCTGTCTTATTAAACTGTCTTCATCTCAACTCGCAGGCTTCACTTTCCCGTTTCTCTCACCCATCCCAGAGAGGGAGGGGTGAGAGTGAGCGAACATCTGTGTGGTGTTTAGCTGCCGGCCAGGTTAAACCACAGCTAGGTGCAAGCTGTTTCCAGTGAAGCTTCCACAAGAGGTAATCTTATAAGAAATGTTTTAAATAGGCAGATATGAAATGTTAAATACAAACACAGTTAAAGAGCTGGCTAAAGAGACAAATGGACTACATACAGACAGGGCAATCTTTTAACTTCCTGAAGTTCGAAGCAGTAACTGGAGAGTTATCAGAGTGAACAGAGAATAAGGGCAGAAGGGAAAATGAAGAATAATGGAAAGTGCTTATGTCCACATTGGCTGTTGAAAATATTACTTAGAAATGGTCATTTTGTCTGGATAAGTGAAAATATATTAAAGAATAGAGAAATTAAATACATATTACGATCGGCAGAAAATAGTGGTAAAGAAGTTACAGGAGGAGATCAAGATTTCTTGATACGCTCCCTGGAAATTCCCATTTTGGCATGATGGATAAACATTGTAATATTATTAAGATGGTTCAATCATTTCAGCTAATGAAGGGGATCCTGTTCTGGGTTAACACCAGACAGCAAAAAAAAAAAACACCATAACAGCTGCTCAGTCACTCCCAGTGGGACAAGGGTGAGAATTGGAAAGGTACAATTGAAGAAGCTCACAGAATCAGAGAACAGTAGAGGTTTGAAGGGACCTCTGGACAGCATATGGTCCAAGCCCCCTGCTCAAGCATAGATCCAGTTGCCCAGGATCATGTTCAGGCTGCTTTTGAATATCTCCAAGGAGAGATATTCACAAAATCTCTGGGCATTCTCTGCCAGTGCTTGGTCACCACCATAGTAAAAACGTGTTGTCTGATGATCAGTGGGAGCTTCCTCTATTTCAGTTTGTGCTCACTGTCTCTTCTCCTATCACTGGACACCAGTGATAAAAGCCTGTTTCCATCCTCTTTGCACTCTTCCATGTAGTATGTCATAGAATCCACAGAATCATAGAATGGCAAGAGTTGGAAAGGACCTTAAAGATCATCTAGTTCCAAACCCCCCACCACGGTCAGGGATGCAACACACTAGATCAGGTTGCTCAAGGCCTCATCTAACCAGGTCTTGAACATCTCCAGGGATGGAGCATCCACAGCTCTTCTGTGCAGCCTGTGCCAATGTCTCAACATCTTCTGAGTGAAGAATTTCCTCCTAACCTCTGATCTAACCTCCCCTCTTTTAGTTTAAAACCATTCCCCTTGTTTCATCACTATCTTGTTGCAGGAAGCACGGTCGAAAGCACGACAGACACACAGCAGAGTCAGATCATGCTCCCTTTTATTGCCCCAATAGCCTAACTTTTATAGTGAACTTAACAGGGGTGATTGTGTCTCACACAAGATTATTGGTCACAAGCACTCAGACAAACAACTGCAAGAAAACAACCCCACCTGCAAGAAAACAACCCCCTTGTGATTAGCAGTCACATAGACCTTGTCCTTGAAGCCAGCTACTGGTAACAATATTTTTCTGAATTCCTCAATTGGGCGATGTGGGAACACTGTCATGGGAACTTCTCATAGTTGCCCTGGTAGCTTGGTTTGCTCAGCTACAGCAAGCCATGGGATTTTCGCTGTTTCAAGAAATCCCTCAACAATTCCCCCTTCTTCTTTTGAGCAAACCAAGCCCGACACAGCAGTTTTACAAGTGACTCTTTAGCTATACTTACAACACACAACGATGATTACCACCACCATAAACCAAATTCTTAATCCCCTTGTGACTAAACCCAGCAACCATCTACACCTTGTTTCAAATAAGTCAGTGAACCATTGATTGAAAGGATTGATACCATACTGAATCTTTCTCATATGCTCTTTCAGGAAAGTAATGGATTTGTGAATTGACTCATTATGATCAGAAAGGTTTAAACAGTACATTCCCTTAAAGTCCTCACACCCATTCCTTTGAGCCAAAAGCAAGATGTCAATAGCAGCTTGATCCTGTAAAAGCAGATGTCGCAGACTATTTTGATCTGGTAAAATCTCCTCAAGTATCTCTGTCGTGGCTTGCCTCTTGGCCCAGCATTCCAATTTTTCTAAGTTGTTACGTGCGGCCGCAGATGCCACTCCAGGCACTGAAATTGCTAATGCCGCTCTAGCTGCAACCCCACACAATTCAACATTATCATTGCAATCCGATGCAAGCAATGCCCATTTATGTCTGGTGATCTCACGCAACTGTAGCAAGCTAGGAGCAAATACAATGAGTTTATCTAAGTAACATGGACATCTGACAGCATTTGCAGGGATACCATGCCAGGCCCCATCCCCACAAATCAGAAGCACATCAGGAGGCAAGGCCAAAGCTGTACAATTGTTCCAAACACTGTAGTTGTTACCCCTTGTCTCCATGCTATAAACTCCTAAACCCTGCTTAGCAGCGTCATTGTAATCACAGGTGTTATTTGTGTTTTTGTACCGGTATGGCCCTTTCCCAGTTCCTGTAGCAGGATTCATCTGATAGCCATGGCTACGTTCACATTTGTAGCCACCTTTCAGGTTGATACAGATTTGATTACAGATACCAGGGTTTTGACATTCATCAATTCCACAGTTTCTCTTTTCTACAAAGTCAAACCCAGCTGGACAGTCACATTCATTTATGTTGCATTCCTTCAGGGGCTCATCACCCCAGTCCTTGCAGTCTCTCTGCTGGTTACATACTTTATTGGTATCTATGCATTCTCCACTTCTGCACTTGAATTTGCCAGGTCCAGAGCACTGAATAACATTGTTACAGTTTGCTTCATCAGTGCCATCCAGACCGTCTCTCACACCACTGCACTGCCTTCTTCCGTGGACACAGTTCCCATCTACACATCTGAACTGGTCTGGCCTGCAGGTCCGAGAAGGGCAGTTAATTTCATCACTTCCATCCTTGCAATCAGGATCTCTGTCACATCGCCACTTCTTGTGGATACATTCACCTGAGATGCACTGCACCTCACTCGCAGAACACTTCACTGGAGGTGCAGGCTGGCTGCCACACTGCTCCAAAGATTCATCCGAGTGGTCGGAGCAGTCAGCATCATCATCACACACCCAGCTGATAGGGATGCAGGTAGAATTCTTGCACTGAAACTCATGAACACCACAGGTAGGAGGTGCACACTCCAGCTCATTGCTACCATCACTGCAGTCATCTTGACCATTGCAGACAAAGCTTTTGGAAATACATTGCCCACTACCGCATGTGAATTCTGCTGCACTACAAGTCACAATGCCACAATTCTCTTCATCTTCTGCACTGTCACAGTCCTTTTCACCATCACATTTCCAGGACACTGGGATACACTGGACTGACTGAGGACCACAGATAATTTCATTTACCTGACATGTTCTCATATGACACAGATCAGCACTCTCATCAGACCCATTTTCACAGTCCGGATCCCCATCACACGGCCATCTATTTGGCACACACTGACCACTGTTGCACACAAAGTCAGATTCAGCACACGTCTTCTTCACACAAGCACTCTCATCACTGCCATCTGAGCAGTCTTCACATTTTGCTCTAGCACTGTCAGCAGCAGTGCACAGGCAGGCGAGGGCGAGCAGCAGGCAGAATGCCCCACAGCGCGGCAGTGCCTGCCGCCGCCCTGCACGTATGTCACTTATACTACTCCTATTACCCGTGCTAGTAGTGTCAGTGGCATCCTCCTGGTACAGTTTCTGTCTTTGTCGTCCCTTACTCTCCCCCTTTTCTTTTTGCCACTGACCATTCACCACAAATGGATGAGACACATGATTACTAGTTAGGAAAGAGAGTGTAACGTCTGCTATACGGCTGCAAGCAGTGCCAGCTGCAACCTTAGAAGCTGTTTGTGAAAGAGCCTGCCGGTGGTCATTTGGCAGTGTAATCCGCGTCTCTGCACTCCTGCCCCGCAATAGAGCTAAATTGTCACTAGTAATCCGTAGAATGTGGCAACCCCACGGAATGTTATCCAGAAACATAGTTATAACACCGATCTGGGGACGAATAGTCTTTTTTGCATTGCAAGATAAACCTCTTATAAAAAGAATGCCAAAGGGAAACAGCACAGCCGCCGCTGCCTCCATGGTTACGTCAGACAGGCTGCAGGGTCCTGATGTCCGCCCCTCTGCTCTGTGCCGACTCGCCACACAGTGAGAGTCGGCTGCCGTTGTCCACTGATGCCTCTGGTCTCCCGTAGCAGCTCGATCTCGGATGTCCCGCATCGCACCGCGATCACGTCAATTTCCCGCGGCCCTCCGCAATTCCACGTTCCGCCGCGAAACCCCGTTTCCCACCGTTTTCCGCGTCTCTCAGCGGGAGTACCGCGTCTCACCGTGAGGCCTGTGTACCGTGTTTCCGGGCCGGTGTCCGGTCTGCTCAAGCGCCGGTCGGATGGGCGCTCCGAAGTCCCGACGGCGTGGCGAGATCGCGGCGCCGCTGGTCCCGGCGCCGCCGGTCCCGGCGCCGCTGGTCTCCTGGTCTACCTGCGTTCGGATGTGCCGGCGCCGCTGGTGTCCCGCTGCGCTGCGATGTTTGCCCCGGCGCCGCTGCGATGTCCGTGCTCGGCTGCGATGTCTGCTCCGGTGCTGCGATGTCCTGCTCCGGTGCGATGTCTGTTCAGGTCCTGTTCAGGTCTCCCGCTGCGATGTCCTGTTCAGGCCCTGTTCAGGTCTCAGCCTGTTCGGGTGCCATATGTTGCAGGAAGCACGGTCGAAAGCACGACAGACACACAGCAGAGTCAGATCATGCTCCATTTTATTGCCCAAATAGCCTAACTTTTATAGAGAACTTAACAGGGGTGGACAGTGTTTCACACAACAATTGGTCACAAGCACTCAGACAAACAACTGCAAGAAAACAACCCCACCTGCAAGAAAACAACCCCCTTGTGATTAGCAGTCACATAGACCTTGTCCTTGAAGCCAGCTACTGGTAACAATATTTTTCTGAATTCCTCAATTGGGCGATGTGGGAACACTGTCATGGGAACTTCTCATAGTTGCCCTGGTAGCTTGGTTTGCTCAGCTACAGCAAGCCATGGGATTTTTGCTGTTTCAAGAAATCCCTCAACACTATCTGGCCAGGCAAAAAGTTTCTCTCATCTGTTTTATAAGCCCACTTTAAGTATTGAGAAGCTGCAATAAGGTCACACCTCTAGATGCATGGGAGAGGCAGGAGGAGCTTTTGCAGCAGCTCTGCTGCTGCTGCTCCTCTCAGTCATTGCCAATCCTTCTCTGCTAAGCTTCCCCTAAATCCCCTGCTCCTTTCAGTTGAGCCCCTGCTGCTTTTTAACAGGCAGAGCCTCAAAAGAAGACCAAAGTGATGCAGGCGAGGAAGAAGCCCTTGTCAGGACACAAAGTGCAAAGGGCAAGGAAACACAGTATGTTTCCTATGCAATGCTCCCTGGGGAAGCCAGGCAAATGGGATCTCAACCGTCACGACAGATGCTGTTAGAACACCTCTTTTAAAGGCTGCACTTGCTGCAAGTCATCGTACCCGTGCTTTCATGCTCAGCTCCAGCCAATCTAATGGCTGTGCCAGAAGGGCTGTCCTTTAAGTGCTGCCCAGGTGCTTCCTATCCCTCCCTTCCTTTTGATGGTCTCAGCAGAAGTACTGAGGCCACGCTGTAAGATGGATCGTTTACATACCACTGACTGCAAGGACACCATCACTCTCTCCTGGCAAACTAGCTGCTTTACCTGGCAGAATATCATAGCCTGCCCAATGGTGATGCTGCCGTAGATGTTGCACAGGGCCTCGTACTTCTCGTCTCTGTTCCTGTACACGAAGTAGTACTGCCTGATATTGCTCAGGGTCAGCTCTTCCTGACGGAGCTTTATTATGATGGGGTTGGAGACAATTAGCATTGCAAAATTCCACACTGTTTCCTTGAAGGTTGCAGAGAAAAGCAGCATTTGGCAGTCCCTAGGTAAAGCCCTAGAGCTGAAAAAGGATTTGCATTTATTAATACTGTGTTTGCAGTATTATTATTCCAAAAGGCATACTACACCCAAAAAGCACCCAATTCGCAGCTGGTCTCATTCTTTGCACCTGCAGACATTGCTCACACACAGCATTTGCACATGGACGGGTCCCCTTGACTTTGGAAAAAGCTTACGTTTCAATAATGGAAAAAGCGAGCCTTTTGTGAATGTGCTTCTATCCAGGCCAGCTTTGGTTGTATTCAGAGGAACAGCAAATGAAACACAGCCACTAAAGACCTATCCCCATCTGAGGTTCAGAGGCATTAAGCCCTATTATGGAGCAAGAACCTGAAGAGTTCCTGCCCGAGGTTTGACTTTCAGTGTCTTGTAACGGGATCGGAGTTACCAACTTCCTGCTTCCTGGGACTGCTGAAAATACTTTGAATGCAACCAATTTGAAATAACGGCAGCAGAAAGCCTTTGAAATTGGTAAACCCACTCCCTACATCATGCCAAAGAGAGCCCGAAGAAGAACCTTTGGCAAGCCTTTAGCAGAGTTCAGCTGTACGGGCCCCTCTTCTAAGGAGAACTTTTTCCACCTCCCTTTCAGGTAGAAGGGATAAACCCAGACCATCTAAAAACAGTTTTCCTTTAAAAAGGAGTAGCTAGCAGCTAGCCACAAGGTGCTCTTCTCCAGCTCCCCAAACATACCAGCTGAGCTGAGCACACAGAGGAGGTAGGAAGGGCTGAGTGTGACGCTCATTTCTCTCACTACCTCTGTCACCAGGAAACTGCAGCTCCTGTCAGCCCGGGCAGTGGGATGCTGATGGTCAACCACTGACCCTGTCTGGCAGAGCAGCCTGCTGCCCAGAAGTCCTCATTAACCTGTACCATGCCCTGAAGAAAGGCTGTTTCAAGCTATTTTGTTTGTGTCGCCTTCAACACAAGGCACTTCAACACCGTATCACAGAATATCCTGAGTTCAAAACGGCCCACAAGGATCATCCAGTATCAGCTCAAAGGAAGTTCTGCAGCGGAGCGGGGGATCGGGCCAGACAGGGTGTCCTGTTTTCAGTTAGAACAGAATTAATTTTCTTCCTAGTAGCTGGTAGGGTGCTATGTTTTGGCTTAGGATGAGAAGAGTGCTGATAACACCCCGATGTTTTAATTGTTGCAGAGCAGTGCTTATACTAAGCCAAGGACGTCTCAGCCTTTTGCTCTGTCCTGCCAACAGGCAGGCTGGGGGTGCAGTAAGAGCTGGGAGGGGACAGACCCAGGACAGGTGACCCAAACTAGCCAAAGGGGTATTCCATCCCATCTGACATCATGCTAAACAATATATAGGGGTGGCTAGCAGGGGGGAGGGGGCCGGACTGCTCAGGGTTAGGCTGGGCATCGGTCAGCAGGTGGTGAGCAATTGCATTGTGCATCACTTGTTTGTACATATTATTAGTAGTAGTACTATTATCATCATTGTTATTATTATTATTGTTGTTGTTATTATTATTGTTGTTATTATTATTTTCCTGTCTTATTAAACTGTCTTTATCTCAACTCACGGGCTTCACTTTCCATTTCTCTCCCCCGTCCCAGAGAGGGAGGGGAAGGGTGAGCGAACGGCTGTGTGGTGTTTAGCTGCCAGCCGGGCTAAACCACGACAGTCTTTTTGGCGCCCAACGTGGGGCTTCTTCAGCACGACCCACCTCCTCCTCTGATGATATCCCAAAGTATTTGCCTTCTGGCCAGTCCATAATCACTTCCAATATTCCTGGGCGACTGGGGTTTCCTATTCAAGCCCGCTGAGTAATCAGTGCAACCCACTTGCTCCATGTAGCATCAGTTGCATGATGCGTAGAAGAGACCCTTCCCTTGAACATCCAGCCTAGTACCGGCAATCGGGGTGCTAGGAGGAGCTGCGCTTCAGTACCGACCACCTCTGAAGCAGATCGAACTCCTTCATATGCTGCCAATATCTCCTTTTCAGTTGGAGTATAGCGGGCCTCAGATCCTCTGTATCCTCGACTCCAAAACCCCAGGGGCTGACCTCGAGTTTCCCCAGGTTCTTTCTGCCAGAGGCTCCAGGTAGGGCCGTTCTCCCCTGGCAGAGAGTCTTCTGCCAAATCTAGGTATAGAGACGACAGAGACGACGACGACGCTGGGCCATCAAGGATTCAGGAGGAGGAAGATGAGGATGCCGAAAAATCAACAGTAACTACCCGAAGCCTAAACGAGCGCGAGCTACGAGATGTGCGAAAAGATTTTGGTCGTTGTATAGGTGAGCAGCTTGTCACCTGGCTGCTCCGGTGCTGGGACTCTGGAGCCAATTGTTTGGAATTAGAAGGCAGGGAAACCAAGCGGCTGGGATCCCTTGCTCGAGACGCCGGCATTGACAAAGCAATTGCAGATGGAGCACAATCCACCAGCCTCTGGAGGCGTCTCCTCTCAGCTGTGAGGGAAAGGTATCCCTTCAAGGAAGAACTTTTATGTCTACCAGGCAAGTGGACCACTGTGGAGAAGGGAATCCAGTACCTGAGGGAATTAGCCGTACGGGAAGTGATTTATGAGGATCCAGACCTCAGACAAACATCCAAAGATCCAGATGAAGTCAGGTGCACACGACCCATGTGGCGGAAGTTTGTACGGAGTGCACCATCATCATATGCCAGCTCATTGGCAATAATGGCCTGGAAAGAGGATGAGGAACCCACAGTGGATGAAGTGGCTAAACAACTCCGGCAGTACGAAGAAAGTCTCTCCTCTTCCTTACAGGCCTGCGTCTCAGCTGTGGAGAAACTTTCCAAAGAGTTCCACCAACTTAAAGAGAATCTATCTTCCTCCCCACCTGAACCAACCAGTGTCCAACGACTGAAAGAGAACACTTGGGAGAAACTTTCTGAAAAGGTTCACCAACTTGAAGAGAGATTATTCTCCTCCGTACCTGTACAAAGCAGTGTCTCAGCTATCAGGAGTAGGCGTTCATCCACACAAGGAAGACAATATGGTGGGTAGTCACCCCGTGCTACCCTGTGGTTTTACTTACGAGACCATGGAGAGGACATGAGAAAATGGGATGGAAAATCTACCGCAACCCTAGAGGCACGGGTACGTGAGTTGCAAAAGAAAACAATCAGGAAAAAGGGATTCTCTGAAAAGTTTGCTGCTCCAACTTCCAGCAGACAGTCCTTCAAACACAGAAACGAAGAAGATTCTGACCAGGATTAGGGGGGCCCTGCCTCCAGCCAGGGGGAGGAAAGGGACAATCGAGTTTATTGGACTGTGTGGATTCGATGGCCTGGCACATCATGCACACAGAAGTATAAGGCTTTAGTAGACAACGGTGCACAATGTACTATAATGCCATCGAGCTAACTGATCTAACTGATTCTGTTCTAACTGAAACCAGGACACAGGGCTAATTTTTCCGGCATCGAGCATACTTGAGGGAGCCGCCAGGACCCGGCAGTCTTCGTGAGGGAGGCTGACGAGGCGAAGGCGGAGCCAGCAGCGCCCCCTCCCCAGCCGTTCAAAAGCTGCCCCTAGGGAGAGTGACCAGGATGGGCAAACAGGGCGTGGCACAGCAGTTAGCACAGGCAGGGCGAGCAGGAAGGGCAGAGCGTTTCCCCCACCCATACGAACACCTCCTTAATGACAGCCATTAGCTAGGTGATAATGGTCTCCACCAGGCACGGTGTGCTCTCCAGGAAGTCGGTACACACCCAGACCGACTACCCGTTAAAAAATGCAGCGGTTCAGGTCACCGGGTGCGGGGAGTGTCTGAGCCTGTTGCTGCCATAGGCGGGAGGCAGAGAAACTGCGTGCGTGAGGTGCGAGCAGCTGGATGACCTGGTCCACATGGTGGCGGAGCTCAAGGAGGAGGTGGAGAGGTTGAGGGATATCAGGGAGTGTGAGAGGGAGATAGACTGGTGGAGTAACTCCCTGCAGGGCCTCAAGGAGAGGTACCGAGGTGAGACACCCCAAATGGGGGTGGACCCCCTGCCCTGTCGCCGTCGGGCAGAGGGAGGGAATCTGGGAGTTGAGGAGGAATGGAAACAGGTCCCTGCTCGACATGGCAGGCGATGCCCTCCCCTTCCGGCCCCACCTTCCCAGGTGCCCTCATGCAACAGGTTTGAGGCCCTGGAGCTCGACAGACCGGTAGCTGAGGAAGAGGTAGCAAGTGTTCCCAGGAGGATGCCTAGGGCGAGGAGGTCGACTCCACGCCTCAGGACTGCCTCCATCAAGAAAGACAGGAGGGTTATTGTTGTTGGAGACTCTCTTCTTAGGGGAACAGAGGGCCCTATTTGTCGGCCTGACCCTACCCGTAGGGAAGTCTGCTGCCTCCCTTGGACCAGGGTCAGGGATGTTGCCAGGAAGCTTCCCAATCTGGTACGCCCCTCTGATTATTATCCTCTTTTGATAGTCCAGGCAGGCAGTGACAACATTGAAGAGAGAAGCCTGAAGGCTATCAAAAGAGACTTTAGGGGGCTGGGACGGTTAGTGGATGGAGCGGGAGTGCAGGTGGTGTTTTCATCCATCCCTACGGTGGCAGGGAGGGGTACAGAGAGGACACGGAAAGCCCACCTGTTAAACACGTGGCTCCGGGGCTGGTGCCAACACAGAAATCTTGGGTTTTTCGACCATGGGGCACTTCACTCAGCACCCGGCCTGATGGCTGCAGACGGGTCCCTATCTTTTAGGGGAAAAAGGGTCCTGGGCCATGAGCTGGCAGGGCTCATTGAGAGGGCTTTAAACTAGGTAAGAAGGGGGATGGGGCTGAAGCAAGGATTGTTGGGGCTGTGCCAGGGGGAACAATGGCAAGGCCAGAGGATAGGGCAATGGCCCAGCTGAAGTGCATCTACACCAATGCACACAGCATGGGTAACAAACAGGAGGAGCTGGAAGCCATCGTGCTGCAGGCAGGCTACGACTTGGTTGCCATCATGGAGACGTGGTGGGACCAGTCTCATGACTGGAGTGCTGCAACGCCTGGCTATAAGCTCTTCAGAAGGGACAGGCAGCACAGAAGGGGTGGTGGTGTGGCTCTCTATATTAGAGAGTCTTTTGATGTTGTAGAACTCGAGGCTAGGAATGACAAGGTCGAGTCCCTTTGGGTTAGGATCAGCAGGGACAACAAGGCTAGTGTCCTGGTCGGGGTCTGCTATAGACCGCCGAACCAGGATGAGGAGACGGATGAGGAGTTCTACAGGCAACTGACAGAAGTTGCAAAATCTTCAGCACTTGTTCTCGTGGGGGACTTCAACTTCCCTGACATATCCTGGAAGCACAACACAGCCCAGAGAAAGCAGTCTAGGAGGTTTCTGGAGAGCGTGGAAGATAGCTTCCTGACGCAGCTGATTAGTGAACCTACCAGGGGTGGTGCCCCGCTAGACCTCCTCTTCACAAACAGAGAAGGACTGGTGGAGGATGTGATTGTTGGGAGCTGTCTTGGGCAGAGTGACCACGAAATGGCGGAGTTCACTATTCTTGGCGAGACTAGGAAGGGGACTAGTAAAACCACTGTATTGGACTTTCGGAGGGCTGACTTTGAGCTGCTCAGGACACTAGTTGGTGGAGTCCCTTGCGAGGCGGTTCTGAAGGGCAGAGGGGTCCAGGAAGGCTGGGCGCTCTTCAAGAGGGAAATCTTAATGGCGTAGGAACGGTCTGTCCCCATGTGCCCAAAGATGAGCCAGCAGGGAAGAAGACCAGCCTGGCTCAACAGAGAATTGTGGCTTGAGCTTAGGAGAAAAAAGAGGGTTTATTATCTTTGGGAAAGTGGAAAGGCCACTAGGGAGGACTATAAGGATGTAGCGAGGCTGTGCAGGGACAAAATTAGGAAGGCCAAAGCTCATCTGGAGCTCAATCTGGCTACTGCCATTAAAGATAACAAAAAACTTTTTTATAAATACATCAACACAAAAAGGAGGACTAAGGAGAATCTCCATCCTTTACTGGATGCGGGGGGAAACTTAGTTACAAAAGATGAGGAAAAGGCGGAGGTTTTAATGCCTTCTTTGTCTCAGTCTTTAGCAGCAATACCGGTTGTTCTCTGGATACCCAGTACCCTGAGCTGGTGGAAGGGGATGGGGAGCAGGATGTGGCCCTCACTATCCGCGAAGAACTGGTTGGTGACCCGGTACGGCACTTGGATGTGCACAAGTTGATGGGGCCGGATGGGATCCACCCAAGGGTACTGAGAGAACTGGCAGAGGTGCTGGCCAAGCCACTATCCATCATTTATCAGCAGTCCTGGCTATCGGGGGAGGTCCCAGTTGACTGGCGGCTAG
Source organism: Anas acuta (assembly GCF_963932015.1). Lineage (NCBI taxonomy): Eukaryota > Metazoa > Chordata > Aves > Anseriformes > Anatidae > Anas > Anas acuta. Next base: position 3,416,931 of record NC_089016.1, on the reverse strand, counting down.
CAAACGTGATGCGCATCTACAAGAAGGGCCGGAGGGCAGAGCCGGGAAACTACAGGCCTGTCAGTTTGACCTCAGTACCAGGGAAGCTCATGGAGCAGATCCTCTTGGGAGTCATCATGCAGCACTTGCAGGGCAAACAGGCGATCAGGCCCAGTCAGCATGGGTTTATGGAAGGCAGGTCCTGCTTGACGAACCTGATCTCCTTCTATGACAAAGTGACGCGCTGGGTGGACGAGGGAAAGGCTGTGGATGTGGTCTACCTTGACTTCAGCAAGGCTTTTGACACCGTCTCCCACAGCATTCTGCTCAAGAAACTGGCTGCTCTTGACTTGGACTGGCGCACGCTTCATTGGGTTAGAAACTGGCTGGATAGCCGAGCCCAAAGAGTCGTGGTAAATGGAGTCAAGTCCAGTTGGAGGCCAGTCACTAGTGGCGTCCCCCAGGGCTCGGTGCTGGGGCCAGCCCTCTTCAACATCTTCATCAATGATCTGGACGAGGGCATTGAGTGCACCCTCAGTAAGTTTGCAGATGACACCAAGTTAGGTGCGTGTGTCGATCTGCTCGAGGGTAGGAAGGCTCTGCAGGAGGATCTGGATAGGCTGCACCCATGGGCTGAGGTCAACAGCATGAAGTTCAACAAGGCCACGTGCCGGGTCCTGCACCTGGGGCGCAATAACCCCAAGCAGAGCTACAGGCTGGGAGATGAGTGGTTGGAGAGCTGCCAGGCAGAGAAGGACCTGAGAGTGATGGTTGATAGTCGGCTGAATATGAGCCAGCAGTGTGCTCAGGTGGCCAAGAAGGCCAACGGCATCCTGGCTTGTATCAGAAACAGCGTGACCAGCAGGGCTAGGAAGGTGATCATCCCCCCATACTCGGCTCTGGTGAGGCCGCACCTCGAGTACTGTGTTCAGTTTTGGGCCCCTCGCTACAAGAAGGACATCGAGGTGCTTGAGCGGGTCCAGAGAAGGGCGACGAAGCTGGTGAGGGGCCTGGAGAGCAAGTCCTACGAGGAGCGGCTGAAGGAGCTGGGCTTGTTCAGCCTGGAGAAGAGGAGGCTCAGGGGCGACCTTATCGCTCTCTACAGATACCTTAAAGGAGGCTGTAGTGAGGTGGGGGTTGGCCTGTTCTCCCACGTGCCTGGTGACAGGACGAGGGGGAATGGGCTTAAGTTGTGCCAGGGGAGTTTTAGGCTGGATGTTAGGAAGAGCTTCTTTACTGAAAGGGTTGTGAGGCATTGGAACAGGCTGCCCAGGGAGGTGGTGGAGTCACCATCCCTGGAAGTCTTTAAAAAACGTTTAGATGTAGAGCTTAGGGGTATGGTTTAGTGGGGACTGTTAGCGTTAGGTCAGAGGTTGGACTCGATGATCTTGAGGTCTCTTCCAACCTAGAAATTCTGTGATTCTGTACAGCTGAAGGCAGAAAGGACTCAAGGCAACTACTAGGAGAGGTCCCTTTAGAGTGAGCGTGACAGAGCGCTAGAAACGGCTGCCCAGAGAGGCTGTGGAGTCTCCTTCTTTGGAGACATTCTAAACCCACCTGGATGCCATCCTGCACAGTGTGCTCTAGGTGATCCTGATCAGCAGGGGAGTTGGACTAGATGAGCGTCAGAGGGCCCTTCCAACCTCGCCCGTTCTGGGATCCCGTGATTTTTGCTAGGGAAATTTGTTTCCTCAGGCACAGTGCCTTTTGCTTCTGTGCCCAGCTTGCAACTGAGAGTTTAAATTACATAGGATGCTTGAGACTCAAGACTTTTAAGTGCAGCACCCAGCCTGCGTAGGTGATTCTGAACCCAGAGAGGTGCCTTGCCTTCCCAGGAGCTTTTACGGCACCAGAAACTAGCGCAAGTCACAGCAAACAGCTGGAGTCTCTGCACGTGCTTCCCAAAGCTGGCCGGATGCTCCTCAAAGCAGAACGTCAGGATACCTAGGGCCTGGCTAAATCCACTGCTACCAAGTAAAAGTACCTTCCTTTAGCTGGCAGCTTCGTCTGCTTCCAAGCTTTCTATCCAACTTCCCTGCTGCTGGGACGCTACCTGGGTGTTTACCAGCCCACTACAGCGGCCACAGCGGGTAGACCACCGTTGAGACTGGGACAAAACCAGAGCTCTGTCCATGGACAGCGGCTTGAGGGTGCAGCCAAACCTCTGCCGCATGGCCTCTCCCCTTCCTACATTACCTGCAGGTACTTCTCTGCACCATTAACTCTGCTCAACATCGCCAACACAAAAGCTGCCGTTTTCCCTTTCCCTGACTGGCTCTGTGCAATCAGGTTTTGGGGCCTGCAAGGCAAAGGCTGCTTAGCTGAGCACAGAGGCTTGGCATCCCCGCACTGGCACCCCAACACCATGGTGCCGCAGGGGAGCCAAGGCGGTGGTACCGGTCTGCTCACCCGGGCGGCCCCGGTACTCACGGATGGGCCAGCATCATTGGCAGAGCTGTCTCCTGGATCTTGGACGGCCTGTTGAAGCCCATGGCATAGACCCCCTGCAAGAGCTCCTTCTTCCTGTCCAAAAGCACCAAAAGTGACCGTTCCACAAGGAATGGCTAACAGTGCCCAGGGGCAGCTCCAAAGCCCACCTGCCTTGGGGCTGCCGCCTACCCACAGGTGCAGCTCCTCAAAGCTTTTCACCGAGAAGAGAGGCGAGTTGGGGTCCTGCTGCAGGATCTCCACGTGATGGCTGGACTCCACGAGGGACGTGTGGATCAGCTTGTTCAACAGGGAGCTCTCCGCCACGTCCACTAGAGAAGGGGCGGGCTCGTGACAAGCCCCAGTGCCCCTCGGGTCCCCCGTCCCACACACACGGGGCTCTCCAGACATCTGCCCCCACCGCCCCTGCCACCGCCAGCTCTTCGCCGAGCTCTTCTCCTGCGCAACCTACCTCAGGCCCGAGGAACCTGGCTGGACTTCATGGGAGCCTGGCACCCTGCCCCAGCCCACGCCTCTGCTGCCCTCGCCCGCTGCCAAGGCTCCGGGAGCTGCCGCTCCCCCAGCCCGGCCCCGGGGGTGCTGGCCCTGCAGCCTGCACGCAGGCGCCGGGGGACAAGGCCCGGCGGGACCCACCTCTGCCCTCCTCCTCGCTCTCCTCGTCCTCGCTCGTGCAGGTGGGCTCTGCCACGGGACAAGACACACGATGCTCAGCACCTCCCCGCAGCCCCGCCTGGGCCAGCCCCGGCACATGGGGCCCCGAGGGTGGCCGGCCCTCACCCCGCTGCCGACACAGACACAGCTCCCGGCACCGGCCCGCACACCGCTGCCGGCGGCCAGGCGAACCGCACAGCCCGCACAGCCCGCACAGCCCGCGGCGCCGACGGCAGAGGCAGCCCGGGCCAGGGGAGCGCGTGGGGGACGGGCTGCCCGGGGACTGGCTGCCCAACAGGAGGCTGCCCGGGCCCCGCGCCCGCTCCCACCGCTGGTGTCCCTGGGGAGCCGGTGCCAGTGCACGACAGCCCTCTGGGTGAAGAACCTCTTCCAGTCGACTGGTGGCTAGCAACTGGGTCACCCATCTCCAAGAAGGGCCAGAATAAGTTTAATATTGTCTTTTGTAATATTTGTTTGGAATTGGAAATTGTTACAACGAATGTCCGTGTTAGCTTCCTTGACAAAAGTGCATGGCAAGGTATTGAGGGGTACATACCATAAAGACTGGGAAGAAAAATATTTGTATTAAGTAAAAGAATTTACTAGATTTTCCAGAAAAGGGGGGGACTGATATTGTATAAACTCAGGCTCTGCAGTCTATGACTCTGAGAAAGCAGATTTAAGAAAGGAAAGAAAACTGCTGCACATCAGCATCAGTGAGACAGAGGAGTGATAAACAGCCCTGCAGACTCCGAGGTCAGTGCAGCAGGAGGGCAGGAGGTTCTCCAGGCTCACAGCAGCAGTTCCCCTGCAGCCTGTGGAGAGGTCCCTGGTGGAGCAGGCTGTCCCCCTGCAGCCCATGGTGTACCACAGCGGCGCAGAGCTCCATGATGCAGCCAGGGAAGGAGCCCACAATGGATCTGACCTGAAGGAGGCTGTGACCTGTGGAGAACCCCTGCTGGAGCAGACTCCAGGTCAGACCTGAAGCCCGTGGAGAGGAGCCTCTGCAGGAACAGGGGACCTGGGGGGAGCTGCCACCCATGGGGTCCCATCCTGGAGCAGTTTGCTGCTGATGGATGGATCCCATGGTACGGACCCATACTTGGAGCAGTTCTCGAAGTGCTGCTGCCTGTGGGAAGCCCACGCAGGATCCTTTTTGGAAAGGACTGCATCCCATGGGAGGTATCCCACTTTGGAGCAGGGGCAGAGAGTGACCGAGAAGGAGTGGCGGAGACAAAGTGCCATAAACTGACCACAACCCCTATTCCCTGTTTGTCTGCGCTGCATGGGGGGAGCAGGTGGAAGAGAGCGGATGGGGTGGAAGGTGGTTTTGTTTTCTCTGTTTCTCACTTCTCTAGCTTGTTAGTAACAGGCAATACATTTCTCTAATCTCTCTCCACTGAGTCCATATTGCCCGTGACAATCCCCTTGGCCTTATCTCAAGCCGTGAGCCCTTTTCATCGTATTTTCTCCCCCTTTCCCTTTGAGGTATGGGAGTGAGAGAGCAGATGTGGTGGAGTTCAGCTGCCCACCTGAGTAAAACCACGACACTCTTGGAGGAGGAGGTTATCACCAATGCATTCCGGGAAGCTCTTAGATTGCTTATGCCCTGCTGTGCTGTCCCTCCAACAGCTGTGCAGTGGTTGACGTCTCCCATGAAGACCAGGGCTTGTGAATGTGAGGTTGCTTCCAACTGCCTATAAAAGGCCTTATCTGCTTGGTCTTCCTGGTCGGGCGGCCCGTAGACAGCCTCCACTGTACTGCTACCTCTCTTGAATCCACCCTTAGTCCCATGCTTCACTTTGCCCCGGTCTGCCCTAAACTGGGGGCATATGGCAGGTGGGAAGCGTGGGAGGGGGAATCTGCCCAACAGAGAAACACAGGCCTCTGGGCTCCCAGCTTTCCCCTCAGCCAGTCTGCTCACTGCGGTGGTGCTGCCAGAAAGGACCCAGGCATTCCAGTCACCAGCAGAGGAGAGGGGACACCGGCACACATATGGTAGCTTTGCTGAAGGTGTTTATTGCAGACGGAGGGGAAATGGGCCATATCATCCAGAGGATCTGGCAGCACGATCCAGGGATGACCGTCTTTTCATGTAACTGGGGGGGGACAGGATGGGGGTTCATCACAATCTGTGGGCCTGAAAGACAAAGCGCAAGACGCGATCGCCCAGCATCCGTGGGGACACGAGAGAGGCCTCGTCCCCACCAGGTCTCTCAAAAGATCAGAGGATGAAGCAGGGAATTGGAGCCCACCCCCAGCCCCCAATACACCCCCAGCAGGACTTGGCTCTCTTGGGGTCCGTACGGCACCCAGAGCCCCTTGCCCAGCGTGCAGCTACCCTGGGGTGCCCGTAGACCTCTGGACCCAGTCCTATGGGGATCCTGGGGGTCTGTATGGCATCAGAACCCCTGCCTACACTGCATACTAAGCCTCTGGGTCCATCCAGCCCGCTGAGCATAAGGCCCAGGGACGGTTCTGTCCAGCCACAAAGTTCAACAAGGCCAAGTGCAAGGTCCTGCATCTGGGCTGGGGCAGTCCCAAGGACAAACACAGGCCAGGTGAAGAACAGATTGAGAACAGCCTTGAGGAGAAGGACCTTGGGGTGCTGGTTGACGAGAAGCTTGACGTGAGCCAGCAATGTGCACCTGCAGCCCCAAAAGGCAACTGTACCCTGGTCTGCATCAAAAGCAGCGCAGCCAGCAGGGCAAGGAAGGTGATTCTCCCCCTCTGCTCTGCTCTGCTCTGGTGAGACCCCACCTGGAGCCCTGTGGTCAGCTCTGGGGCCCCCAGCACCAGAAGGACATGGACCTATTAGAACAAGTCTAGAGGAGGGCCACAACGATGATCAAAGGGCAGGAGTGAAGACAGGCTGAGGGAGCTGGGGTTGTCCAGCGTGGAGAAGAGGAGGCGCCAGGGACACCTCATTGTGGCCTCTCAGTACTTAAAGGGGGCCTGCAGAAAAGCTCTGGGGGGGCTCTTTCTCTGTGAGTGTAGTGATAGGACAAGGAGTAATGGTTTTAAACTAAAAGAGGGTAGGTTTAGATTAGATACTCAGAAGAAATTCTTCACTCGGAGGGTGGTGAGGCTCTGGCGCAGGTTGCCCAGAGACGTGGTGGATGCCTCATCCCTGGAAGTGCTCCAGGCCAGCTTGGATGGGGCTTTGGGCAACCTGGTCTGCTGGGAGGTGTCCCTGCACATGGCAGGGGGCTTGAAACTAGATGACCTTTAGGGTCCCCTCCAACCCAAAACATTCTGTGATTCCATGATCCCGAGACAGATCATGGCTAATGCCCTCTATTGCCCCCAGCCATACACAAGTTCTGCCCAGCACAGAGGCCTCTGGGGTTTCCTGGAGTAAAGGATCCTTTGCGGGGCCAGCGACACACCAGTGCTGCTCACCTAGGCATAGAGATCTGCAGCCAGGCGTTTCTTGCGCACTGCTGCCACCACCTCGACAGGCACAGGCTGCAGAGCCCTCTTCCCTCGCAGAAACTTCAGCTGCAGCAGGAGAGAGATTGTGAGACCTCAGTGGACGCCAGGATGAATTCAACCCAGCAGGTGACAGCAGGACACGGGGGAGGCAAATGGCCCCGCAGTTCTCAAGACTGGCTCCAGCCCAAGGCCACCCCGATACTCACTTCCAGATCAAAGCCTCCACTTGCCGCAAACTCAGAGTCTTTCAGGAACTAGGAAAGGAGAATGAGGGGGTCAGTCTGGATTGGTGCTTGATGTGGAAGGATGAAGGGGGCACAGGTGTCCCCAGTCACCCCTACTGCGTAGCTTCCCCTCGGTCTGCAAGGGAAAATCCCTTCTGCTCCCCACAGACCTGTTGCTCCCCAGCTTCATCTGGAATAGCTGTTGATGCAGGGACCTCGGGTGGGGATGGAGACAAGGATGTGGGGACCAAAAGACAGGGCACAGAGGGGATTCAAACAGAGGGAATTTGCAGACCCCAAGAGACTACTGGGCTGGGGGTGCTGAAGTTATGGGACCGTGTGGGACGCAAGTCAGGGGATAAGGAATTCAAATAGAGCGAATGTGGAGACTTCAAGTGACGTGATTGGTGTGGGCTGAAGGAAGAGGCTTGAGGTGGACCAAAACGAGGGGACTGGGAGGACTGCTGGGGGGGTATTTGGAAGTGGGGGTGAAAGGAAGGGGACACCACAGCAATGGATTAGCTGAAAGGCAGAGGACTGAGAGGAAAGAATGAAAGAAAGGCATTGGGAAAGATGAAAGGTACGGCACTGGGGAGCCTAGACAGGACATGGAGGAGATCCAGGGAAAGGGACACCTTGGTGGGGACCAAAGGCGTTGGGGCGGTGGGCTTAGGAGGGGTCCCCAGAGGTCTCTGGAGAGAGATCTCCAGACTCTTTGGGCATCCCACACACCTGACCAGGAGTGGAGGGATCACCTGGACACTTTATGGAGGTTTTGCCAAAGTCTAGGTGTCAGGGAGGGCGCAGTGCCCCCGGTCAGTGGGGTCTCCTCCCCAAGAGCTGCCCATAGCATGAAACCCATCCCCATAGCACTGGGGCTCACCAGAGCATCTGCTGGGAGGCATAGCATGGCGAGGAGCAGGGCCATGCTGAGCAGGGCGATCTTCATCTTCCTCCGTGGTCTACGCAGTCCCGGATGAGGCTGGAGAAAGTGAGGAGCAAGATTTATCTCTCGCAGGACTCCCCACTGACCCCGCCCCGAGAGCCCAGGGGCAAAGCCACGCTTGGCATGCACCAGCCCTGGCAGTGAGCTCACCGCTGGCAGAGACTGACCCACACCTCCGCCACTCACCCAGCCACCTTCTGTGGCACCAGGCCAGCTTCCTGCACAGGGCAGCTCCACAGGGACGGCTCCAGGCATCAGGGGGTGGCGAGGGGGTGGTCAGACACCCTGCAGTGAGTTCCCCGGCAAGAAACCATCCTCCAACAGCCCCTAAAGCCACATCTCCCTGTCTCCCAGTGCCCCTCACTTTCCAGGCCAGGCTTACTCCCCAGGACTCCCCCAGAGATGATGCAACCTCAAATTAAGGGACTCTAAGCAGAGTTGTTTCTGACCCCTCTGCAGTCCCTTGAGTGAACAGCACGCTGAGACTGACTCCTCTTCTTCAGGCACTGGGGACACTGGCATTAGGGGACACTGGGAAGGTAGGAGGACAGCTGGGGGGCATGGGCAATGCGGACAGCCGGGTGACTGAGAACTTGAGGTCCAGAGGGTGATCAGGGTACTGGGAGGCACTGGCCGTGAGGAGCACTGGTGAATGCTGGGCACCAGGGGATGAGGACTCTGCTTGCAGGAGCTGCTGGGGGCGGTCGAAGAGCACAGCTCCAGCCCAGACCATCTCCAAGTTACTGCAGGCCCCAAACTGGTCCCAGTCTCCAGCCATGGCCCCCGAGGGAGGACAGACAGCACAAGGGAACAAGCCCTGCCCTGGTCCATGCCTTGCCACTGTCTGGGGGCACCATGCCCTCCTGGACACCTGGGCCCAGTCCTTCCCTGCAGAGCTGACCCCCACGTGGCGGGTGCCAGTGCCCCATCCCCAGCAAGGCTCCAGCTCCCCTTCCATTCCCACATGGGGCTCAGCCAAGTCTCCCCAAAGGCCTTGTTCCCAGGCAGTGTCCCTGCAATGCCCCTCGCCCCAGCAGGGGCTAGCCCTGTCCCTGAGCAGGATGAGGCCATTCAGAGGGGACGCGATGAGGCAGGCACTTGTCCCCGGGCAGCTGTTCAGACCTAATTGCGGTAGCAAATTTTCTCTGGACAGGGAAGAGAGGTTTGACTCCAAAGCATCTCTGATAAGCTGTGTTTGCCCAGGGCCCGTGGGACAAGGAGCCCATTCAGGCAGCACGGTCCTTGCGGACAGGGCCTGAGCAGGAGGAGGTTGCAGCAGGACGTGAGGCAGCCTGGGCTCCCTCCAGCATTGGCAGTCAGCAGAGCCCACGGAGGGGGGCAGCCCTGGTGTGGTAGAGGAGGAGCACATCCTGGAGCAAGCAGTCAACTGGAAGATTTTCATTTTGGCTGCTTCTGCTTCTTGCACTACTTGCCAGATAGCTGAATTAGCTTATCAGTGTTGCATTATTTATTATATTTAAAAACAAAGTGACATTATTAAAAGTGGTCTTCAGGGAGATCCCATCTGCTGGTTTAATGATATCTAAAAATAAATGTTTGTGGAAGAGGGGAGAGATATGCCACTGTTAAAAAACACAAACATTTCATTTCATGAAATCTTCCAGTTGACTGCCTATTCTTTGGTAAATTTCCAAAGCTAATATTCAACGTGATCTGCAGGGGAGGAAAACAAGATATGGGACATCTGGCTTCCCTGTTCTGCATGAGGAGGCAAGCATGGGCTGGAAACCACTCTGTCTCAGGGTCACTGGGGAGCTCTCCTTGATCTGAGGGGAGAGTTGAGCCTGTTGTTCACACTGCCACTGCCTCCCCTGGCCCACACTGCCCAGAGGATGCTGCCCAGGGACCCTAAGACACTGATGTCCAGGATGGGGGACAGGGAAGAAAACCCCCCTGGTAGCCCTTGGAAGATCTGTAGAGCCGGCAGGGCAGAGAGAGGGGAGGCAGTGCCCCACAGGGAGACACCTCTATCGTACTGCTGCTCAATGCCTCTTCCCTGCCAGGACTGCCCTGCCATCAGATTTCTCCAAAGGAAAGTGACCACCCGGCTGTCAGGCTGCTCCCAGAGGACTGCCACTGCCTCTGGGCTCCAGCCTGTCCCCAGGGCAGCGAGGGAACCGCAGCATGCCAGGTGCTCCAGGATGTGCCCCTCCACTACCACACCAGTGTGTCCCTGCACAGCCTCACTACATCCTTATAGTCCTTCCAAAGATAATAAACCCTCTTTTTTCTCCTAAGCTCAAGCCACAATTCTCTGTTGAGCCAGGCTGGTCTTCTTCCCTGCTGGCTCATCTTTGGGCACATGGGGACAGACCGTTCCTACGCCATTAAGATTTCCCTCTTGAAGAGCGCCCAGCCTTCCTGGACCCCTCTGCCCTTCAGAACCGCCTCGCAAGGGACTCCACCAACTAGTGTCCTGAGCAGCTCAAAGTCAGCCCTCCGAAAGTCCAATACAGTGGTTTTACTGGTCCCCTTCCTGGTCCCGCCAAGAATAGTGAACTCCACCATTTTGTGGTCACTCTGCCCAAGACAGCTCCCGACAATCACATCCTCCACCAGTCCTTCTCTGTTTGTGAAGAGGAGGTCTAGCGGGGCACCACCCCTGGTAGGTTCACTAATCAGCTGCGTCAGGAAGCTATCTTCCACGCTCTCCAGAAACCTCCTAGACTGCTTTCTCTGGGCTGTGTTGTGCTTCCAGGATATGTCAGGGAAGTTGAAGTCCCCCACGAGAACAAGTGCTGAAGATTTTGCAACTTCTGTCAGTTGCCTGTAGAACTCCTCATCCGTCTCCTCATCCTGGTTCGGCGGTCTATAGCAGACCCCGACCAGGACACTAGCCTTGTTGTCCCTGCTGATCCTAACCCAAAGGGACTCGACCTTGTCATTCCTAGCCTCGAGTTCTACAACATCAAAAGACTCTCTAATATAGAGAGCCACACCACCACCCCTTCTGTGCTGCCTGTCCCTTCTGAAGAGCTTATAGCCAGGCGTTGCAGCACTCCAGTCATGAGACTGGTCCCACCACGTCTCCATGATGGCAACCAAGTCGTAGCCTGCCTGCAGCACGATGGCTTCCAGCTCCTCCTGTTTGTTACCCATGCTGTGTGCATTGGTGTAGATGCACTTCAGCTGGGCCATTGCCCTATCCTCTGGCCTTGCCATTGTTCCCCCTGGCACAGCCCCAACAATCCTTGCTTCAGCCCCATCCCCCTTCTTACCTAGTTTAAAGCCCTCTCAATGAGCCCCGCCAGCTCCTGGCCCAGGATCCTTTTTCCCCTAAAAGATAGGGACCCGTCTGCGGCCATCAGGCCGGGTGCTGAGTGAAGTGCCCCATGGTCGAAAAACCCAAGATTTCTGTGTTGGCACCAGCCCCGGAGCCACGTGTTTAACAGGTGGGCTTTCCGTGTCCTCTCTGTACCCCTCCCTGCCACCGTAGGGATGGATGAAAACACCACCTGCACTCCCGCTCCATCCACTAACCGTCCCAGCCCCCTAAAGTCTCTTTTGATAGCCTTCAGGCTTCTCTCTTCAATGTTGTCACTGCCTGCCTGGACTATCTAAAGAGGATAATAATCAGAGGGGCGTACCAGGTTGGGAAGCTTCCTGGCAACATCCCTGACCCTGGTCCAAGGGAGGCAGCAGACTTCCCTACGGGTAGGGTCAGGCCGACAAATAGGGCCCTCTGTTCCCCTAAGAAGAGAGTCTCCAACAACAATCACCCTTCTTTCTTTCTTGATGGAGGCAGTCCTGAGGCGTGGAGTCGACCTCCTCGCCCTAGGCATCCTCCTGGGAACACTTGCTACCTCTTGCTCAGCTACCAGTCTGTCGAGCTCCAGGGCCTCAAACCTGTTGCATGAGGGCACCTGGGAAGGTGGGGCCGGAAGGGGAGGGCATCGCCTGCCATGTCGAGCAGGGACCTGTTTCCATTCCTCCTCAACTCCCAGATTCCCTCCCTCTGCCCAACGGCGACAGGGCAGGGGGTCCACCCCCATTTGGGGTGTCTCACCTCGGTACCTCTCCTTGAGGCCCTGCAAGGAGTTACTCCACCAGTCTATCTCCCGCTCACACTCCCTGATATCCCTCAACCTCTCCACCTCCTCCTTGAGCTCCGCCACCATGTGGACCAGGTCATCCAGCTGCTCGCACCTCACACACGCAGTTTCTCTGCCTCCCGCCGATGGCAGCAACAGGCTCAGACACTCCCCGCACCCGGTGACCTGAACCGCTGCATTTTTTAACGGGTAGTCGGTCTGGGTGTGTACCGACTTCCTGGAGAGCGCACCATGCCTGGTGGAGACCAGTATCACCAGAGCTGCTGCAAAAGCTCCTCCTGCCTCTCCCACGCATCTAGACTCGCAGGAGTGCGGACTGGCTGTCGGTGGAGATGAGCAAGGATGGGCACCAGGTCGCCATGCTGACGGCAGAGCTGACCATAGTGCAGAGGGCTGATGTGATTCAGATTCCACGATGGGAAGGAGAAGGTTCTCATCACCACAAACGTCTGTGCTAGAGGTACCGTATCCTGAAAAGCAATACCCTCACAGCGTCTGCAGTGTGAGAATCCCCTTGATTTGCCCCATGGCCCATCAACTCGCAGGGGACACACGATGCTGCTTCGTTTCTGGTGACACAACCTGTGCTCCGTGGCCTCTACATGTAGGTCTTTTGTTGCCTTGACATGTCATTATAGTGTGTGCTGCAGAGCCAGGGCTGACCGCTTTATACTGCAAGTGGACTAGCTCCGATCTGGACGCGGGTGATTGCCTTCGGATCCTGGTTGCGAGAAACCTCTCTGTCTTTCAGGGATTGATGTGGCACAAGTCACCATAGTGGTGAACTTCAGCCTCCCTGTTAATCAGGAGAAGCAGCTGGATTTTGAGACCTACCTGCACCGCATTGGGCAAACGGGCTGCTTTGGGAAGAAGGGCATTGTCTTCAACATGGTGGAAAGGCAGACCACGTACCTCGTGCACAGTATAGAGGAGCATTTCCGTGAATATCCTTGTGCCCAGCTCTGATGCTGCAAAGAGCTGAGGTACACGTGGATGAGAAGTGCATTGGGAAGCATTAAGGGATGTCAGGAGTGTGGCCACCTCTTGCAGCCGCTCTGGCCCAGGACCTCCATGCCTGGTTGCTGAAGCACAGCACAGGCCAGTACAGACCAGTACGGTCCTTGTGAGCTGCTGAAGCCCAGCCTGGTGCCTGGGCACCTGGGGTCTCTGCACAAGCTGAGGGATGCGTCTGCCACTTTACCCTTTAACCCAGGCTCAATCAACAGTGTCACAGAACACATGTCCCTGAGACCAACACGCACAGACACACACAAATATACAGACACAGACACACAAGCACACACAAATCCCCTTCTCCTCGTTGGCTGGCAGAGAGTCACTAGTGCAAGCACACACATGCACTTCCAGGTCCAAACGCACACAGGTGTTTGTGGGTCAGCAAGCACCATCCCAGCCCCTCTATTCTCCTAGTGTCCCTGACCAGACCCTTGCCCTCTGACAGGTCCCCTACTTGCTGGCTGGTCCAGCCTGATACTCGCACGGACTCCACCCATGCACCTGATACCCTGGCCTGGGCCTGAGGGCCCCCGCAGTCACTAGCTGACCCAGGCTGAAGTTTTCAGGTGAATACACACACACACACACCCTCCATACCCACACAGTCTGTAGAAGGTACAGATGCTCACCTCTGCCTCCAGCAGCTGTCACTTCGAATTCATCATGTACACACACACACAGTCACAGTCACGCCAGTGCCCCCCCCAACAGATGTTTTTTTGGATGCACAGCATCCCCAGCCCAGTGGCTGGGAGCTGAAGAATCGTGCTTGCTGCAGTATCTGCAGTGAGACCCCTGCAGTGGCTCCAGTAGGTGGCAGCCGAGGCCAGGGGCAGCCTTGTCCCTGTCTGACTGCAGGAGTTGGCACCAGTTTTCATTCATGCACAGGTCTCAGCAGTAGCTGGTGAGAAGGTACTGCTGTACTGCTGTATGCACGCACGTACACACACACACACACATACCAGGGATTGAGTGTGAGATCACAGAAAGACAGAAGTGGGAAAAGATTTAAGTAGGCATAAGACTACAAGACAGACCGTGGCGATCAGTGTTGGGGCTAAACCAAAGAAGCACACCGACTAGCCCCATTTCACATGCAAGTGGCCGCTTCTGTGCCCTTTCCTGCTTACCCCCTCTTTGCACCTCCCACCTCCCTTTCCTCCTGCACGTCCCATCCTGGGTTTGTACAGCCCTCCCAGTTCCCACACCCCTTCCAGTCCAGGTCCCTCTGGCTCACAGCCTTACCAGCTGTAAAGTGCAGGTGGTTCTTCTAGGAAGTGGCACCTGTAATTTCTCGATAGCCCACCGATTAGTGTGAGTGATGAGGTTAGTTTCTCGTCATTGTCTCATTGGGTTTGTCAGGTCTGTGTCAGGTGTTTTGTTGCTTGTTTCCCCCTTTTCCCATGATGCCCAGTTGCCAAGGTCCTTGATCGGATAACCTCTGTGGAATAAACATTCTGAGCTCCATCAGTCAGTGTGACTGACCAGTTTGGGTTCCCATCACTATGTACGTCTCTTACCATTTGTCGGTCAGGTTTGTGTCTGTTGTGCTCTCTCAAAGTTTGATTATCTTTTGAACTCCGCAGTGTGGAAATGCCATGCTTAGCACTTTGGGTAGCTTTTCAGCCCAGAGCGAGGTTAGCACGTGCACTGAGCCAGGAAGCAGTATCCCAGAGGTGGCCAGTTGGTCCTGAGATAACTGGAATCTGTCACTTCTACCTATACCTCTACTCAACTGGGTTTGATGCAAACAGCTGGGCAGGTTTCTAACCTCTCACCTCCATCACGTGCTGAACAGCTCACAGCTTGTTTTATGTCATCTGTGGAAGGCAGAGCCGAGAGTCCTGGGCATGGCTGCCAGGGTTTGCCACTACTAGCAGCCCCCGAGCAGCAGTGCTATGCTTTTGCTAACTCCTGCACAGGCTGGTGCCTGGCTGTACTTGGCAGGCACTGACATTTGTTTTCTTTCTTCAGAGACCCAGATCAAGAGGCTTGACCCAGATGACATGGATGAGCTGGAACAGCTGGACAACTGAGCAAAATGTCAGGATTTGGTCCAGTGAATCCAAGTTTTGGTTTAACATGGATGGGAAAAGGTTTGGGAAATCTCCCAGTTTTCTTCAAAGTTCCTGAAGATGCTTGGTTTTGTTGTGATGTTTTACAAAATGGGAAGATGGGAGGGGAGCGGGGGGAGAGTGGGGGGAAAGACACACACGACCATCATCCCTCAAAGTTTTGGGATTCTTGCGATTGTTTATCTGGTAATAAAACTTCCTTGGTTTGTCTCTGAGGTTTTTATAGCCATAATTTTGTGTGTCATGATGAATCACCTGAAAACAGAACATGTAGGGGTTTAACAACATGGACCTTTTGCACACCGGAACAGGCTCCCCAGGGAAGTGGTCACTGCACCGAGCCTGTCTGAATTTAAGAAGAGATTGGACTGTGCACTTAGTCACATAGTCTGAACTTTTGGGTAGACCTGTGCGGTGTCAAGAGTTGGACTTGATGATCCTTAAGGGTCCCTTCCAACTCAGGATATTCTATGATTCTATGATTCTATGAGTAATGGATTTCAACACAGGGCTCCAGGTGTCCCAAGGCCCGTGTTCAGTGTTGAAAACAGAGGCAAAGAAGACATTAAATGTCTGCTTTGTCTGTGACCCTATTTGTGAGGTGAATAATAGACCAATGTTACTTGTAGTCCCTTTTTTGGTGTTGACATACTTTAAAAAGCCCTTTTTGTTGCCTCCCACAGTACTGGCCAGCTTCAACTCCGAGTTTTGGCCACACATCTTTTCTCCTTCCAGGCACACAGCATTTCTGTAGTCCTCCCTTGTCACTTGTACTTGCCTCCAGTGTCCATAAACTTTCCTTTTCCACCTAAGCTATAGAAGAAGATTCCTGCTCAGCCAAGCCAGCATTCTGCCCTTCTTGTTTAACATCTAACACTTTGGAATCACCTGCTCCTGTGCTCTTAAGAGATGGCTCTTAAAAAGTGACCAGCACTGCTGGACCCCATCACCTTCAGAAACAGATTCCCAAGATTCCTTATGAAGTGGTTTATAGCCTGAAATCTGTTCTCCTTATATCCAAGGATGACATTTTGAGTGGAGTTTTTCTCCTGTCACCAAAGATTTTAAACTCAACTACTTCATGGTCACTTTGGCCAAGACAGCCACCAATTGCCACTTTACCTTCTCTGTTTACAAACAACAAATCCTGGAGGCACCTTTCCCCTTCGTGCCTGTACCAAGAAGTTAGCTTCAGTGTGCATTAGGAATTTCTGTTAGGAATTCATTAGGAATACTGTTTGTATTGACAGTTGGTATTCCCAGTTAATGTCTGTGAAGTTGAAGTCACCCCTAAGGATCAGGTTAGCTGGTCTAGAGACATCCCTTGATAATCTGTGACCTTCAAGTTCCCAGTCTTCATACCTATTGTATAAGGGCACCTGGGAAGGCGAGGTAGGGAAGGAGAGGATTTGCTTGCTGCCCTGACCAGAAAAATTCTTCCATTCCCCCTTATTCCTAGATTAACCCCTCATGTCCAGTAGTGAGAGGGTAGGGAATCTATAGAATCATATGTTACGACTGGCCAATGCCTTTGTTCCAAGGATGGTAGAGTACAATTCCACCAGTAATCTCCTCCTCAGACACCCTGATACTCCTCAGCTTAGTTGCTAGCATATGCCACTGTCCATGGTGTGGGCCCTTGGGTGCCTCCCTAATAACCCTGACATGTCTCTCTAGGAATGTGGCTCTGCACCCCAAACTGCCGGCTACCCTCAGCACTTGTGGGTCCCATCAGAGCTCATCATGGACTTAAGTATGTCCTGTTTGCTCAAGCAGCCCCTCACCTGATGATACTCAACCAAGGTTAAATCTTTTATTGTGTAAGTCTTTTATTGTATAAGTATTTGGGGGAAAATTGTGTGCTGTCTTTGGAAATGAAAAAGATTATCAGAGTCGGGATGGGATGCTGTTAGAGGGACACAAATGCCTTCTGTCACAAACACTGTGCCAGCACAGGCACCTCCACCTGCAACTCCCTCAGTGCTCCACACTGTCCATGGTGTCCAAGTGGGCTGAAGCCAGCTTTGCCCCACTCCTCCCCTTTGTGTCCCCTCGCTGCTCTGCACAGCCTCAGGGTTGCTGTCCTGGCGGGTCTGGAGGTGCTGTCCTGTGTGGAGACTGGGAGGTCATACAGCTGCAAGGAGGCTCTCCTGTGGCTGTAGATCATCCTGCTTGTGCTGAGTGGCCCAGGGGAACAGCAGCCCTTTGCTGTGGCTGGGAGACAAGTGCCAGGGCCAGGCTGGGGCTGCCCAGTGAGCTGGCAGTAGCACAGAAGAATGGATGGCTTTTGTGAAGGTCTCTGGCTGCTGGAGCAGCAGAGATGGAGCAGAAGGCTGCACTAGACTCAGGCCCAGGTCTCCAAGCTGCTTCCAGCCCTGTTGGGTCACAAGCAAAATGCATGTGCAGGGAGGGGAGGCAGGCTGGAAAAAGTGCAGATTTGGCACCTGACTGCTCTCCCACCTGCTGCTCCATCAGCGCCATCAGTGGGCTTAACCCTGGAGGCAGTGAAGCACCCCACAGCCCCTCCTCAGCAAGATGGGGCAGTGGGGAGAAAACATAAGATTGAAGCAAACTTGTGTGCTTGAGATAGGAGCAGTTTAATGGCATGAAGCATGAAGATGAAGGTGAGACCTGCTGTGTGAGGTCTCATATGGGAGCTACAGAGCTATGTACCCATCCACTGCCTCTACAAACATTTTGTACAGGGTACTGTTTGTCTGCAGGAGTACTGTTTGTCTCTCTAGTAGAGAGGCATAAATTCCATTGCAGAAGATATTTTTGAAAGCCCTTTCATTTGTACTTCCTGAAAATACAAACCTGTTCTTGTCGTTACCCCCCTCCCTGTAGTCCTTGATCTGAAAACTTGGAAGGGTTGACTTAGATTTGGAGAGAATCCTCACCTTTGGACCTGGTGCTTATGGACATGGTTTAGTGGGTGACGTTAGTAGTAGGGTGATGGTTGGACCAGATGATCTTGAAGGTCTCTTCCAACCTTAATGATTCTATGATTCTATGATAAAAAGCATACGTAGGGTTCTGCATTTCCTGCATGTCTGCAGATCTTGGGCCTTTGTGAATTAATCTTTTGATTTTGATAGGGGTTAAGCTGCAATGCTACTTTTCCCCAGGGCATATGTGTGAGATGGCCATGGTCTGTTGCTTCTCCTTTGATCGATTTGACTATCTGCACTGTGCAGGCTGGCAGGGAGAGATGCCATGCTGGTGAGCAGCAGTAGCAAGAGAGCCCTGCACAGACTTGCTCATCCTGCTCACATGAACATGGTACTTTTTCAGGCAGACAACTCTGGTGCCAAGGTAGGTGGGATCTGTTCCTTTTTTAACAATATAGTCATATGAGTGCCCAGGGTGAGCTGGAGGAGATTCACACACACGCACAGCACAAAATGATACCAGAGCCCTAAGACAGGGCAAACGATGGCTCATGGTGCAGAAGGCTTTTCAGGATTTTGGTACTGGAAAAAACAAAATCTCTGTAAAAACACAGTTCTGTTTCTGTATCCCCTCTTCCCTGTGGAGTACATTTTTTTCATTGTAATGAGCCTTTCTTGTGTTACTGGATGACTGTCAAAGAACAGTTTGCTTCCCTTGGAAAGCCAAGACTTACCTACGGATGGAGAGCTGTCAGCCCAGGAAGAGTGGTCCACGTACGGCTATAGAAATATATGGAAACCATCTTAGAAAATTACACCTGTGCTCAGAATTGTCCAGAAATAGATCATGAGTTAGAGCTGAAAAGACACCGGCAGTGTCCTTCCTAGTGGAGAAAAAGGCAGCAGAGTTGTTTAATTTTACCATTAGTATGCTATTCAAAGTAGTACTTTTGTTTGTTTGGTTGGTTGGTTGGTTGGTTTAGTTTGGTTTGCTTTGCAGCCCTGATGAGAAGGACCTGGGGGTGCTGGTTGATAAGAAGCTCAACATTAGCCAGCAATGTATGCTTGCAGCCCCAAAAGCCAACTGTACCCTGGGCTACATCAAAAGAAGTCTCACCAGTGGGGCGAGGGAGGTGATTCACCCCCTCTACTCTGCCCTCATGAGACCCCTCCTGGAGCTTTGTGTTCAGCTTTGGGGCCTCCTGCAGAAGAAAGACTTGGACCTATTAGAACAAGTCCAGAGGAGGGCCACAAAGATGTTCAAGGGACTAGAGCACCTCTCCTGAGAAGACATGCTGAAGGAGTTGATGAGGTTGCCCAGAGAAGTCATGGACACCCTCTCCCTGAAAGCATTCAAGGCCAGGTTAGATGGAGCTTTGAGCAAGCTGATCCACTGGGAGGTGTCCCTGTCCATGGCAAGGGGTTGGAATTAGATGATCTTTAAGGTCCCTTTCAACCCAAACCATTCTATGATTCTATTTGCTTTGTTTGGTTTGGTTTGTGTTTGTTTTATTTGGTTTAGTTTCCTTTAAAGGATAGTTAATATTCTGAACATTTCTTGAAGGGTCCAATTACAGAGAATATCTCCCACCTTCTGTATAGCCCAATGTACTCAGTGTCAATGGAACATGTGGCAATGGTACTCATGGAAGAACTGCTAAGGTTGGGGATCCCCTCAGTTGCTGTACTAGGACATGAAAGAGATACTGCTGGAACTGGGATAGTTGTGTGAAGCTAATGCAGGAGGATATGGATACCAAAACAGAGTCAGATGGTCTGGACAATTAGAATGGTCTTGTCTGCTTCCCCCTCCCAGCAAATATGATCTCACAAGTGCCAAATAAAGGGAGTAGACTCATGTCTGTAAACTTTCCAGCTATGTTCTTGCCAGTGCAGCCCAGGGTGCAGCTGTTGTTCCTTGCTGCCAAGAACACATTGCATGCTCCTACTCAATATGAGGTCTCCCAAGTCCCCATCTGCAAAGTTACTCTTTAGTCAGTTGGCCCCCAGCTTGTTCTGTTGCATGGAATTTCTCCATGCCTTATGGTCACATTTCATTCCACAAGGCATTTTCAGTGGACAAATGGTCTTTGCCTTGCACCTGCCATCAGGTGCCATCAGGTTCCCTCAGCGCTTGGGAGTATCTAAGAGAGATTTAGTTCGGCAAGAACCTTTATTTTCCCTTCTGTATCTCTTTTCCCACTAAAACCCAGCTCACCTCTCTCCTTATCTTCATGTTCTCCCTTCTGTTGAGTTTCACTTATACCGGCCCCTCAGCCCAGTCCTCTCCTAGGTGTCTTAGGGCACAGGGTACAGGTCTCTCTTTTTCCTTCTGGGGCTGTGCTTTGCTCTGTACTTTCCTCCTTGCAATTGTAAACCTCGTGTGTCCCATCCACCATCATTTCTTTTGATTTTCATGCAATTAACAAAATGTTCTACTTTCCCGTTGAATTGTGAAGGCCTGGCTGTTCCACCAGTGGAGATCCTCCTGCAACAGCTGGAGGGGTTGAAGGTCTGGGTGCTGCACCCAGCTCCAGACAGGCTGACCCAGTGGCCGTGCCATCTATAACTGGGGACATCTGGATGCCCTCTGCCTGCATAGCGTTGGGCCTAGTGCCAGGGCAGAACATCCCCATGGCCGCCCATCATCTGGGCCTGGGTCTGGCCTTAACATGTTCCATCTCCATGGCCCCAGCTGGCCCAGCGCTGGATGGACTGTGTGGTGTCCTGGCAGGCTGGGGTTAGTGCATGTCAAGGGCAATGTCAGGTGCATCTGTCCTGGTGGCTGTGCTGACTCCACAGATCTTCTGCATGTGTCTTCCCCACAGGTCATGGGAGTGCAAGCTCACCAGCACATGCTGTGGGGAGCTGGACACTGTGCTCCGCATCAATCAGTCTCTTGATTTTTTTTCTCCCTCTGGCAGTCACATCAGGCCAGACTGCCACAAGGAGATGCACTCCCTCCGAAGGTTCCCCGGGGAAGATTCTGGTAAAGAGCTCATCTCACAACTCCACCTCAGCCCACAGGTAGGCTTCATCACAGACCTCCAAGGAGCTGGAGCTGCCCTGGGCTCAGGGACTGCCTGGCAGCAGGAAGATTTAGCATCTGCACAGCATCAGTGGTGTCAGCTGGGACATGAGGGTGAGGAATGCAGAGCTCTCAGCTTGTGCCCAGTCCACTCATTCACAGCCGTGTGGGCTGGAGCATAAGGTCAGATCCAAAGCTACAAGGGTTAAACAGGGAGGTTTGCTTGGCTGCACCTAAGGGTGAGTCTTGCCAGAGCAGTCAGCAATAAAGAATAAATAGGCTTGATCAGCAGTCAATCTCAGTCATTTCTGGCTCAGCTGGGCATTCTGCTGTGCTGGCTCAGGGACTGGAATTATGATGATGGGTGTGGGATGGCAATGTGTGATTGTGTAATTCTCCTTCAAATGTGGTAATACAACTATCTACAGAGAGATAGGAAGAGCTATTTGTTCTTGATGCTGTTGCACCAGGTAGGATTTCAAAGGATATGGTTCTTGGGAACTTTTTTTTTTCATCTAGGAGAAGCCATACTTGCCCACAACTCAACAAACACCCTGTTAGCAGCATTTTTTAATTATTATTATTTTTGATCTCTGGCAGTACTGCTCAAAACTGTCTGTTGGGAGCTGCTTTTTTGTTAATGTGTGTAAATCTAAAAAGGCTTTGTAAGAATCAGTGAAAGTTTTTGTAGAACTATAAGGTCTGCGCATAGCAGGTGTTGTGAGTCAGAGAAGCAGAGGAAGAGAAAAAAGGAAGGGAAGCCAACAGACCAACACTGGGGACCAGACCCCACTCACCACAAAACTTAGAGCATAGTTCTCCCCACTTTACTCATATTAGAAAGCTTGCTGTCTCACTTTCTTTCTTTTTTCCTAACGCTCTCAGAGACTTCTGTCTTCATTCAGTCATCTGTGCCATAAGTTCCTCTGTAACTGGACCATAACTGGAAAAATCTTCCAGGTGCTGGCGGACCCCAGAGGAATTCCTGGAGATATAGTCTCTGATGAATATCTGAATATCATGATTTGTGTGTGTTTCATTGCACACTCGGACCTTTGTCTGTGCAGTTTCTATCCTTGACATTATAGAACCCAAATTTGAAGGCACCATTTGACATTATAGAAATCAAATGTGTAGGCACCATTTGAACTAAATTCTCCAAATCAGTTTCATTTTTGCACTTTCTCTGTGCAGTGGCTCTTTGTCATGCATGACAGACCTACGTGTAATAGTCTGATGGAGAATGTAGGCAAGGTACAGGCGATACATTTGTAATTTTTTTATGTACATCTCTCACCTGCATTCAGTGTAGGAGTGCTGGAGTCAAAATTCTCTCTTCTGTGAATTTTCCTATTCCTGCTTGCTTGACAAATAGGTTGTTTTTATTGGGGGGTTTGAGCTTATCCAGGTTTGGCAAGATTGCTGAATAAATAAATATTTATGTGCCAGGAAAAGTGACAATTACTGTGCTTATTCTGTGTTTTTGAGTAACCTTACCCCTTCATCATCTGGTGTGACGCATCCCAAACTTCACTGGGCATCTGGAAATAGACTATTCCAAGGCAGATGTCTGAGTCATTCATAGCTCCTGGATGGATGGCAGTAAATCAGCAGCATGAAATACTCCTGCCCCTATATAGTAAAGGAGCTGCACTATAGGTAGAATGTTGGACTGAAGGCAGCCCTTGCTGCTGCACACAGACATTCCTCAATAAATGAAACTTTGTTGATTTAATATTTGGTTGGCTGACTTCAGGAATAGCTCCTGACACACACTTGGTTGGACTCAAACAGTATTTTGTCTGGGAATATGCCCTGAGGAACAGCCACACCCCAAGTTTGTCCTGTTGCCCCAAAACTGAGAGACAAAACCTGAAATAAAAGTGAAGGGCTTGTAAAGATGGCAAATGAGATGACCAGAAGTGCACCTTGCTGTCTGTCTCTCTGGATGCTCAGAATCAACTGAACTCTGAAGGAAAGCAAATGTGGAATTAGTTCTTACAAAAAGCACACTTAAAACTCCGTATAAGTTAGCCCACAACAAAACTCTTCATAGAGTTTGTTTGTGCAAAGGCAGTGTGGGAAGTGCAAAAGATAAAACAGACCTCACAGCTCACACTAAATAAATATGTCACTGAGGAAAAGGATGTTACCGAATTCCACAAGCGGGTGATTTAACAGGAGAAAATTGATCTTGGAGGATCTGCTGTTTCAAAGTAGCAGATGCCACCTCTGCAGACTGTGAAGCTTAGGTTAGGCATTGCAAATGGGCAAAATTCAAATCCAGTAAAAAAGAAGCCATGTGCCATGTGGACACTCTAATATAGCTTATGTGACTCACACAGAATATCCTAAAAAATAATAAAATAATAATAATAATAATAATAATAATAATGAAGAGATAAAGAAGTTACAAAAAGAAATCAAGAAACGAGGGGAGTAGGAAACTCCTAAATTAGCAGGACAAGAGGACAAGAAAACATCGTAATCAGAAGAGAGGAAGATCTTAGAAGCCCACAAAGCCTGTTTACAAGCCTCACAACTAGAGATGGAAGTTGGAAAAGTACGAGATTTAGAAACAGAAGTAAGGACTTTACAAAATGAGCTAGGGAAACTATAACAGCAGCTCAGAGCAATGTGAAATAAGTCATGATCAATGGAATGCAATCATTGCAGGTCCAAGAGAAAAACTTTATTTGCATGAAAGGTTAATAGCTGATGTGAAGGCATCACAACAAACAGCATAAACAGCAAAAGAAGGTATTGAGTACTTCAGCCTTTTTCTTGTTGCTTGTCACTCATTCCCCAGTCCCATTCAGTCCCAGGCCAATGTTTTTCTTAGTCTTTCTTTTGCTGTTTATGTTCTTGCAGAAGCCTCGCTTTTTGTCCCTCCCTGCTCAAAGCCCTCTTTGCCTCAGTCTTTACTGAAGAGACCAGCTTATAGCAGCTGGGACAAGTTTCTGAAGGTTGGAAGTGAGCAAACGTCAGTTCTATCTTCAAGATAGGAAAGAGGAAAGAAAGATCCAGGGAAATAACAGGCCTGCCAGCCCCACTATCCACAGAAAGGTGATGGGAGAAAACTCTCCTGGAAGCCATTTCCAAACACATGAAGGAGAAGGCAGTTGGGAGTACTCAGCATGCATTTACCAAGGGGAAATCAGGCTTAACCAAACTGATAGCCCATTACAATGATGAACAGAAGGACCATGAGGGTTGTGATCTGCAACTGAAAGTCTAATTGGAAGCTAGTAACTAGCTGTGTAGATCAGGGATCAACACTGTCTCCAGTCTTTTTAACATCTTCATTAATTATCTGGATGATTCTGGACAAATTCTGAATGAATTCTTTACCCTGAGGGTGGTGAGGCACTGGCACAGGTTGCCCAGAGAAGCTGTGGATGCCTCATCCCTGGAAGCATTCAAGGCCAAGTTGCATGGGGCTTTGAGCAACCTGGTCTAGTGGGAACAGGGCTAGAACTAGATGATCTTTAAGGTGGCCTCCAACCCAAACCATTCTATGATACTATGGTGGGACATGCCACCTTTGCAACTTCGCAGGTGACACAGAAGTGGGAGGAGCGGCGGAAGCACCTGAGTGGGACCACAAACATGATGAAGAGACTGTAGCATCTCTCCTAAGAAGAAAGGTTGAGATAGCTGGGACTGTGATAGCCTAGGGGGGGATCTTATCAGTGTATATAAATACTTGAGTGGAGGGTGCAAAGAAGATGGAGCCAGGCACTTTTCAGTGATGCCCAGTGCCACGATGAGAGGCACTGGGATCAAACTGAAGCATAACAGGTTCCCTCTGAGCCTTGGGAAACACTTTTTTCACTATGAGGGTGAAGGAGCACTGGCACAGGCTGCCCAGAGAGGTTGTGGAGTCTCCCACCTTGGAGATATTCAAAAGCTGTCTGGACATGGTCCTGGCCAACTGGTTCTCTGTGGCCCTGTTTGAGCAGGAGGCTTGGATCAGATGACCTCCAGAATTGCCTTCCAACCTAAACCCTTTTCTGAATCTGTGTCTCATGTCCAGTTTACCCTGTTTTCTGTTTCTGAGGCACCCAGGTGACCAGGGTGCTAACATGCATGGCTCCACTTATATCCAAGGAATCTAGGTGTCCAGGTTTGCCCTCTCCTTCAAATCACCTCAGCTTCTGTCCAGGGGACCTAAGGCATCTGAGAGATCCAGACATCCATCTGCCTCCTGCCCTCTAAACAGCCTTGACATGGGCCTGGGGACCTCAGAGTACAGGGAACCCCTCTCCCCAAAGCTCCTCAGTTCATATCTGGAGGATCCAGGCATCCTAGAGATGCAAGGAGGGCATACCCCTTCCCCCATCACCCCTGGACCCAGGGTGTCTGGATGTGCTGTAGCCCCTGCACCCAGGGACACAGGAGCAGGCTGATACCACTGGAGACAGGCTGGAGGGACCTGAGGGTGATATGGGTGTCCCCCAGGTGCTGGGCAGGTTGGCATGCAGAGAGGAGAGTGGCAGTAGGTGGCATCTGTGTCACCCACTTGTCACCTGCTGTCACCCCTTTCACCACTGTGATGCCTATGTCACCCATGCCAGCGACGCATCACCTATACTACCTGCGTATCACCCACTCACGTCTAGCACTGCAGCCACGTGCATCACTGAGAAGCTCAGCATCCTGGCCAGGTCCTCCACCTGCAGAGCATCCAGGAGTGTCCCGGGGACACCTGCAGGTAGCACTGTGACCCTGGGGGACACTCTGGTAGTGCAAAAGGGGTTACAGGCACAGCGAGGAGGGAGATAGAGTCACAAGGATGATTGATGGTGGGGACATGAGTAAGGCAAGGAACCCTAGGGGCTGGCACTGGGTGACGTGGGGAACCTGGAGAGACACCAGCTGACCCAGAGAGTGACAGGCAACCACTGGATATGGTGTGGGGCACACCAGAGGACCCTAACATAAGCTGCCATGGGACATGCCAGGGACTCTGGGGGTTGGCATGGGGTGAACCAAGGTTCCCCGTGCAGTGCTAGAGAATATCATGGAACACATCAGGGGATCCTGGGGTGACACAGGGGGCACCATGGGGTGGCATGGGGTTACCCAGGAGCCTCTGCAGTGGCACATGGTGGCCTAGGTCACGCCAGGGGACTCAGACCTCAGGATATAACAGAAGGTGATCCTGAGAGAGACAGAGTGTAAGCTTGGGACCACAGGGATGCTGTGGGGCAAGTCAGGGTAATACAGGCTTACAGGGGTGACATGGGATCCCAGAGGGTAACACAAAGCAAACTGGGGGGCGCTGGGGCAACCAACAGGCCAGCTGTGGCACCCCAGGGTGACCCTGGAGGTAGCAGGGTGACACAGGGCACCACAGTTGGTGACACAGGGATGCCCTGCCCACACTCACCACTGCACCCAGGGGTCCCTGCTGCGGAGCGTTTGCAGCACTTGTCCCTGGGCCCCTGCCAGCAGGTTGGGGTGTAGGGCCACATCCCAGGGGGTGAGCCCTGGGGACACAGCAGGGGCCCCATCATTTATGGTCCCTGTCCCCAACCACCCTCCTGGGTGTCCCCACACTGTGTCCCTATGTCCTCCCCTGTCCCTGCATAACTGCCTGTGCCCCTCCATCCCCACGTTCTCGGCCCGTGTCACCCTCCTCTGCCCCCCACTGAAGCCAGGGTTAGAAGAATGGGGGCTTGTTTAATCACATTAATGATTTCTAAATAAAGTAATCATTATTGTTAAAGCCAGGGATGGAAGAACGGAGGCTTGCCGAATCACATTAAAATAGACGTCGCTGAGTGTCTTTGCTTACTGCTGTGCAAATTAACCAAAACAAGGAGTCTCGGGGCCCCTCACAGAGGACGTTTCCTGACAAAAATGGGGAACACGTCTCAAAAAAACAGCTGAGACCGACCGTGTGGTTTGGGCAAGAGCCAAGGAGCAGCTGAGTCTGTCCAAAGCCGGGGGGGGGGGGAACAAGTGGCGATGAAGAGGAGTTATCAGCCTTCATCCTCACGACCCCCCTGATGACCACTGCGATGGCACTGTGCAGGCGCAGAACGGAGGAGTTTAAGGAAATAACTTCTTGGAGGTAATTTTAATACAAAGCGGGGATAGGTTATGAATATGCATAGGCGTAGTGGGAAACTTCCTGCGTGCCTAACTTTTTACTGCATTATCACCACAGCAAGTCGCCGCTTTATGCCTTTGGGACACGCCCGGCGCTGAAATAAACCGCATGCCTACTTTATAACTCATTTGCTTTGAGTTTTTCCACAAATCACAAACCTCCCCCCCCCCCCCTAACCCCTCCCAATGAGGCAGGAAGGGGGCAAAGGGAGCGGCGCCTGCGACCGGCAAAATGGCGGCGGCGGTCGCCTAGCGACGGGCTGGAGCCTGCCGGGGGGGGGGGCCCGGCCCGGGGTTGTGCCCGCTGCTGGAGCCAGCCCGGCCGTGCCCCGCAGCCCCCCCCGGGGTGTGCCCGGAGAAACGGGGAGCCGCCCGGGGCAGATCCGCCTCGGGGAGCGGGGGCTGCCCTGCGTCAGTCCGCGTTTACCTGGGGGTAAATCCGCCTTGGTGGGGGGAAGGGGGGGCACGCCCTGCCTGGGGTCAGTCCCGCCGCGGGTGGGGGGCAGATCCCGGCCCGTGGGGCGGCCCCGGTGGGCTGGGCCCTGCCTTGCGTGCAGGGCTGGGCCAGGGCAAAGGCAAAGAGCTCTTCCGGGCTTCCCCCGCTCTGCCGCCTGCTGCTGTGCCTCAGGGCAGATCTCCTGACCCCCCCCCCCAGCGAGCTCATCTCCTTCGCCGCCCCAGGTGAGGTCTCCTTCTGCCCCGCGGCGGGGCTGTCTGCCCGGCAGAAAGCTCTCCTGCCCCGGGGCGAGGTGTCCCGGCCATTTTGGGGTGCCGCAGCCCGTGGCGAGCTTACCCGCGGCACGGGGAGCTCGTCTTCCCCGTGGCGAGGTCGCCCAGCCCGCGGTGTGAGCTCGTCTTCTCCCCGGAGAGCTCCTTTTGCCCCGCAGCGAGCTCCTCTGCCTCCTGGCAAGCCCTTCTGGCCCATGATGTAGTCTCTTACCCCACCGCGGAGCCTGTGGCGAGGTCTCTCAGTGAGCCGTGACGTGGTCCCCTACCCCACGGCCAGGTCTTCTGCTCCCCTGGCAATCTCATCCACCCCGTGGCAACTTCATCTGCCCCCCAGGGACTTCACCTGCCCCAGGTTAAGCTTTTCTGGCCTGTGGCAAGGCCTGCCACTCCCACGGTGAGCCACAGCAGGCTGTTCTGTCCCACAGCAAGCTCGCCCGCCTCCGTGGCAAAGTCTCCTGTTGCACGGCGAAGCCTCCTACCCGATGGAAGACCCTGTGATCCGCATACCCCCCTACCACTATGTCCACGTGCTGGACCTCAACAGTAACGTCACTCGTGTGGAGGTTGGGCCCCACACCTACATCAGGCAGGACCACGAGAGGTGGGTGCTTTGGGGCAGTCTCCTTCCTACAGCGAAAGATGTGGATGCTGTGGCGGGGGGGGGGGGGGGCAGCTGTGGGGTGGGAGTGCCATGCTGTGGTTGGCAGGGCTACAAAACATTCGTGCTATGGGGTGGGGGGGATGTACATAGCTACAGAGTGATCTGGGTTTACAGGGCTGTGAGTGATGTTTGAGGAAGCTCTGCGGGGGCTCTTTAGGACAGTGGGAGGTGTTGGGGGTCTCTGTAGGGCTATGTGGACTTCATGGGCCCTTGGGGGGGGGAAGGTGTACAGGGTGCAGGGGCTCTGTGGGGCTGTTGGGGTTTTTTGAGGGTTCTGTAGGATCGTAGGACCTCTATAGGACCGAGTTGGTTCCATAAGGCTGTAGAGGGCCACAGGAGGGCTGTGGGGCTAGACTGGGGCTGTGGAGGACTTGAGGGGTTCCATAGGGCCCTGGGGGCTCTGTAGAGCTGAGGGGAGCAGTGTGGGGGTACCCACAGGGTGGTGTTTGCGCCCAAACGCATGGTGATGGTGCCCCCCCGCCACTACTGCGTGGTGCTCAACCCCGTGGCCCGGAGCCCTACGGGGGCTGTGCTGGTGGATGGCGCGGGACAGGTCCGTCTGCGGCACGCTGACCTGGACGTCCGCCTGGCCCAGGAGCCCTTCCCCCTGTACCCCGGCGAGGAGCTCCAGCAGGTACCTGTAACACCACCCTCCCTGCAGTGCCCCCCCAGGCCCCTGCAGCCTTCCTGGTAGTTACAGACAGCCCCCCAGCTCTTGTAGCATATGACAGTCTTCTATAACTCTTAGCCCCACTGTGGCCCGTTATAGCTGAGTTGCAGTTTGCTGTGGTCCCCTATAGCTGCTTCAGCTATTTTAGCCCTTCATGACCCCTGGAACACCTCTAGCTCACCAATGGCTCTCTTAGAGTTCCTGTAACCCACTGGGTTTTTCTGTAATCCTTCCAGTTGCCTGCTCAGGTATTCCTGCAGCTCTTTACAGGTTCCTCAGCACCTCTGGAGCTCCTACAGTTCATTTGGCACCGCTGTGCTTCCTCTGCTCCCTCCCACTCTCCCACCCCCCAGCCTCCTGTAACTTCTATAGACTCCACAATCCCTCTCTGTAGCACATCTCCGTAACCTTCCATGGCTACCCATAGCCCCTAGAGCTCCTCTAATCCCCCTCTTGTTTCTCACAGCTCCTATAGCCCCTATAGTTCCCCGTTCTCTTCCATACCTGCTCTAGCCATCTCATGGCCCAGAATTTATCCTGTAGACCCCCCCCCCCTCAGTGTGTCATCCTTGTCCTTGCGCTGAGCCTGTGTACCTCTCCCCAAGGTGTCCCTGCATTGTTTCCAATCCCTTCAGTGTGTTCTGTCGCCAAAGTGTCACTCGTGCCCCTGTACTGTCCCCATCCCCAGCCTGTTGCCCACTTCCCCCATGGTGAAAACCTTTGTCCCAGTCCCCAGGGTTAAACTCAGGTCCATCACAGTGGCCCCCATGTCCACCATTTCCCTGCAAGGACCCTTGTACCCCCCTTACTCTCACAGCCCTGTCGTGACCCTGTGTCCCCACCTAGTCCACAGTGACACTTCCCATCTACGTCTCCTGCAGTGACCCCTCTGTGTCCCCGTGTCTGCTACTGTGCCCCCAGGACAACCCCTGAAACCATCCCTCTCACCCTCCACATCTGCCACACCTCCGCTACGATGCCCATGCCCCCACGTTGTCTCACTCAACTCTCTTCCGACACCTGTGTCCCCAGGGTGTCACCCCACTGCAGGTGGTGCTGGCTGACACCGCCCTGCGCCTTCGGGCCCTGCTTGACTTTGAGGACGAGGATTCCAACAAGTTCGTAGCAGGCGACGAGTGGCTCTTCGAGGGTCCTGGTGAGCAGGGACACCTTCCTGGGGACCCCCTGGGGAAACCTCAGGGAGCTGGGGGCTGATGGTGCTGCCTGCGTGCAGGTACCTACATCCCCCGCAAGGAGGTGGAGGTGGTGGAGACGCTGCAGGCCACTGTCATCGGGCACAACCAGGCCATCCGCCTGCGGGCACGCAAGGAGTGCCTCGACCGTCAGGGCATCCGCCGTGTCACAGGTAGCACTCGTGGACACCCCGTTGCACCCAGTGACACTCCAGGGCTCCCTGGTAGCCGCGGTGGCTTCCTGGGTTCAGCCCTTACTCAGTGTTAGCTGGCTCAGTGTCACCCTGTGTCTCTGGTGTCCCCCCCCTCAGCACCCATGGGACCCCAGTGTTGCCTGAAGGCAGCCCTGAGACACCACACCCCATACCCTGGGATCCTCTTCTCCCCCTCCAGCCCCTCTGTGACCCCCGTGTCACCCTTCAGCACCCATGGGAGCTCCGTGTCATCTGAGAGTGCCCCTGGAGCCTGCAGCGCCCCAACCCATCTCCCAGAAGTTCTGGGACCCCAAGCACCCCCGCAATCCTTGTGTCTCCTCTAAGCATGCACACACCTTCTGTGTTGTCTGACAGCCCTCCTGGGACTCCCAGCATCCTGAGCACCCATGGGACCCCTCCAGCACCACTGGGAGCCCTGTGTCACCCCCTAACACCCCATGGGATTTTTGTGTTATTCAGAAGCACCCCTGGGTGCCCCTCCCCACGCTGCGGCATGTGTGGGACACTTTGGGACACTTGCCTCATCCCTCAGCTTGCCTGGGGTCTCCCGCATTCCCATTCCACCGTCCAGCACCCCCTCTCACCCTACAGCACCTCCAGCATCCCTGTCTGACCCCACTGCGCCCCTGTGATCCCCAACACATCCATCCTGCCCAACCCCATAACCTCCCTCCTCTCCCATAGCACCTGTGGGACCCTGTCTTAGCCCCTAGCCCCTCAAGATTCCCAGCACCCACAGGGCTCCCATAACTACCAGTACCCCCAGCACCCTTAGGATTCTCCCATCTGCCCCCTAGGGCCCTTTGCTCCCAGCACCTTTAGGACACCTAAGATCCATAGGATGCTTAGCACCTTTAGGACCTCCATATGCCCCAGTCCCCTCAAAACGCATCCCATCCCAGTCCCCCTGGGACTCCCAGTCCCCACCCTGCCCAGCACTGCAGCATCCTTAGCCCCATCCCTCTGCTCCCAGGGGAGGAGTGGCTGGTGAAGCGGGTGGGTGCCTACCTGCCTGGTGTCTACGAGGAGGTGGTCGACGTTGTGGACGCCTACGTCCTCACCGACAAGGTACCTGGCATCGTGACCCTTGCCCGTGGTTTCCCCTGCCCCTGCAGATGACAGGGACTCTCCAGGACCTGAGCCAGTAGTGTAGCCATGCCTGTGATGCCTCTGGAGGTCCCTCTGGACTGGGTTTGGGGGTCCGTGTACCTATTCTCCTGCAACCGTGGGTGTGACAAGGATCCTCCAGGGTGGGTGAAGGGTCTTATCCCCCTGATCCATCATGGCACTGTCCCCATGGCACCCATGGGTGATGAGAACCCTCTGAGGGACCTTCCA
Organism: Anas acuta; assembly: GCF_963932015.1. NCBI lineage: Eukaryota > Metazoa > Chordata > Aves > Anseriformes > Anatidae > Anas > Anas acuta. The sequence continues at coordinate 3,385,241 of NC_089016.1, read as the reverse complement.
ACCCACCATGTTGCCATGCCCCCTGCACCCATGGGTGTTGAGGACTGTGTGAGGGGTACTGTCCCCCTCAGCTATGCTGTCTTTGTTCCCCCTGCCTCAGGGGGTGATGTGGACCCTCTGGGTATCCTGTCCCCACCAGCCCACCATGACCCCATTCCTGCTGTACTGATAGGTAACAAAAGACCTGGTTTGGGGGTCCTGTTACGTGCTCCGGGCACAGACAGGTGTTAGGGACCTTTCAGGATGGGTTTGGGGGTTCTGTGTCTCTATTCTCCTGCACCCAAGCTGGCAAGTGACCTTCCAGGATAGGTGTGGGGTACCGTCACCCCCCTGTGCCCCCTGCATCCGCAGGTGACGAGGCTCCTTGGGGATATGTTTGAGGGTCCCATTCCCCCTGCCCTGAGCCCACTGTGTCCCCTTTTTCCCTGCACCTGTGGGTGACAAGGACTCTCTAGAGGGTCCAGCCCTGCTGCAATCCACTATATCCCTGTCTTCCCTTCACCCGCACATAACAAGGACCGTATGGGACGAGTCTGAAGTCCCATAACCCTGTCGCCTTGCCCACACAGGTGACAAGGCCTGGCGGGGCCAGCTTTTGGTGTCCCATCACCCACTGTTGTCCCTCCCTCCCGTAGAAAGCCCTGCACCTGCGAGCCGTACGGACCTTTGAGGATGCACAGGGCCGGGTGCGCCGCACGGGTGAGGAGTGGCTGGTGACACAGCAGCAGAGCGAGGCCTACGTCCCAGAGGTGTTCGAGGAGGTGGTGGCTGAGGTGCAGGTGACGACGCTGGGTCCCCGGCAGTACTGCGTGGTGCTCGACCCCGTGGGGCCTAACGGGCAGCCCCAGTTGGGCCAGCAGCGTGTGATCAAGGTGGGCACCCCAGGGACTCGCAGGTGACCTAATGTGGCCTTAGCTTCCCCACAGGTATCAAAGGTGTGGTCCTGAGCAGCTCTAAGACATAATGTGCCCCTAATGTATCAGCGGGGGACAGTAAGGTGCCCAGGGGTCCCAAGTGTGGACCTCAGGACCTGAGGGTGGCCCCAGGGGCCACACAGATGGCTCTGAGGGAATCTGGTATATGTATAGGTGTCCCCAGAGGTCTCAAAGGTGGCCCCAAGGGACCCTAATGCATCTCTGAGGCATCCCTTAAAGTCCCAAAGTTATCCCTGAGGGATCCTGACATGACCCCTGAGGTGTGCCCTGAGTGCCCCCAAGGAGCCCATGGGTGGCCCTGATGTACATGTAGGCATCCCCAAATATCTCAATGGTGGTCCCAAAGCACCCTACAACACCTAAATTAACACCTAAATGTGTTGATGAGGGATGCTAAGTTTCTACAGCAACCCATGGTTGGTCCTCAGGGACTTGAAGTTGGCCCTGACATACCTGTAGACATCCCTGAAGGTCTTAAAAGTGGTCCACAGGGACCCAAAGGAATCCTTGAGGGGCCCTAATGTCCCCTTCCATATATTCTGTACTGTGTCTCACTGTATCCCCATGCCCCTGCCCCGTGTCCTCACCACGTTGCCACGTCCTTGCCCTGCTGGTGACACATTCCCACGTCCCCAGGGGGAGAGGTCCTTCTTTCTGCAACCAGGCGAGCGGCTCCAGGATGGCATCCAGGATGTCTTTGTGCTCTCTGAGGATGAGGGGCTACTGCTTCAGGCACTCCAGACGATCAAGGACACCAGTGAGGTGACCCAGGGGGCACCAGGCTTGCAGGATCACCTGGAGGCACCTGGGAGAAACTGGGGGTCCAGGGAGCCTGGGATGCCCGGGGCAACCAGGAGTGATTTGGGGACAAAGGGGACAACTGGGGGACCCGCTTGTGGCTGGATGTCATGGGGGACAGTCGAGTGCCTGGGGGCAGGTGGGTATGTGGTGGAAGTCTGGGGGGTTATGGGGGTCTCAGGGGACACTTGAGGGGATGTCCGTCTTTATCATTGGGTCTCCAAGCCAGGTGGGTGGCAGAGGACAGTGGGAGGGGGTGCTGTCCCCAAGCTGGCAGCCCGTGGGGGTGCTCTCTGTCTCCATGCCTTCAGACTGGCTGGTAGCAGAGGGCCATGAGGTGTGCGTCTGTCCCCATGTCCCCAGCCAGGGGTTGGGTAGGGGTCCGTGCATCCCCAGGCTGGTTGCTGATGGTATCCCCACATCCCCAGGAGGGGACAGAGGTGACACGGCGCGCAGGTGACCGCTGGCTGGCCCGAGGCCCCCTCGAGTACGTGCCGCCCGCCGAGGTGGCTGTGCTGGAACGTCGCCAGGCTGTGGCCCTAGCTGACAACGAGGGCATTTACGTGCGCGACATCCGCACTGGCAAGGTGCCTGCCCCGCTGCTCTAGCTCCCCTGGAGCTCGTAGCTGCCTGTAGCTGATTTTCCTGTGGCCTCCGATAGCCCTTCATGTCTCCTATAGCTGCCTTATAGCCCCCTTTAGCTCTCTGTGGCTCCCCATAATCCCATTACTGCTCCCTGTAGACTTCTAGGGCTCCCCTACGACACTCTGTAGTTCTCCATAGATCCCTGCAGCTCCTTATAGCCCCCAGTAATCCTTTGTAGTCCCACATAAACGTTTCCCACTCACCCACAGCCCTCTATAGCACCCTGCGGCCCCCACAGATGCCTTCAGGTCCTCCCCATTGCCCTCAGTAGCTTCCTGTAATTCACATAGCTCCCCGTAGTTCCCCAAAACAGCCAGGACTCCCTATAGACCAAGTAATCTCACGAGCTCACTATAGCCCTCCACTCCCACTCCCAGTGCTCCCAGTTCTCCTGCCAGTGTTCCACATTCCTCCAGTGCCCCCATATCCCAATCCAGTATACCCAGACCCTCTCCCAGTGCTCCCAAAATCCATCTTAGTGCCTCCAGCTCCCTTCCCAGTGCTTCCTATAACCTACCCCAGTATCCCACACACTGCTTTCCAGTGCTCCCAGTATCCTATGTGGCCCCAGACATGCTCCCAGTGCAGCCTGGACCCCCTTTCAGTACCCCCCGTCACCTTCCACAGTCCATCCCAGGGCTCCCAGTATCCCATGTATCTGCTTCCAGTGTGTTCAAACCCCTGTTCAGTTCCCCCAGACCTTCCCAATGTCCCCAGACACACCATCCTAGTGCTCCCGGTGTCCCTTATACCCATCCAGTGCCCCCAAATTCCCAATGCTCCCAGTGCCCCTCCTAATGCCTTCATACACCCTCCAAGTGCTTCCAGTGCCCTCCAAATCCCTTCCCAGTGCCCCCAGCGGCCGTCCCAGCCCAGCAGCACCATGAGGTGGGTGTGAATGCAGGTGCGGGTGGTGACGGGCCAGACCTACATGTTGACGGAGTCCGAGGAGCTGTGGGAGAAGGAGCTGCCCCCTGGGGTGGAGGCACTGCTGGCCGAAGCCCGTGGAGACCGCACTGGCCTGGATGCTGGGGTCCCCTCCTCCTCGAGCCCGGATGCTGAGGTCCAGCACCGTGACCGTACCCGCGCCGTCACCTACCAGGTGCCCCACAACGCTGCTGTGCAGGTCTACGACTACCGCGAGCGGCGGGCACGGTGAGCACCTGTGGTTGTGGGCATGGTGGGGCAGGGACGTGGTGGATATGGTGGGGGGGACGCAGGAGGAGGATTTGGGGCACGGAGGTGACGTAGAGGGCGGTGCTGGGTTTAGATGATGTTACTGTTGGCACATCTGTGGTAGGTGGCCCCACTGACCGATGCAGAGTCCGGTGTTGGTGGTGCCAAGCCCCAGGGAGCAGGTGATGGTGTGGGGACTTGTGTGTCCTGGGCATGTCCTAGGCACGTCCTTCTGTTGTGGGTTTAACTCTGGTAGGCTGCTTGGCACTCGGCACCACGCAGCTGCTTGCTCACATCCCCCAGTGGGATGGGGGAGAGAATTGGAAAGGTAAAGGCGAGAAAAGCCTCAGGTTGAGATAAAGTTTGGTTGGTAAAGTAAAAGCTCTGGGTGCAAGCAAGAGAAATCTAACAATGAGTTCCTTTACTCCTTGCCATCAGCAGGTGATGTTCAGCCATTCCCAGGGCTCATCAAGTGTAACGGTTACTTGGCGAGACAGGTGCCAGCATCCCAGATGTCCCTCTTCTTCCTTCTTTCTCCCAGCTTTTATAAAATACAAACTTCTATGACATCATACGGTTTGGAATAGCCTTTTGGCCAGTTGGGGTCAGCTGTCCTGGCTGTGTCCCCTCCCAACTTCTTGCCCACCCTGAGCCTCCGTTCTTGCAGGGCAGCCAGAGGAGCTGAGAAGGCCTTGGTGCCGTGCAGTTCGGCAATAGCTGAAACCTTGGTGTGCTATAAACACTATTTTGGTCCCAAATGCAAACCACAGCACCATGCAAGCTGCTTTGAAGAAAATTAACTCCATCCCAGCCAAACCCAATGTACTTTGGCATGCGACCCTTTGCTTGTCCTTGACAGGGTGTGAAGTCCTGCTGCGTTTCGAGTTGGCCAGGCAGGGCCCTGGAGACCAGGTGACAGTGTAGGGACTTGTAACACATCCTTGGCAGTCTCTGTCACGTAACTCCTGTCCTTGATGTGTGATCCCACAGGCTGGCGATGGGCCCTAAGGAGCAGGTGACAGTGCAGGGACCTCCATGTCATGGCATGTCCTTGGCATGTGAGCTAGACAGAGCCTGTTCCTAGCAGATTGGTATGTGCAAACTCTGAAGAAGGCAAAGGCTGGAAGCTGGAGATTTCTGATGCCAGGAGGAGTTGCCCTGTTCCCCAGCTTGCAGCTGTGTAATAAGTTTGCTGCTCTCAAAGCTGAGGAGTCAGGAGCTGGGCGTGTTTTCAAATGAAACATCTGGGCAACCTGACCCTGAGCCACGTAGGAGCACTGGGAGGAACTGGTGAGTGATGCTGGTGGGCATGCTTCAGGGGATGGAGGCAACCATTGGTCAACCTGGTCTCTTGCTGTCTGCTAGGAGCCTGGATCCAGGATGCTGTGGACGGACTGCCAAAGCTAGTCCAACCCTCTGGACACAATTATGGGGAAAGAAAACACACTTTCTGGGAAATGAGCACATTGGGGAGCCTCTTCTGAAGGGTCTGTTTCCTAGTGCTTGCAGCATTGGGGTATCAACAAAAGGAGTTAGAGGTTTGTGTTCAGTTGCAGGATATGAATGTCAAAGGCAGCCATGGTTGCAGTAACCATGAGATGGTGGAGTTCAGGCTCCTGAGGGGAAGAAGCAAGGCAAAAAGCAAGATCACAAGCCTGGACTTTAGGAGGGCAGACTATGGCTTCTCCAAAGACCTGCTTGTGAGAGTCCTGTGGGATTCTGAAAGCTTACCTCCTCCAAGCTCAGGAGCAGTCCATCCCAAGAGCAGGAAGTAGGTCAACAATGTCAGGAGATCTGCGTGGATAAACAAGCCTGGCCAAACTCACACACAAAAAGGAAACATACAGAAAATGGAAGCAGGGACAGGTAACCTAAGAGGAAAATGGAGACACCGTTCAAGCATGTAGGGTTGCAGATTGGAAAGCCAATGCTCAATCTGGAAACGGATGTCAAAGGTAACAGGAGGGGCTTCTACAAGTACAGAAAGGGCAAAAGGAAGACAAAAGAAAATATGGGCCCAGTGCTGCATGAAGCACGGGACCTAGTGACACAGGATGTAGAAAAGGCTGTGGGAATGAATACCACCTTCACCTCGGTCTACATTAGACACAGCAGTCTTCAGGTATCCTAGGCTCTGGAGACCAGGGAGAAAGCCTTGAGTAAAGCATGCCCTTGGTGGCAGAGGATCAGATTTGAGGATGCTTAGGCAAATTGGGTGTATATATAGTTCCATAGGCCCTGATGGGGTGCAACAACAAGTGCTGAAGTAGCTGGCTGATGTCATTGCAACACCTTGCTTGGTGATCTTTGAACGGTCATGACAACTGGGAGAGATGACTGAAGAATGGAGGAAAGCAAGTGCTACACTTTTCTTCGAGGGCAAAAAGGAGGAGCCAGGGAACTACAGGCCCATCAGCCTCACCTCGATCCCTTGGAAGGTGATGGAGCAGCTAATCCTGGCAACCATCCCCAGGCACAGGAAGGACAAGAAAATCATCGTCAGCGTGGATTTACCAAGGGGAAGTCAGGCTTGATGAACATGGTTGGTAGCATTCTGTGATGAAATGACTGGCCAGGTAGACAAGGGGAGACCGGTGGATATGGTCTGCCTGGGCTTCAGGAAGGCCTTTGACACAGTCCCCCATAAGATCCTCACAGGCAAGCTGCTGCAGCCTGGGCTGGATGAGCACAGAACAGGGTGGACCGAAGAGTGGCTCAGCAGCTGAGCCCAGAGAGTGGTGACCAGTGGCATGGAGTCTGTTTGGAGGCCGGTAACTGGTGGTGTACCCCAGGGATCAGTACTCACTCCAGACATATTTGACACCTCCAGTAATGATCTGGACAGTGAGGGGGCAGAGTGGATCCTCAGCCAGTCTGTGATTTATACAAAGCTGGGGGGAGTGGCTGAGATGCCAGAGGGTCCCACTGCCGTAACACAGGAGGGCATGGACCTGGATAGGCTGGAGAACTGGACAGGCAGAAACCTCATGGAGTTCAACACAGACAAGTACAAAGTCCTGAACCTGGGGAGGGACAGTCCCACACACCATTTATGCTGGGGCTGCCCAGCTGCAGAGCAACTTTGCAGAAAATGTTCTGCAAAATGTGGTCCAGGTGGACACAAAGTCCAACATAAGCCAGAAATGTGCCCTTGCCACAGTGACAGCTAGTGGTTGCATTAGGCAAGGTGTTGCCAGCAGGTTGAGGTAATGCACCTCTCTGCTCAGCATTGGTGAAGCCACACCTGGAGCACTGCATCCAGTTCTGGGCTCCTCATTACAATAGAGACCTGCCCATCCTGCAGAGAAAGTCCAATGAAGGGCCACAGAAATGATGAAGGGCCTGGAGCACATCTCCTGGAGGAAAGGCTGGGGGAGCTGGACTTTGGAGCTTTGAGAAGAGAAGGCTTGGGTCTTATTAATGTAGATAAATACCTGAGTGCCGGGGTGGTCAAAGAAGAGGGAGCCAGGCTATTTTCAGTGGTCCCCAGTGCCAGTACAAGAGACAATGGGATCAAACTGAATCATAAGAGATTCCCTCTTGCTTTTTCATTATGAGGGTGACTAAGCACTGGCACAGGCTGCCCAGAGAGGTTGTGGAATCTCCCACCCTGGAGATATTCAAAAGCTGTCTGGACATGGTCCTGGGCAACTGGCTCTAGGTGGCCCTGTTTGAGCAGGAGGCTTGGACTAGGTGATCTCCAGAGTTGCCTTCCAACATCAACCAGTCTGGGATTCTGTGGTTCTGTGATAAGTCCTTGGTGTGTCCCCATCTTGTGATCTGTATCCTCAGCATGTGACCCATGTCCTTTCCGTGTTCTTGTTACAACACAAGGGAGTGTTGGGCTCCAGTGTGACTGTGCCTTCACTCATGTGTCACAGCATGTCCTTGATGTGCCAGGGTGGTATTGGTCTCCGTGGTGTGTGTGACAGTGCTGGGATCTATGTGTCATGGCTTTGGCATGTTCTTGCTGTGTTGCAGGGTGGTGCTGGGCCCTGAACTGGTGGTGCTGGGTCCTGGGGAGCAGCTGACGGTCCTGTCCCTCTCAGCAGGCCGCCCCAAGCGGCCCCATGCCCGACGCAGCCTCTGCCTCCGCCTTGGCCCTGACTTCTGTGCTGACATCGTGACCATCGAGACTGCTGACCATGCCCGCCTCCAGCTCCAGCTGGCCTACAACTGGTGGGTGAGGCTTATGTTGGTGGGCCATGGGGATGGGTGATGAGGGTGGGGGCCTGGAGTCGTCTCAGGTAAATGGTGTGGGATGGGATTGGGCGTGAGGCTTGGGGACATGGCTAGGGGCTGGGGGTGGGGTTGGATTTGGGATAGTCTTGGACACTGGGGATAGGGCCTTGAGCCCTGTGGGGTCAGGACTTGGGCTGTGGGGTCATGGTTAGGCCGTGGGTGGCGTTGGGGTTATTGGGCAGTGATGCTGCTTGGGCAGGACTGGGCTAGGAAGACGAGGAGGAGGTGGGGCGGGATCTGGTGGAGGCACTGACTACAATATGGGGACAGACCAGATCCTGGGTCATCACTGGGGACAAAACCTTTAGTTAGGGAGCACGTGCTAGAGCCAGGAGGTGCAGCTTGGCTGTTGGGTAGAGCCTGATGCTTTGGCCTTTGGTTGGTGGTTCTGGGACAGAGGTGGGTTATGGCAGTGGGAGCAGGATCAGGCCAGGATCAAGGACCAGGGTGGGAGCACTCTGGGGTGGGAGAGACCTGAGGACACTTTCCTTGCAGGCACTTCGAGGTACCAGAAGAACCGAAAGATCTGGGGCGCCTCTTCAGTGTCCCTGACTTTGTGGGTGATGCCTGCAAGGCCCTGGCCTCCCGTGTGCGTGGTGCTGTTGCTGCCGTCACCTTTGATGACTTCCACAAGGTCTTGTTGGTCATACATATTTTCCCTTGGTCAAGCCCAAGTACCCCCACTTTCACCTGCATCACCAGTGCCTCCACCCCCTCCTCCCGCCATGGTACTCTGGGTCATTGGTGCACCATCCTGTGTCACCTATGCCCCCACATGTCTTCCTATGTTGCATGTGTGATCATGGTCCACTCAGATTCAACATCCCCCCCCAACATTACATGTGCCCCTTCTGTGTCACTCGGCATAACCTTGTGGCTCCTGTATATTACCCTGGGTCTCCGTTGTCCCCCTGAGCCTCTGATGTGCCCAAGAGTCACTGGGGACATCAGGAATTTCCCAATGCCCCAAGAACTCAAACAGGCTGTTCTGCTCGGCTCTGTTTGGCATCGATGAAGCCCTGTATGTTCCCCAGTGTCCCCACTGCCCCAACGGCCTCAACATCCCCAAGTGACGCTGATGTCCCCAATGTCCCCAGAACTCAAATCGTCTCATCTGCTCAGCTGTGTTTGGCTTCGATGAGAGTGGGCGTTTGCGGGAGCAGCTCCGCTTTGCCCCCAATGGGCTGGTGGTGACAAGCGTCGACATCCAGAGTGTGGAGCCTGTGGACCAGCGCACCCGCGATGCCCTGCAGCGCAGTGTCCAGCTGGCTATCGAGATTGCCACCAACTCCCAGGAGGCTGCTGCTAGGTCCCCATGTTTCCCCATGTCACCTCATGTCCCACCAAGTCCTCATGTCCCATGTCTTTCTCCAGTGCACCTCACAGTTTGCTGTTAGGATCACCACTAACTCCCAGGAGGCCAATGACAGGTCTCCCTTGATTCTCCAAAAGTCCCTCCATGTCCCCAAATGTTTACTTTTGGCTCTCCATATGCCCTGTGTTGCCATATCCCCGTCTGTCTTCCCCACATCCCTCATGTCCTCAAATGTCCTCCATATCCCCCATGTCCCAAAACTTCCTTCCATGTGTTTCCACATCCCCTACATGCCACATACCCTCAGCATGCCCTGTTTCCCCATGTTCCCAACATGCCCCATATCCTCATTGCCTCCCCACACCCCCAGTTTCCCTCATATCTGCAGCGTAGCCTGTGTCCCACCCTGTCCCCAGTGTCCCATACATAACAGAATTTTCTAGGTTGGAAGAGACCTCAAGATCATCGAGTCCAACCTCTGACCTAACACTAACAGTCCCCACTAAACCATATCCCTAAGCTCTACATCTAAACGTCTTTAAAGACCTCCAGGGATGGTGACTCCACCGCTTCCCTGGGCAGCCCATTCCAATGCCTAACAAAGGGATGCATCTCGCATCCCTTGGTCTCTGTCAACAGGCATGAGGCAGAGCGCCTAGCGCAGGAGGCCCGAGGACGCCTGGAACGACAGCGCCTCCTTGACCAGGCTGAGGCTGAGAGGGCACGCAGAGAACTGCTGGAGCTCGAGGCTCTCAGGTCAGCCATCTCCTCGTTATGCACTGCCCTGGGGGCTCTGAGGGCTTCTGCTTGCCCACAGGCACCGGGGTCTTCCACCTTCCCAGCAAGTACTGAGGTCTTCCTCAGTGGGTTTGGGTGTACCGGGGCCCTCCATCCCCCCACAGTGTGCTGGGGCTCTGCAGCTTCCCCAGGGTGGTCCTGTGGTCCTCCATCTTCCCGAGGGCACTGGGGCGGAGGTGTGGGGCTGGGGGCGGAAGGCATGGTGGGAGGGGGTGCGGCCCGTGGCGGGCGCGGTGTGTGACGCAGCCCCACAGCGCAGCGGTGGAGAGCGCAGGGGTGGCACGCGCAGAGGCTCAGGCCCGGGCGGAGGCTGCCCGCATCGAGGGCGAAGCGGCCATCCTCCAGGCCAAGCTCAAGGCTGAGGCTATCGCCATAGAGACGGTGCGTGGGGGGCGGGGCCTGGAGGGAGGGGGGTGGGGCCTGGAGGGAGGGGGGCGGGGCCTGGAGGGAGGGGGGCGGGGCCTGAAGGGAGGGGGAGGGGCCTGACGGGAGGGGGAGGGGCCTGAAGGGAGGGGGCGGGGCCCATTGATGGGGCATTTAACCAATGAGCAGCATGCCTGTGGGCTCAGTGGGAGGGGCCTGTGGCGGGTGGGCGTGTCTGTGAGCAAAAGGGGCGGGCCCTATGCATTCTCCACCCCCAGGAGGCGGAGCTGAAGCGGCTGGAGCGGGTGCAGGCGCAGGAGGTGCAGGCGCAGCGGGCCCGGGCAGAGGTGGAGGCAGCACGGGCACAGGCGCTGGCGGATGTGGAGGCCTCGCGGGTGCGGGAGGTGGCCAAGGCCCTGGGTCCCGACACCATTCGGGACATCGCCCGGGCTGGGCCTGAGCTGCAGGTGAGTAGGGCGTGGCCTAAGAGGGGTGTGGCCATTTGGTGGGAGGCGTGGCATCAGGTATGGGCTCTTGGAGGGGTGGAGGCTGCAGAGGCTGGGCTCTGGCTTGGGGGGGTTGGATCCCTGGGAGCGGGTGGGGCTTTGTGGGTGTTGAGCCTCAGGGGGCAGGCTGTTGGTAGGGGTCTCCATGGGGCAGGTCTGAGTGGGGAAGCAGCTCAAGGAGGACAGGCCTTCCAGGAGGCAGTGCCTGCTTGGACTTGCCGGAGGGGGTATGGTCTGCCAGGGTTGTAGTGTGCTGGGAGGGATGACCAGCACTGTGCCCATCTCCAGGTGAAGCTGCTGCAAGGCCTGGGACTCCAGTCGACCCTCATCACCGATGGTGCTGCACCCCTCAACCTCTTTACCACCGCCCGGGGGCTGCTGGGCCTGGCAGCTCCTCCAGAAAACTCCAATTCCCAAGCCTCTGCCCTCTGAGGATCCAGGCATTTGGGCCTTCCCCAGAGACCTGGGTGTCCTGAGCAGCTGGAACCTCCCATCCCTCTTCATGTGTTTCCTTTTCTCAGAATAAAGCAAACAGATTGCAGCTGTAAAGTCAAAGTGATGGTGGGGTTGGGGGCAGTGACATCAGAGTGTGTTTTGCAGGGTATGACCACCTGTCATCATGCTTCTGTGTTCCTTTGTGGCTGGGTAGATGAGCTTTTATCACATAATCTGACATTCTCCCACTTAAAGAACCAGAAAGAAGTTCATCATCTCTTCTTGCACAACAATTCTCAGCCATTTGTTTCATCTCCTGGGAAGGATGCACTCATGGAGCATACTTAGTACTGCTGCTAAGTACCTTTAAAGGGTCTTACAGAATCACAGAATTTCTAGGTTGGAAGAGACCTCAAGATCATCGAGTCCAACCTCTGACCTAACGCTAACAGTCCCCACTAAACCATATCCCTAAGCTCTACATCTAAACGTTTTTTAAAGACTTCCAGGGATGGTGACTCCACCACCTCCCTGGACAGCCTGTTCCAGTGCCTAACAACCCTTTCGGTAAAGAAGTTCTTCCTAAGATCCAACCTAAAACTCCCCTGGTGCAACTTAAGCCCATTCCCCCTCGTCCTGTCACCAGGCACGTGGGAGAACAGGCCAACCCCCACCTCACTACAGCCTCCTTTAAGGTATCTTGTAGAGATAGGTCTATATTGCCTTGGCATGCTAAGTTTTACAGTCCCACTTCTCTGGAAGGGAGTTGCAGGATCAGAGTTGCTGCAGTTGTCAGTGTAACCCTGTGTAGTCTTGGCTGGACCTGCAAGGATTACCCTTCTGTTGCTTCCCTTCAGTATCTCTGGTGTCTGGTCACACTGATTGGTAAGGGCATGTGAGAATGTGGAAGGTTTATTCCAGCAGGTTTATCTTGATCAAGGACTTTTAAGTTAGTAGACTGACCAGAAACAAACCTGTACAGTTGTAATAAATAAGAGAAGAGACAGGATGTGGGACTGTTGATTCAAGCAATGGTTTCTGAGTGAGGATTTCTGGATCAGGCTGATAAGAAAAGAAAGGGGAACAATATGCAAAATGCTAAGGCAAAGACCTGACAAAACAAACATGGAGACAATGACAAGAAAAAAAAAATCACTCTCAGTCACACTAGTTGATGAGCTATCAAAATACTTCTAGGCGGATCAACATGGACTTTGCAACAGATAAGACTGTAAACCAGGGGACCCTGGACTGTGAGGGATACAGGAAACTGCAGAGCACTGCAAACCCATGTAGGAAGTGCAAGTTGAAAAGGAAGCAGGAGGAACATAGGGGGGGCAGGCAGAAAAAGTGTAAAATGGTGGTTCACAGGCAAAATGGGATGTACACTTGTCTGCTTTGCATCTGATCACCGCAGTCTGTCCTATCTACTTCTTTCTCATTATTTTGCTTTTAACTCAGGGGTGTTTGTGTGTGTTTGTTTGAGTGGACTGGGTGCCAGTCAGACTGGAGGAGTGGACACCTGGCCTGTGGTGCCACCTACTGGGTCCAGTGGGGTCCTGGCATCAGCTGCTGGAGTGAGTGGGGGGTCTTCTCCTCCCAGCCATGGGGAGTGAGCATTGTGTGCTCCCAAAGAGCTGCTGGGGGCAACTGGTGTGAGGTGAGTGCAGGCTCTGCACCAGCAGCTGGATCAGGGCCATGGGTCACAGCCTGGTGCTGGCTGCTGGGGGGCCTGAGCATCTGCATCTTCACCAAACTGGCCTGCATGGGGTGTACACGTGCATTCACCTGCAAACTTTAAGCTGGACAAGCCAGCGAGTAATGGGGGCCTTGGGTCTGGGCTGAGGTGTCAGGCCAGGGAATCAGGTGGGAATCAGGGAATCATGCTGCTATGCCCAGGGACACTTGTGACTGTGGCATGCATGAGGGATGAGTGTGCATTTGCAGTGAGCTTCAAGCTGGATCAGCTAGTCAATGGGTGACCCTTGAAGTGGGTAAGGGGCCTGGAGTCCGGGAGGGGTTCCAGGTGGACAGAGGAGCCATGCCAGGTACTTGAGGGAACATAGAATGCCTTGGGTTGGAAGGAACCTTAAAGATCATCCACTTCCAATCCACCTGCCATGGGCAGGGATGCCACCCATTAGATCAGGTTGTCCAGGGCCTTGTCCAACTTGGTCTTTGAACATCTCCAGGGATGGGGCATCCACTTCTCTGCACAACCTGTCCCAGTGCCTCACTACCCTCTGAATGAAGAATTTCCTCCTAATATCTAAATCTCCTCTCTTTTAGTTTAAAACCATCCACCAGTGTACTATCATTATTCGTTCATGTACAAAGTTGCTCTCCATTAATTCATCATTCCCCTTTGAGTATTGACAGGCTGCAATGAGGTCTCCCTAGAGCCTTCTCCAGGCTGAACAACCCCTGCTCTCTCAGCCTGTCTTCATAGGAGAAGAAGCTCCTTGATCATCTTTGTGGCCCTCTTCTGGACCTACTCTAACAGATCAACATCCTTTTTGTGTTGGTGTTGCTGGATATGGATGCAATACTTCAAGTGTGTACTTTTCCAACCTTAATGATGCTATGTGGCCTCCCAAGGGTGGAGCAGAGGGGCACAATCCCCTCCCTCCACCTGCTGCCCATTCTTCTGTTGATGCAGCCCAGGATGCAGTTGGCCTTCTGGGCTGCAAGCACAAACTGCTGGCTCATGGCAGGCTTTCCATCCACCAGAACCCTCAAGTCCTTCTCTGCAGGGCTGCTCTCAATGAGTTCTTCTCCCAGTCTGTCCTTATGTCTCGGACTGCCCTGACCCAGGTGTAGCACCTTGCACTTGGACTTGTTGAACCTCATTATGTTTATGAGGGGCCACTTCCCAAACTTTTTCCCAGGTCCCTTTGGAGGGTTTCCCTTACTTCTGTTGTATCAGCTGTGAGGTACAGAAATCAAACTTTACAACTTGAGGAGAGTTATAAAGCAGGTATGTTTATTGCAGCACTGGGTGCAAGAGGGATTGCTCCTCCTAGCTTGCACACCAAGGGTTACTGCTAGGGTACTTATATTAATGGAATATATACATATTAATCTCACTTCACCCCCCCTCTGGGACACTGTCACTGGGATATGTGCTGGCGTGGGCTGCGGTGGCTGCAGGAGGCACACTCTGCACCTCGTTTAACACCCTGCAGGCTCTGCAGTGCCTGTGACACAAAAACTCCAGGCTGGCTTCTAAATGAACATTTCAGAATTGAAATGTGTCCTAAAAATGGAGTCCCTGTGTGGTGGGAAAACAAAATAAAACAAAAACAACAACAAAACACCAATATTTAAGATATAAGATGCCTGATGAAGAAGTTCACCTAGCAAAAAGAACATTGCTTTCAACCAAAACCTAGCAGTTTGATTATTCCTGTTTTCTGAGCTAATAATACTGGGTTTGACACTCCTACATGTCTAACCAGGGCGTCAATTGTGGCAGTTAACAAGATGCTTAAGGAGTCCACCCCTTCCAGGAATGGGTACTTCCTTCTTCTTAAGATCTAAATGATATTCTGGCATCCATCCTTCCCAGGAAAGCACACTTGACTTTGTTAATGTTATAATGTTTTTTCCTTACCTCTTTCCTTTCTTTGAAACAGTGTGTAAATCGGGTCTCTGCAATCGGGTAGAGAACACAAGAGAGAGATGCTGCCATTCTTTCCCTCTGATTACAGTTAATAAAGCTTCTTATTAAATTAATAAAGCTCTGAAATCCTACATGTGTTATTACGCGCTTGGAGTTCTGATATTCTCCAACACTTTATATGTTTAAAAATGACTCTATGCAGGAATGAAAAACAGTGAAGAATCAGTACATTATGCCTAAGGAGGTGTGAAAATCCAAAAAATATAATACTGTTTTGCAGGATGATGGCCAAATAGTGGGCTGGGGAGCACCGCTTTGCTAAAAGGTTCTTTCCAAAATGGAAAGATTGCTTTCTGTTCTGTTGGCAATTTCTTTCCACTGCATGAAATAACTCCTTTCTTGATGCTCTCCACTTCCTTGACTGTTTTCAACTCATCCTCTCCCCTATTACATCATCTGTCCTCTATCACCCTGTCTTTACAGGTTCCAGCTCTGCCCTTTCTTCCTGCACTTGAGTTTGACAGACAGTTCTGCCTGCTTGTGCGTCCTCTCCTCTTGCTGCTGCTGTCACCACATCGGTTGGGGTATTTGCTTCTTAATGACAGGTGGTAACATTCACATCCTCTCCTGTAGTTCTTGGAGTTGACCTACTGTCTCAGGATCCTATAATTTCTCAAGATTTAGGACCAAATCCTTACCACAAGATTTCTGGAAAGTATTAAGATTCCCAATTTCGTGGTATTCTCTTCATGAAGAAAATGCATTTTTTTTTTTTTTTCCCACAGACTTGTCTTTTATTGGAGTAAGTACCCTCAGCTACTTAAAACCTAATCATCCAGCTTCTGGATCCCCAGTTTCTTGAAAGGTAATTGAAGTTCCAGCATATGAATCCTGACTCTTCATTTTGGGATACATGCAAAAAGGCATATCCCACTTTTTTTTTTTTTTTTTTCATTTCCCCTTCCTTCACCTGTGAAAGTACTCCTAATTCTCCTTAGTGGCAAAAGGCAACTTGAGCAAAATTAGTAACTGTTTCTTATAATGCAAATTATATACAATTAGAGCTTTGGCAACTATGAGGCTAGTTGTTGCCAAGGGTAAGAGCTCTTTGCAATATAACTGGAGCAAAGTATTCTAAGTAGCAGAAAAGAGTATTTTGGAAATGTGATGGTCTCATATTATGAAAGAAGCAGCAAGAGAGCTGTCTGAGAATACCAGACTGAAGTCTATGACTTGTAGAATAGCGACCATCTCTTGTGTATTTTTTTCTGTGAAAACTTGTTTCTTAGCTTTCCAAATTTGAAAATGACTGCACATACCTTTTTTGAGTGTCAATGCCATACTGCCTCCTCCCTGAGTCATCTTGCTGACTGTACTGGGCTAAACTTGAGCAAACACAATTATCAGATAATTCTCTGGAATGAGGAAGAGCCCATGAGCAAATAGAGGTGTGAATGGTAAAACTGCTTCTGCACTTCTTGTTTGTGGAGCAAGGGACTATGAATACCCTGGGGGCTGCTTCTGTTGTCTGATAAAAAGTTTGGATTCATTACCCAACGTACAATAAGCCAATCGACACACTAGGTTGAGATATTGTTTATTTCAGAATTGCACAAGTCTGAGTACCACATGGTTTTCCACAAGGCTGGCACACCTGCAGATTTTCTGTGCCACTCTTTATACAATCTCATACCAATACCTTTATGTTTTTACAATCCCCCAGCCTCTGACTGCTTACATAAGTATAAAGCTAACATGACAGAATCATTCTGCACATCTTCAGAGTGGAAGGATTCCTGGTCGGGCTGGGGTCTCACAGCCTAGAGCGTGATTTTTACTATTATAATGAGGATAGTTGATGATTAAATGGTATTACTTGTAGAAGTTGGAAAGGAACATTTAGAGGTAGTATGCAGTAACTGCTTATTTAAAGCATCTCCATGTAAAGAAAAACTCACCTGACTTGCACACAATTCAGAATTCTGCCTACAATAAATTCCTTCATACAGGACAAAATTAATTATATGGCCTTCCCCACATCAGTAGCATTTACTTTCCCCTGCAAGTGAGAAATGCAACTAAGGTACATCAAGTTCCTTTGTATTCTACCATCCTCATTAAATACACAAGCTTCAGCAATACGAATGAGAAGACTGTGCTTGTGCAAGTGATTTAGGGCTTGCTAGAAGTACAGCACATGAAAATCTTGTATGTATTTCTCCTAGAATATCAATTGCAGGGAATGAAATAAAGATTAGTTTTGTCAGCATCAACAAAACCACCTTTAAATCTCTATTGAAAATACAGAACAAAATGCTAGAATACTAGGTTTTACACAATGATAAAAATTAACCAAAAAGATGCCTCTGTACTGTTTTCTTTTCCAGCTGACGGATTATCTCCTCATTCACAAAGTGCACACTACAGCTCAAGCGATCTGGATCTTTACTACACATAACAGCGAACAAATCATTTTCAGTTTATGTATAGCTATATATATGCAAATCAGTTCAACTAGTGGTAATTTGTAAATAGCTATACAATTTTAACATTTATCTGTAGTGCCCCACTTGATAATTGCAGGGCAGTAGATTCTCAAAATACTGGAATTCTTGATCAGCCTTAAATGTTTGGGTTCTCTCTGGTATCTGGGCAGAAGTAGAAACAATTGTTGTTTTTAAAGCAAGACTGACTAGAGCTGCAGATTTTCTTTGGTACACTTAAACCTGGAAGCTAAACCATAAAAGCTACACCCAGCCTAAAACCCTGAGCTAAAGCAAGTTTTAATCAAACTGATTCAAGAACATGATTTTGATTGTTGGATTTTGCAATTCTGCAATTATTCTGGTACATTTACCTGGAAGATGTTGACTTGTGGCAAACGGACTCCACAATCAGTAAGATTGTAAAGTAGGTATGTTTATTCAGCGCTGGGCAGCACAGAGGGTAGTCCCGCCAAAGTCGTGTGCACCTGACGCAGCAACTTGTCTTGGTTTTATGCAGTAAAGTGTTACATATGCATGAAGTTTCACAATACGCCTATACATATTCATAACCTGTCCCACTCCATATTAAAATTAGTTCCAAGGAGTCATTTCCATAAACGCCTCCCATCTGCGCTTGCGCAGTGTATTCTGGTGGTGGTCATTGGGGGTCATGGGGATGAAGATTGATGACTCTTCCTCGTCACCGCTAGTTGACCTCTTGTCTCTGTGCAGACTCAGTTGCTCCTTGGCTCTTGTCCATCCACAGGACCAGTTTCTTAAGATAGGCTCACACTCTTATTAGGAGACTGACCTTGGGGCCCAAGGCTTCTTGCTTTAATTAATTTGAGCATCCTAGTTTCATGCTATCACTTTATCTCTACTTGATAAGATTCACCTAGCTTCCTCTCCCAGTTCCCCCCTTTTCTAAAAGTTAGTAAATTCTTTTCTAAAAGGTTAGTGATTTATTGTATTCTCCTAACTCCCTCTCTCAATGTGACAAGGCCCTTTATACATACAGGAAATTAAATGGTGTTTTTGGACTAAGAATGTGCACAAGACAAGCTGCTTAAATTTACCACGAGACTTTACGATCATTAGCATTTGCTAACACTTTTCAATTTCGTGTCTCTAAAGCTATATTCAGTTATCGTAGAAGTATTTCCTAGTACCATCAGTCATTAATCCAAGAACTACACATCTCTAATACATCAATGTAAATGACCTTACAGTGTACCCCTGCCTGCTAGTGCTGGATTAGAATTTGGGAAAGGAATTCAACTGGACAGCTCTGAGAAGCTCAAAGGTTGGAACCTAAAGAAACTTTAGCTTCCTGGGTCTCTGAGTAATTCTAGAGCTTAACGGGTGATAAACATCTACTTTAGATAAGATAATACATGTCAACACTCATCAGGGATCCAAGAAAGCAACATTCTTCTGCCCTAAAGGTTTCAAATCCAACACCTTAATTCCTATATACTTTCTTCCGAAACCAGGATACTATCTTATTTTTTGTAACACCATTTAAACATTTCTTCCATGAGATGGGACTGGAGGTGCAAGTAATCAAGCAATTTTTTAGAAGCTTTTGAGTATTGTTTTCCACCATGGTTTGCATGAGAAGGAACAGGAAAAAAAAGGCATAATAGATGGTTATAAGTTAAATTTATAATGCTAGTCACTATGGTGAAAAAATAAGACTGAGAATAAATCCTTTTTCTCAGGGGGGAGAGTACAAGCCAGATAAATAAAATGCTCATCAGACTGGTATCATTTTTTTTTTTTTTTCTTTTTAACGTAAAAGCAGATCTGAGAACAAGAACTGGTTCCTACCATATTTCCTTTGTATAGTACTAAAATGTAGATGTACTGCACTTGAATCATACATATTACATAAATGCATAGCTTATATAAATACCAAGTAATTAAATATTATAAAATACAGTAATTATACAGTAATATGTGCATCTATATAGACACATACATATATGCATAGATATATATAAAAATTAAAACAGTACTCATTTTCTGGGCTTTCACCTCAATGTGCAGAGAATTTTAAAAATCCAAAGGAAATCATTTAAAGTTCCAGGAGAACCTGTAGCCAGAGTATTATAAAATTTATCAGGAGTGCAAAGTCACCATTATGAACTTTAAAGCACATCATTCTATAATTTGATTTATTTATTTTAGAAAGTGATAGGACTAACTCCTGAAGGTCTGTCCATTAGTGTTTGTTTTTAAGTAACATACTGAAATAGTTTTTGTTATTGCTACCCAAGAGTACTTGTTTTCTAAGTTTGCAATCATCAAAACCATTGATTAGAAATCCCTTTTCTGCAATTTACCTAGACAGCACTGACTATACAGAAAACAAACATCTGACCTGTGTTGGCATTTATCCCACCACTCTCACTGTGACGTGATGTGACAAATACCAGAATCTGTCATCTGTTCCTTCAGTGCAGCTGTCCTATCTGTCTGTCATTTAGCGGCCCTTTGACTGTCTCCTGTAGCTCCATCTCTCTCTTATGCTGGGGAGCCCAGAGCTGGATATGGCACTCCAGATGTGGCTGAGTAATTTTTCCAAGACGTCCAGGGAACACGCGTTCTGCCAGCACTGCCCAGCAGAGCCTAGCCAAATTTCAAAACACAAAATTCTCAAGAATTCCTCTTCCTTGGCTGTTCCTGCTGCAAACGGTTAAGTGCATACACTGATGGAAAGGAATATACCTTTAAATACATTGAATCTGAAATAAAAATGATCACATAAGTCATTCTTAAGGAAAAGTTTCACTTTGACTTGAAGTGAATCATCGTGACTGAACATTTACTTAAGCAAGTTCAGCAGTCAGAGAGGCTGCTTTCCTTCAAGCCGCATACCGTCACTGCTGGGTTGGATCTCAGTCCTCAGAACAGTCTTCATGCAGGCAAAGCCTTCACACTGCTGAACCGCAACAGCCACGCAGCTGTCGTGGGCAGTAGCACAGGAGGAACTGAGGTGCAGCTATTTGTCTGTTTCAGAAGCTGGACAACTTATGCAAAATACAATTTAAATGATGTGGCAAACAAAATGAATAAAATCCACCACGCCTCTCTGTTTAAAATGAGTTTTTATTTGAATGCAGAAATGGCTGTCAGAAATAACATTTTGATCATCTAACTTTACAGTGAAAAAACGTTGTGTTGTGAGGTTCTCGTTTCTTGCCCTTTTTGTACTTGGATTTTTGGAGTAATATTCAAATTTAGAATAGATATATTATAAATGAAAATATGGCAATGTTTCCTAGAGGTTATTCTATGTGGCATTGGTTAAAATTAAAAAGTTAAAAATTGAACAATCATTCTTATTTATGCTATAACAAAACCACATAATTATTTTTACCAAAAGCTGTCCATAACACCCAACTGTAACGCAGACGTCTTGCACAGGAGAAGGCACAAGTATTTTCTTCATGAACACAACAGGTTTCTTTGAAGAACAGAGATAAAGGCTTTCAATGACATTTTTTTCAGTGCTGGATTTAGGTGAATAACGTGGTTAAGAAATTGAAAATAAGCCCTATTATGCTGTGTCTTTTGAAAACAAGAAGTAGGTTTTGTTCATATTGCTTCAGGGACACACATAAAATATAGACAAACTACAAATAGTAATCCTGTCTCTGAGAAAAATAATAGTGCAGTGTGTTCTAATTTATGATAATACATGCTTTCAAATGGTCCAGAGATTTTCTTTTTTTTTTTTAAATATGAATTTCTAAAGGCCAACAAAACCAACATGTTAGCGTATTTATTTTCAGCTAGCTCTAGGTGACCTAGAGACAATCTGCTGCAACATGGTATTCCTGAGGAATTAGAATAGCATTTGTAAGTAACTATTTCCCTGAGATTTATTGATTTGATATCCATCCAAATGCCAATGATAAAAGAGACGGAATAAATCTGTATCATTATAAACAATACAGAAACTCTCCGTATTTCATTCCTCATGCTGAATTTCCACATGCTGAATGCCTTCACTGACCAAAAAAAATAAAAAAAATCTGAATTTTGGTAACTTTTAAAATCAAATAAATCTATAAATTTTATAGGGAAGGTTTTTTCCCTTCCCCCATCAAAGGCTAAATATTTGAGTGAAAATGATTAAGTGGGGAAAGACAACAATCAATCACTTTGGAATTCAGCGGGAGTGGATGGGAAGAAGTAGTGTTTAATAACGTATTCAATAAAAAGATTTTTAAGGAAAAGGACTTTTTTTCCACAAATTTTCCATTGTATTGAGAAACACACTAAAATCCTCTTCCATGAGAACACAGAATACTACCATAGTGCCACACACATTTCTTTAAGCCTTAAATTTGCTAATATGTTCACGAGCTATGATCATCCTTTGAATCTGAGCAGTTCCCTCATAAATCTGAAAAGAAGAATTACAACAATGTTAGATGATCATTCTTAAAAAGGTTTAAATTGATCTTTATACACTTTTAAACCTCCTTAGTATACTAGATTACAGTGTGGATTGGAATGTTAAATCCAAGAAAAATAGAACTGAAAAATTCCAATGTGACTAAGTAGCTACATTTGGCTAAATAAAATAAATCATACACAAGATACTGAGAGACAGTCTCATATCCTCTCATCTAAATTCAATAATTTTCTCAGGCAAATAGACATAGGGAGCCAAAAAAGATCAAGAAAACGTGTTATCTGAGAAAGAAAATACATAGTTTAGGTTTTACAAACTAGGTTTTAAAACAATGGGTGAAGAGAAGATGACTTGTGCTGAGTGTTGTACTTTTGTTGTCTAGCCTTTCAATGTCACATCAAGCATTTGCTTTGATTCATTTACTTCCATTTCTTCTTGCTAACTAGTACTCTCTCCAATACAGTATCCCTTTTTTCCTGTTCTTTAACCTTACATTCTTGCATCGTCTTCTAGAAACATTCTGCATTATCCCCGTTTTACATGGCTTGATGGCAGGAAAGACAGAGATGCAAAACACTGTATATATGAAGCTCTAATGCAGTAAGAAGACTCTATGCTCCACAGATATACTGCAACAGGATTTGAGGGTGGAAGTAACACAGCTTAGGGATTCAAGTGTTTCAGTTCCCAGGTCTGCCAGAACTTGGTTTGACGAGTTGCTCAAATTCAGGTAAATTCACTTTCTGCAGTCATAAAATAGGGACAGTATTCTCAAGAACCTTACAAAGCTTTTTGGAAATAGAACCACTATAACCTGCAGTCACATTAGTTTTTTGCTTCAGAGGAAACTTTTCATTCTCAAAGTGAATCATCGGACTGCTGCTGCTTACCCTACAATGATCCAGGTTATAGAGCAGATTTAGTTTGGTGAAAGTAGGTGCTTTTTAGAGCAAACTTAACTGGAAACTCTACTCCCTCTATACACCACATACGGTCCAAATCCTAATGAAGCCAAAATTGTCTAGGCCTATAACAATTTACAGATTTGTTTACAACTTACAAGCCTTTACAATTACACACATAATGGGGACATTCAGTCCAAGTAACCAAACGGGCATGCTGTGAACTTAGCCTCTCCAAACTGGATATAGTGTAGCTGGAGGGCATTCAGCAGCTATTCCTGCAATCTGCTAATCTCCTCCTATTGTACTAAATTACTTGCTGATGAAGACAGCCATGGAACTCAAGTGTAAAGACATCAAAACTCTCAGTCTGCTTAAATAAATGCAAAAGAGGTTTTGGCTTATAAGCAAGGGAAGCAGCTTCAAGCACCACCTTCAACTGAAGGGAAGTAGTAGAACTGTGTAATACTGAGAAATATCAAATATATGGAAGAAAAGAACAAGTGGAAAATGAAGTTTTATACATGAAACCCATGGCCAAAAGCATGTACCATGTGGAATTGGGCCGTAATATAGTAAAGCATAATCAAGAGACATGGGCAAAATTATTCTAAAGACAAAATCCTTCCTTGTATTCTTTTAAGGGAAGAAGGGAAGCAGAAAAACAACAAAAATTAATACTAAATCTTATTAGACTGAACAATTAGAAAAGTCTACCTTGACATGCACCTGTGATGGATCAGTATAATAGAAGATCTGAATAACTAGAATTCTGTAAAATTAATCTTAACTTTTAAATAAGCTTCCAACCCTCACATCTTTCTCTAGAAAAACATAGAACCTGACAGAAAAAATGCCCAAAGTAAAATTGTATTACTCATTCATCTTGCTTGCAGGACTGCAATTAGTACTAAGGACCTTTAGACTCCAAAGTAGTAGCTGTCTTTCCTTAAACAGAGAAAACCAAAATATTGGCTAGGGAGAATCATAGTTTTCATTTTAAAGTCAGCTATAAGAGAAATGCTAACTAATAGGATCTTAAGAACGACAACTGTTATAACTAACTAACCTTTCAGATTATGGTTCACATGCATTTCTTGATACCTATTCTGATAAGTTTTACCTAGCCACTATTACTATCAGAAAGAGGTGAAAAGATTACTGGTTCTGCTGAGCATAATTAAAACATTCTTGCTGAATGAAGAACTGCAGCATAATATATCCCAAGACAAGAATTATGACATAACATGGAATAATTTCTCAGCAGTAATAATGCAGAAAAACCTGGGAATTATGGGTGACTACAGGCTAAACATGAGTAAGTACAGGTTTGGTTTGTTGTTAAAAACAGGCCAATCGTTCCAGATTGTGTCATAATTCTGTTAATACAACATATGCAAGACCACGATATAGTCCATGACACTCAATGCTGGTGATATATCAACTGAAATATTCTGCCTGGGTTATGCTACCAAAGTTTCAAACATAAGGTTTAGAGTACAGCCAGAAGCAATGAAGAGACTGGAAACAGAAAAGGAAAAAATAAAAATAAAAAAGTCATTCAGCATGACTGATGAGGAAAAAGGTGAAGAAGCCGCTGTAGTGTTCTCTTTAGACTAAAATAAGAGAAACGTGAGAAGCTCCTAAAATGTCATTACCAATCAGTTGTTCTGCATACTGTCTTTGGATCTGAGGAGTAAAAGGAGATGATTTGCAATAACTGTTATTTGAACTAGGTATCAGGCTGAAGGAAAAGCTAAACTATAGGCAGGCACCAGTCTATGATACATATGGAAAATCAGAGAATTTCCAGCACCGAAGGTTTTCAAGAACAGCATCATACATAAACTACACCTACTTATAGAATACCAGAGGAAGTATTGGTACTTTGAGTAGTGTTTTCTACAGTGTTTGATTCCAAAATGAAGAAGATTCCAAATGAAGAAGAGCCTAAGAATTTCAGAGTTACCATATACGGAAAAAAACACACCATTAAATTTATTTGTTACATGTAGGTTAAGCTGTTGATCTAGTGCATAGTATGCAAGAATTTGCCCAATTTGAGTTTCCCTTTTTTTAAATTGAAGGATACTTACTGTCATTCTAAAAAATTATGTCATATGTGTATATCAAGATTTGAAATAAGTAGCCATTAGGTATTTCTATATAAAATTTAGGCATTATTGTAGAAATCACATTCTCTTTTACTTACCTGGTAGATTTTAGCATCCCTCATTAGTTTTTCTACAGGATATTCAGTATTAAATCCATTTCCTCCAAAAATCTGCACCGCATCTGTAGCTACTTGGTTTGCAATGTCACCAGCAAATGCCTTTGCAATGGAAGCATAGTAGGTATTTCTGCGGCCAGCATCAACTTCCCATGCAGCTCTTTGGTAAGCCATCCTAGCAAGTTCCACTTTCATTGCCATTTCAGCAAGCATGAATGACACTGCTTGGTGCTATGAATGATGAAATACACTAGATTAACATTGCCTGCTTAAGATTCTGTGACATCCAAAAAGAATATAATCTTTTTTATACACTAATACCTTCAACAACGTAAATTGTACAAGATGAGTTCTACAGAATATGGATCAAGCTGTCATAATTCTGTGTTGAATTAGACTTCTAAGGTTTTCATTCTAAAATTCATTTAGTCACAGGGATTAAGTACTGAATTATGAAGTTGTGTTTCAGTATTTATGACATCTTATTTAGCTAGCTGTTTATTTAAATTTCTTTAAAACTGGTAAATGGTGTGGTTGGTAACATATTCTAAGTTTTTATTAATACTGTGTATTGTTTCATATAGCTCAGAGAAGCTTATACCTTGCGTGAAAATCACTATTTTTTAGTATTGAAGAACTTACGTATGTCTTGAGAGTTTAGAAGAATTCCTGGAGTAACTGCATGGCTAGATTTATTTTGATGTCACTGACCTACGTATTTGAGAACCTAAGCAATGGCAGAGATACAGTAACTCATATCCTAAAAATCAAGGAACAAACCTGAAAATTCACTAGTAGTACATCTACTGTACTGATGTGAAAACATAGCTTATATAAGTGAATATGTATGAATAAAAATGTCATTAACTTACTTCAGCAATCACTTTCCCAAAGGTTTTTCTCTCCAAAGCGTATTTAGTAGCTTCATCGAGTGCTCTTTTTGCTAACCCAACAGCACCAGCTGCTACCTGAATTAAATACAGCACAGAATAAAAACAAAAAAATTCCTATTACATTTTATAAATAAATTATTTTTGATACTTACAGGTGGTCTGGTCTTATCAAAAGCTCCCATTGCGATTTTAAAGCCAGCTCCCTCAGCTATTAATACATTTTCTTTCGGGACTCTCACATCTTCAAAGACAATACCTCTTGTATCTGAGCAGCGTTGACCCATATTCATTTCCTGAAAAGAGAAATTTACGGAGGTGCCAACTAACTTGGATTTTTCCAAGGTACAACACATCATCTTGCCTTAGTTTACTCAAAGCATAAGGTAAGCTTCTCCCCTCCAGCTCCTCCCAGACACTTCAATTTCATCTAAGAATTACCATATACGTGACAAATAGTAGTTCTGCATTTACAGACCAGCATGCCCTTTATTTGTCTAAGCTGGGCAGTTTATCTTACGCCTATATAAAATTGATTCTGTAGCTGCAATCACTCACGTGGTCTTTCTCAAGTTCAACTGTTATCATTTGAGGTGGGAAAGGAAAAAGTAAAGAAACTAGTATGCAGGCAGTAGAAAAAAATAACTGTAACAGAAACACATGCACAAAAAAATAAAATGGAGTTTTCAAGTTTTCAGATTCCTTCCCTTTTTTTCCCCTATTTAATTTGCACCAGAACCTCGAGAACCTTCCTTAAGCAGTAGCTAAAATTAAAGCTCACTGTGTAATTATGGTTAAAACCGTCCACCTTATTTTTTATGGCGTATTTCTCATCTACTGGCATTGATCAATAAAATGGTTCTCAAAAGATTTTTTTGCAGCTATTCAAAGTCATTTTCCTTTAATCCACTCTGAATAATTCTTTATCTGACTGAGTAAAATTATGTCTTATGAATAGTTTATGTTGTGAAAATGAAAAGATGACAATGTGAAAACGTTCAGTTGTGTAACATGTTTTCTTTAATTGCAATTTGTTGTGATTTGATTTAGAAACAAATAATAACCCCTGGTTTGTCAAGTAAGAGATACTTTCTTTACCTTTCTTCCAATTTGGATTCCAGGGCTATCTGCCTCCACAATGAATCCAGTAAAAGCTTTGCTTGCAGGAACTTTTGGATCTGGATCGGTACGAGCAAGCAAGAAGTACCTAGTGTAAAACAAAGTGGTGGAAACTCAGTTTATCCTCACAATTAACAATGTGTGTGTATATCTATATATTTAGTGTCTCTAGCATGTAATAAATCTATCAGAAAATTAACAATCCATTCTTCTTGCCCCTTACAGAAATAAACCGACAGTGTGCAACGGAGAGAAGTGTCACTGCATCTCTTACTGCAACATTCAAGATTTAATAAAATTACTTAATATAAACATGCAAAGATTCTCCACCTTTTCCACTTACTTTAAGTCTTTATGGTATTATCAGTTTCATGAACAGTAAAAAAGAAACCTGTCACATCACATATTTAAAAATGAATTCTTAGGAGATACAGTGTTGCACAGAAAATATTATCACCTGATTTCAAAGATCTTAATGTTATTCTTCTAAGTTGTAAATAAGTATTTCAATTAGAAATTAAACAGCTGTAAATCACATTCATGGTGTTCGGTAATGTCAAAAGATACATGTAGCTGGTACATTCTCTTTGATAGTTCTGCCTTGAACAAGGAAATAAATAATTAGAAAATTCAGCTTTATGAATGAATGCACACAGCTTTTTCACTTAAATTAAGACAATTTATGTGTTGGGGATGAGTATGGTATTATGTGAGACATGATGAAAAGAGGTCTATATTGTCAAGCATGCTCCACAGACACACCAACACAGCAATATCTGGATTCTTTGACTGTTAGAAAATGTCTTCCCTTATGAAAATAAAATGTAACACGACAATCCAAGAGTGATTCTGTGAGTGTTTCTAGCTTCACTAAAAGTGAGAGATGTTTTGAACAGAATCAATAGCATGTGATCTTGATCACTGCACCTTCAAAGTAAAGTAGCTGGTAATATGGGCTTCCTGAGTATTTTGCAAGTTAAATCACACTCCTGCTGTCCTCCCTTGAAGAAAAAGCAATATTATTTTGTTTGGTAGCTTCAAGGTTTAAGAGGTATGCTTGAATGTATAGTTGCCATATCATCACTTAATTTCCTTTTTAAGCTTTGCACAGCCCTGAGAGTCTTATACTTATGCTGATACACTAATCACAGATGCAAAATTGTATTGGGGTGAAACATAATGAAGACTTGGATTTACAAGAGAACTTTAAAGAAACACTAATATCTAACTTTGGGGAAAAAAAAAGCCAGTATAGAACAGAATAATAGAAAATGTAGGATGAGTCAACTGTTAACACACCAGTTTGCTTTCCCACCATTTGTTATCCACATTTTCTGTCCATTAATAACATATTCATCTCCTTTCTTCTCAGCCTTTGTTTTTATACCAGCCACATCGGAGCCTGCTCCAGGCTCTGTTACGCAGTAAGCCTAGAAAAAAATAAAATATAAAATCTTGAGGAAAAAAGTTCTTTCTTTAGGAACCATATTATTGCAGACTATGTGCACCAAAACCACATAGTAAACCCTAAAATCATATACAAAATACCCTACCACCACCAAAAAGCAACAACTGTCAAAGCAAATATGGGTTAATTTTCCTAATAAATGCATATTTTAAATAATTTTTAATGATCATAGAATGGTTTGGGCTGGAAGGGACCTTAAGGACCATCTAATTGCAACCCTCCTGCCACAGGCAGGGATGCCACTCACTAGATCAGGTTTTCTTCACCCTTTGAGTGAAGAATTTTATCCTAACCTCTAACATAAATATCCCCTCTTTTAGTTTAAAACATCACTCCTCATCCTGTATTATCTGAGTGAGCAAAGAGTCTCTCTCCAGCCTTTTTAGAAGAACCCTTTCAGTATTTCAATACACAGGCCACAATGAGGGAGCCTTCTCTTCTCCAGGCTGAACATCCCCAGCTCTCTCAGCCTCTCCTCACAGGAGAGGTGGTCCAGCTCTCTGATCATCTTTGTGGCCCTCCTCTGGACTCTTTCTAACAGGTCCACATTTTTCCTGTTTTGGGGGCCTCAAACCTGTATGCAGTACTCGAGGTGGAGTCTGACAAGGGCAGAGCAGAGGGGGACAATCACCTCGCTCGACCTGCTGCTCACACCTCTTTTGTTGCAGCCCAGGATGTATTTGGCCTTTTGGGCTGCAAGCATGGACTGCTGACTCATGTTGAGCCTTTCGTACACCAGATAAACATGATAAACAGAAACATTTTGTAACTCTTAAGTCATCAATTCCTCATACTTCACAAACTGATGTAAAAGCTGAGGATCTTTAAAATTTGCAAATAAGAGTACAGTGTAACATTTTATACCTACTGTGTTCTTCATTTTATGGGGCTTAGTTATTCAGGTTGTAATGCATTGCACATGACTCTTTCTTTCTCTGTAACAAGTACTGCTCATGTCATATCTCTTTTAAACTCCCACACCTCTTCTTAGAATCACAGAAGCTTGTAATTGTTCAGGTAGGAAAAGACCTCTAAGGACATCTGGTCCAGCCTTTAACCTAGTACTGAAGTCCACAGCTAAACCATGCTAAATTCTGTATCTACACATTTCTTGAAGACCTTCTGGGATGGTGACTCAACTACTTCCCTGGGCAGCCTATTCTTATGCCACACAACCTTTTCAGTAAAGAAATTTCTCCTATGTCCAACCTAAACGTCCCCTGGTGCAACTTGAAGTCATCTTCCCTGTCTTATCACTTGGTGCTTGGGAGAAGTGCCCAATCCCCACCTCACTACAACCTCCTTTAAGGCAATTGTAAAGTACAATAAGGTCTCCCCTGAGCCTTCTCTTCTCCAAGCTAAATGACCCCAGCTAAACAATCTCCTGAAAGGGAAATGATTTTTTTTTTTGGTAAGTGATTAGGATGGTTTTCCAGGTAATATCTTCTATTTTCTCACTGTTTGCATCAAATTTACTACTCCTTGACTTTGAAGAAATGACACAGTGTATTTACAAGCAAAAATAGGCTAAAATTTAAGTAGATACCACTGCTTTCTTCCAAAAAATGACTAATACCGATGAATGTGGGTTAGGAACATTCTACAGTGTATAAGTTATACTTACACACATCATTGGTTCTTCTGTCATTCTTCCCAAGTATTTTTTCTGTTGCTGCTCATTTCCTGCAATGATTACTGGCATTTGCTGAAAGAAAATATTTATACTATTAATCTGCTTTTTTAAAACGCACAGACTTCAGTTTAAAGGAGGTAAGAAATGACAGAACTTACCCCTAGGGAATTTGCTTCAATGGCAGTTTGAACCCCTGTGCATCCATAAGCTAACTCTTCCGTAATAAGGCACGCTTCAAAACTGCCAAGGCCAAGACCGCCTACAGTTGAAATATTTAATTTACTAAAATGATTTTAAAGTGGGACATACTAGCAATTTACATAAATTAACTATCAAAAACATACTGCCCCATATACACTTGATTGTGCACTGTGTTTGATCAGACATCCCACACCAACTTTTTAAATAAAGTTTTGTCAGAATGGTAAGAGATGATTGGAAAACTACATTTGACTGCTCCAAGGTTGCATGATTGATATGGGGCACGTTACACAGAATGGCAACAACTGTTTGACTACTTTACATTTGAGAATGTCCTTTAGAGCTCTTAGGAATCAGAGAAGTGACCACAAAGGCTCCTGAGCTACCATAGCTCCTATGAATACCGAGTTATTCATGTTAGTCAGCCAACCAATCTTGTAATCTGTTTCTGACAGAAACTGACTTTGGTAAGTGCTTCGAAATACAGTAACGATACATCAACATTTGTTCAAAACACATTCTCCATCCTCTAGGTGTCTCCCTCACCCTGAAGTACTCTTGGTATCCTTGTTAATGCTAACCCTTGACAGACTTCCCCTTCAGTGAATTTGCACTCATCTCTTTTTAACATAGGTAAATATTTTAGCATCAATATCATGCAGCAGCTATGAGTTTCACAAATTAACTACACACTGCATAAAATGAAGGGGATATAGAGATTTTAACTGTTCAGCAGATGTGACCAAGGAACGACGTGGCTGGAGAATGGGGTAGGCTGGCTGGGAGCAGGAATGCCAGGGACAGAGCAACTCTGCCACGAGTACCGTGATGAGAAATGCCACAGCTTTGTCTTGTAAAAGTGCTCAGGGGCCTCCTTTAATTTACTCAGAACGTGCCATCTGCTGACTTCACTGATGCCTTCTAGTTGTATGGAAAGGGATGATGAGCTATCAATCCCTTTTCACACTCTTCATGACACTGACGTTTTAGTTATTTCTCATACAGAAGCTGTTCTGTATCTTTTGCTGTCTTTATCCTTTTTAGGAACCCCTTCCACTTCCATGATAGCCTTTGAAGATGGAAGGCTCAGACTACATAATGAATAAAATAGGAAATTAAAAGGTTAAACTTAATTATTCAAATATGCAACTGTTTATTTTATACAGAATCCCTAATTACACATATAAACACCTCCAAGTCCTTTTCTTAATTTTATTTTACAGATTAAAAATATTTACTTACCGCAGCTTTCTGGTATGTGTGAATTTATAAGACCAAGTTCCCAAGCCCGTTTTATGAGTGGAAGAGGATACTGAAATAAATGAGGAAAATCACCTTCTGATTAATCACAGCCAGCAGTTTAAATTTCATGCAGGGTAAGATAAAAATCTAATTTTCCCCTACTGTATGATAGATTTACCTCTCCAGTTTTATCATATTGTGCAGCAACAGGAATAATTTCCTCCAGAGCAAATTTACGAGCAGTAGCTTGAAACTCTTTCTGTTCATCAGTAAGTTCTATTATAAAAAAGAAAAAAGAAGTCACAAATTCTACATTGGCTTTAATTTTGCCAGTTGTCAGAGTACGGGAAAAGAAGAGTAGTGTCATTCCTCTCAAGACAATCTAAACCACCACTTCCTGGGCCTCTCTAGTAACCAAAAAAATTCAACTTTCTCTTCATACTGAACTGCAATACAGTGTTTTTTATTTTAAACTAACTCTGCAATTTGTCCTTAGTTGCTGCACTCCTTTCAAAGAATGTGATACCTACCGAAGCTAAAGCCAGCTCCAAGTTTGCCTGTATGGACATTTTGAGCAGGTTTACTAGAATGTGATCTCCATCCAAGCCCTGCAATGGTTTGGAGCATCCGCTGAAGAGAAACAGAACAGGAGATATAAGACATTGATAGCTCAAGTCTCCTAAAGCTACTAACCTGATGGCAGCACAACTTTAAATATAGATTCCCTGTTTAGAAAACAGTATCGCATCAGGTACAATACAGTGACTAACATGATCTAGAAGAATTCCTGGCTACCTTCAACTTTGTTCCTGTGGCAAGCTGATGCAAACTGATGGCTTACATCAACATGGGATCCAAGACAGCACTGAGCTTGTGTGAACTGGTGTATCCATTTCTAAGATTGCAAAATCAATTATTTAAAAATAACTAAGCATAATATAGCACGTCTTCTTTGAAGTCCATAAATCCACATGTGAACATGCTCAGAGACATAATAATATATATATTTTGAAATGTACACTAATCAAGCCAGAAGTTATTGCCCACTACTAAGCACTCCACCTATCCAGTGTTTACCTACGGTCAGGATTAGTATGATTCTGAAAACAATAATCTACGTAATAAACAATAGGTATCAGAATATTTTGACCTAATAATGCCCAAGATTCCCTTCTAGCAAGTTGCAGTAATGTATGTGTACTTAGTGATTACTGTTGTAGTGGTGTCATCGAGGCCTGCATCAGAACTGGCATGGCCAACAGGACTGGGGAAGTGATTGTCCCCTTGTACGTGGCACTGATGAGCCTGCACCTTGAGTACTGTGTTCAGTGGTGGGACCCTCACTCCAAGAAGGACATCAGGGTTCAGGGGCATGTTCAGAGAAGAGCAAGGAAGCTGTAAAACACATCTTATGAAGAGTGGCTGTGGGAACTGGGGTTGCTTAGCGTGGAGAAGAGGCTGAGGGGAGACCTCAGCTCTCTCTGCAACTACCTGAAAGGACATTGCAGATGTCAGTCTCTTTCATCGTGTGACCAGTGATTAGGTTAAAAAAACAGTTTGATGAGACCAGTCACTTATTTTGTAGCATTAGAAAATTGAATTAATCATAATAGTACAAAAATATGTCAGAATTTGTATTGGAAACTCTAGAGACAGGAGCGGTATATAGCTGGGTAGGCTATAAGTAGTTAAAAAACAAAGTAGTGGTAGATTACTGCTCTTAAAAATAAGAATGCTACGCAAAGAAGGTTAAAAAAGCAAACACGGGTATCAACAGAGAGAAAAGAGGTATTTTTAAAGCATACTGAAAACATCTATAAAGTTGAAAGGTGAAGAAATGCTGGAAGACTAGGTATAGGACAGGGGAAGGTATCACATAATTGAATATTTAACTATTAAGTTTATTCACAGTTCGGGACTGTATTTTCTATTAGGCAATATATTACTCATTTGGAGTTTTCACAAGCCATAGCATTGCAGAATAGTAGCATGATATTTTACTTAAGTTTTATGCAACTGCTACCACTGTTGTAATATAGGAAAACAAACAAACTCAACAAGCATCTAGACGAACCTCAATCATTCAGAATTTTTTATACCTTCCTTTATCTAGTAGAAGCCAAGATGATGATGACATTGAGCAAAAGCTAGGTATTAGAAATCACCTTTTTTTTTAAAAAAAAAAAAAAAGGAGCAGCCCTTGATAGTCATACACAGCTTTTTCACCAAAATGTTTTGTCTCAACTAGAAAAAGTACTGAATTCAAAATAATGCTAAGGGTGACATCCTACATAAAGGGAACAGTGAAATTCATCCCAGAAAACCTATGTCTGTTGGTGTTTTCATACAGAGTGGTATGCCAGATCAGCACGGAAGGTTCTGCAGAAACACCACAGACAGACACAAGGAAAGGACAAGGTGTGATCCATCCCTGGATGTGGCGCAAGCGATCAAGTGACAAAGGACCACAGTTTGTAACCTGTACGAATTTGGGTTGCCACCTATTCCATCTGCTTCCCTCTTTGACTCAGTGGGACAGCTGGATTCAGTGCCAAGGTGCTAGCGATGCTCGCACAGCTCCTATGGCTCTCTGCGGCCAAAACCACGACTGTGAAGGTGCCGTGTCCGGGGGCTGAACTCGGAACACCGCTGTACATGGTGCATGGTCACTGTCTGTCACCTTCCTATGGCTGGAAGCTCTCCGCCTGGTGCCCTGAGCACCCGCTGGCCTGGCACGCCACCCGCCCTGGCTTCAAGCCCAGCCCAGCGGTCACGCCTCAGCACTGACCCAGGGCCCTTCAACTTTTACCTACTTCTGGAAGCGGGGAAGCCAGGAAAAGGCCCCTGCGAAGGCTTAGCAAGGTGCTACCTGAGCCCTGAACCACCTCCACCTCGGAAATGAGGAGGTGCCGGTGGGCCAGCAGCTTTTGATGTATGCAGAAATCCAGGTTTATAAAAGCTCGGCCCTTCAGAGAAACAACCTCCCTGCGCTGCTCAGTAACTTCTTTCCATGTAAGTGGTATTTCAAGTTTAGAGAACTGCAGCACTTCAGAAAACCAGTATTTATGTACTGCACATATAAAAAAAAACAAACCAGCATAAGCAAAACAAACAAACAACAACAAAAAAAAACCAGTGTAGGCAGCACAGCTAGGAAAGGCACCGTATGAAACACTCTGAACCGTAAGCCCTGACGCTTAGAAGTGGGAAGCAAAACCCATTTTTAAAATTTTTTTGTTTTCTAACGGCCCTGCATGCACAGCACAACAGCAGAGAGACACGAGCAGCGCTCCTGAGATGAACGCTGCCAATTCATGGCCGAGACGGGAAAAAAAACAAACAAAACAAACAAAAAAAACACAACAAAACAGAGCAGGGCGCGGACTTCAGCCCCGCACGGCTCCGTCCTCCGGGGCTCCCGAGCAGCCCCGAGCCCTTCAGACCTCCGAGCCCTCCGCAGCCCCCGGCCCTGCTCCGCGCCCCCTCCCGCCCCCTCCCCCGCTCACCCGGGTGGCTCCGAAGGCAGACATCTTGGGCAGGGCCGCGGAGGCTCCCAGGGGAGGGGGGGGCGGCGCTCCGGGGGCAGCGGGGCCGCGGGCTCGGGGCCGGGCTGAGGCGGGTGACGGGGACAGGGGCGGGGAGGGGGCGGCCGGCCCGCAACGGGGGAGGGAGCCTCTCGTCCCTCCCCTCGGTTAAGGGGGGGGTTATTTCCCTCGCTGCTCGTTACACGCAGTGGGAGGCGCGTTTCGGTACCAAATGGCTGTCTGGATGCAGTCTCCTGCCAGCCGCCTACGTCTTCTTCCTGCTGGCTGAGCAGTCCCGAGGCCTGTGTCACCGTGTTTTTGTCCCTCAGGGAGCGACGAAATGAGCTTTGCAAAGAGGTGCCAGGAGCTGGGGCTTTGCAGGGAGTAGTTCTGTGGAAGCGCAGCCACAAGTGCTCCCAGTCCAGAGAATAACTTAAAGCAGCGAACTTTAAGTTATTATATTATATATAGAGCAGCGGTGTTCTTGCAATCATCTGCAGTAAGGTAACTGCAGAGTGCAAAACACGTTCTTTTGAGTAGCATCGCTCCAGTGTCCTAAAGCTGAATAAACGCTGAAATAACACTTGCGAGAGAAATGGCTACTTTGATTTCTCTATTAACGTTTTTTTTTTTTTTTCCCATTCGAAATTTTAACAGAATTGCCAAAATATAAGGCAGTTTTCTGAAAGCTGGATTTTTGCTAACCTTTTATTTTGTGTAACAGTTTAAAATGTTGAAGGTATTTTTAGCATTGTTATTGCCTTGGTTTGCTCAGTTCTTGATTGCTTGGCTGCCAGGTACGGCTACTGGTTTTGTACTCAGTACAGCAGAAGCACTTCACTAGGAAACCAGCCGGTAAGTTATTATTATTATTATTATTATTGTCATATATATGAACTGTTTAAAAACAAGCTGATTGTAATCTTGCATAGGCTTCATACTCCAGGCCTTTACTGAATGAAGGCATGTAAGCAGCATTGACTTAGTGCACAGACTAAGGATTTTTCACTCCAGTATCACTGGATTTTTTTCTGCTGTACTTTAAGGGTAGTTGAATAAAAGGTATAGGCAAAATTTATAGCTGTATGTTATTTAAATATTTCTTGAAGATTTTTATATCTTTTTCCTGTTTTATATCTTGTTTTCAAGTACTTTATACCTCTCAATTGTATGTCAGGGGGACTTTTAAATATAAGCGCACAAGTCTGTGTTGTGTGTTTTTGTAGGGTTCTGTGCCATAGCTCACGTTTCCCAAGTATGGTGTGGAAGATTGATTACTGAGCAGTCCACTTACTAGTATTTTGACGACAACGCGACAGTAGGGGTGATGTAGGCTGGGTTTTAAGAGACATTTGTATCTATCCTATCCTGAGTTGTAAGACCATAACATTGCATTTAGTAACATCTAGTATATGTAACATTCAAGAACTTAACTGTCTAAATGGGTGTTGACATAAGATGCAACATTAACAGTAATTTTGCAGTCAAACCTCTATAATTATCTTTGGCAGCTGCAGCAAAACATGAAAGAAATCCTACCTTAAGGCACAGGAGTTCAGTTTCCAGAACAGCTGACGGAACTTCTGCCCACACACTGAAGACAGGAATCAACAATGATTGCAGGGATCCTGTCTTCACAGGAGAGGTGCTCCAGCCCTCTAATTGTTTCTGTGAGCCTCCTCTGAACTCGTTCTAGTATTCCCATGCCCTTGTGCTGGGGGCCCCAGAGCTTGTGGTGGTTTTACCTTGCTGAACTCCACCGCAACCGCTCTCTCACTCCCACACCTCAGAGGAGGAAGGGAAGAATAAAGGAAAAAAAAAAAACAACTCACGGGTTAAGATAAGGATAATTTAATTAAAGGGAAAACAATTAAGATAAAATGGTTTTTAAGGGAAAATTAATTGAACTAAAGGGAAAAAGAAGAGGGGACAAAAGAAAAAAAGTCCATGTGGAAGCAGAGAGAGAGGAAAGAAATTACTCACAAATTAATCACTTCCCATCTATGATTGATTCTTGATCGTGTCCCTGAAGCAGGGCCTCCATACACATAGCTGTTCTTCTGAGAACATACATTTTCATAACAAGAGCCTGCTCCTCCCCACTCCTTCCCCTTTCCCACCTTTTATTGCTGAATGTGACATCATGGTATGGAATATCCCTTTGGTGGGTTTAGGTGCCCTGGTGATGTCCCCTACCCCCAGCCTGCTGGCTTTTGGGGGGATTGGAGGGAGTCCTGGTGCTGTGCCAGTATTTATCAGCAATAGACACAACACTGGTGTGATACCAGTGCTGTTGTAGCTACAGGTGCAGAGCACAGCCCTGTATGGGCTGCTGCAGGGAACGTTGACTCCATCCCAGCCAGACCCAGCACAGAGCTGAACCCAGGGCTCCAGCTGGGGTCTCACGAGAGCAGAGCACAGGGGGAGAATCCCCTCCCTTGACCTGCTGGCCATGCTGCTTTGGATGCAGCCCAAGGTGCAGTTTGCTTTCTGGGCTACAGGTGCACGTTGCCAGCTCATGCTGAGCTTCTCATCCACCAATGCCCCCAGGTCCTTCTCCTCAGGGCTATTTCATTCCTTTTTCCGCCCAGCCTGTGTTTGTGCTTGGGATTGCCCTGGCCCAGGGTTCAAGGACAGAGTATTTATTGATGATACAGTGATTTTTTTTTTTCCATTTTTTTCTCCACTCTCCAAATTTATTCCAGTTTGCATGTGTATTTGCTAGCAAACTTTAAGCTGGACCTGCCAGCAAGTAGCAGGGCCCTTGGGTCTAAGCTGGGGTATCAGGCAGGCAGTGGGGTCTGTGCACTGGTACTCCCGGGGGACCCCTGAAAGTGGTGTGCATTGGGGGTGAGTGTGAATGCTACGTGTGTGCAGCAAGCACCATACTGGACCAGCCAGTGAGCTGGGGACCCGTGGGGTAGGTCAGGGGCTGGGATCTGCAGGAGTTGTGGGTGGACAGATGGGCCGTGCTGATGCTTGGGGACCTGCAAATGTATGCATGTTTTTAAACCCTGAGTGTGTTTGTGTGCGACCCCTCTGCCAGAGAGCCGGAGATATCAGGCTCATTCACCAAAGCAGCACGAGCACTGCTTAAAACGTTAATTCTGCACACCCTCTGAATTAGCTACTCAGCCCACACTGGCTGAGATTAGATGCAGTACAACTAACTCCCTGGGAGGCAGGAAGCCCCTGCAGGGAGCTTGGGAATTGCTTGTCTGTCTCTTTTATTTTATTTTATTTATTTTATTTATTTTATTTATTTATTTTATTTATTTTATTTTATTTTATTTTATTTTATTTTAAATTATTAAAATTATTTATTTTATTTTATTTTTTCTCCCCTGAATGCTGTTGTCACTTGTACAGCCCTTCTCCTTCCTCTGGCTGCCGGCCTGCATAGGAATGCAGGCAAGTCCCTGCACACTCCTGACAACTCCACTTGCTGAGTCTGCCAAACATTTTGTAATGTTCAATCTGCTCATTGACCTGAGGACAAAGGAAAACGTGCAGCACTAGCCTGCACCCCACAGTGGTCTTGGAAGTAACTGTAAATCCCCCATAACCACGGGCAAAGAGACCTCTCCACCAACACGTGCCCTGTGATGCTGACCTCTAAGTCCAGTTTGTGGTTCACAGGCCAGTTATTCTGGTTTGTGGGGTCTTTTCTTAGAGAGACTAGCCAGCCTGAGGAGGAGCCAGCAGGAAGGGGGGGGGTTGATAGCCACCTTGGAGGGAGTATTTGGGGGCATCACCAGTTTGGGGTGATTTGGAGGGAATATTCAGCTGGAGGTGATTTGGGGGGAAATAGCCAGCTTGCATGGTACAATAAGGAGTGATAGCTTGCTGGGGGAAAATAGTTGGTGGGGGGACAGCCAACTTCAGGGATTTGAATTTGGGTGGGAATATACAGTTTGGGAGGGCACCCACCCACCTTGGGGGATGGGATTTGGGGGAAATGGCAAGGAAGGGGAAACTGGGGGGAGAAGGGTTAGACTGGGGTGTGTAGAAAGGATTACCTGCTGTGCCCTGCCCTAATGAGTTACCTGTTCTTCTACAAGCTTGATACTGATTGCTTTGTGTCTGCCTAGAGCTGCAAACTAGGGCCTGAGCACTCTCCTGGAATGCACTAGGAGCAGCAATCACCAAAAGTCCTGA
Source organism: Anas acuta (assembly GCF_963932015.1). NCBI lineage: Eukaryota > Metazoa > Chordata > Aves > Anseriformes > Anatidae > Anas > Anas acuta. Next base: position 3,346,127 of record NC_089016.1, on the reverse strand, counting down.
TTTAAGGAAACTTCAACCTAGGAGATGAGAAAGGCCTCAGGAGACAAAAAGGACTGGAGCCAATCTAATGCCTGCACCTTGCCTGCCAGAAGCCCTGCTGTGCGTGGCAATGAAGGTCAGGATGGTTGTAATGATGTGTTTGGATGTGTTTTGTTGTAAATTATCTAATTAGCTGCTGCAAAATGTAATGGGGGGGCTTTCATTTCTCTAGTGGAGGATGGGGGTCTCATGATCTTGACAAAGCTTTAGTAAAATTGTGTAAATCTGTCCATGGGTCCTGTTTCTTTCGTGGTCATGGAACATCCCAAGTCATTTTTGTGACAGAATTTGGCTCCCCAGGTGGGACCGCACTGACGGTTTGCCTCCAGAGCCTCTGGGGGTGGTCTGGGCTGTGAACTGGGTAAAAATCACCTGTTTTATGTCTCTAACAGATGTGGTGGTGGTAAGATAAGACTGTAAATTCACAGAAATCTTGTGGAGTGGTTGTGTGTTAAAATTGTAATTCCACATAAATCCTGCAATTTAGAAATTGGACAAGATATAGTGAGTGATTGATGCTCCACTAGCAGAAGTTTTAGAAAATTGGAATAAAATTGGGGGTATATATAAGTTATCTAAGAAAAAGGTAGTGGAATTTTGTCAGACACCTTGGCCTGCTATGACTGCGTTAGAGACTGCAGACTAAGGGTGGCCAGGAGTTGGCGGTTTTAACGTAGATTGCCTAAAGTTGTTGTGATAATTATTTCAGGACCAATTCCCTGCCCTGGTATGTTTGGGCAATTTGGAGAACTGAATTGCCCAAACAAAGTGGTCAATTTAAATAAAATGAGTCATAGGGTGATAGAAAAAAGGCGTCAACTTAGAGTGTTTTGTCTGTGCAAGTTCAAGCAACTGCTGCTAGTGCTGAAGGTGTTTCTGCTGTGCTGCTGTTGCCTCTGGCTTCCTCCTCTCTTGCTGTCTTGTTTTGCACCCCTGGCTGTTCATCCTGCCCTGCCAGCTCTGCTAAAGGAGGTTGTTCTCCCTTTGCCTGCCATCCTCCTTCCACCCTCCCTGGAGGCTGCATTGGCATTGTCTTTGGTGCAGGTGCCTTTTAGTGCTGCACCGGGTTAGTAACTGCAACAGAGGCAGCAGGAGAAGGAATGGTAAATTGGACAAAGAGGCGGTCAGCAAGGATCAGAGTACACCCCTCTGCTTCCAAATGAGGTTGGAGAAACAGCTGTGAATATTTGGGGAAATAGATCCTGAAACCGGCCCTTGGTTGTCTCATTGTTGGTAGATCAATCAGCGCCAGATAACAAGAAATATTTTACTAAATATACCCCAGGATGGCAAGGTAGAACAATAGAAGTAATGAGCATAACCACATTTGTGTATAATGGGAGAGATGAGGATACGAAAAAGCTAGACAAAAGAGGAAGTAGCAGGAGCAAATGGCAAGCCTTCTGGCAGCCTTAATTGGAAGGGATTTTAAGAGGAGGCAAAGAAATAGTAGAAACCAGACAAGCAGATATCAGAGTAGAGGTTGAGCAACATTAGAGGATTGCTGCAGTTATGACAAGCAATCAGAGCACTGGAGAATGCCCAGGAATCTCAAGGAAGGGGACTTAGAATGCAGGTTAGGGAAGCCTGATAGAGCAGGGGACAATGAGAGGAAGATAAGCAAAGTTATTTTAGATCACAAACCCCAGCACTGGGAAATGAAACAGGAATATACCTCCCAGGTGGATCCCAGGAAGCGATAATAGATACAAAAATTGGAAATAAGGTTATTCATATTTACTTGATACCAGGACAACTTATTCCACAGTAACCAATGTCCCAGTGGGCTCAGATGTAACAGGAAATGTAAATGTCATAGGTGCAGAAGGAAAGCAGGGAACTGTTTCAAAGATAGAAGATGTGATGGGCCTGCTATTAGTAGACCAATTCTTTTTGGTATTAGAATCAGCGCCTACAAATTTATTATGGTGGTACTTATTCTGTAAATTGTGAGCAGAATTGGTATGTGATCACTCAAGGTATAACTGTAAAACTTCCAGTAGAAGATGTTCCAACAATAATGTTTATGTTCTGGCAGAAAATAAACAAAATCCCTGAGGAGCTGAAAGGCATACCAACATCTTCATGGGCATGGAGTTCAATGGGTATGGGGCTACTAGAATCAGCATCCCCAGTTACATTGAAAACTAAAGGAGGAAACTTCCCACTTTAAAGCAATACACTTTCCCACAAGAGGCTAAAGATGGAGTAAGGCTGACGTGTGAAGAGTTGTTGAAGAAGGGAATTTTAACCCCTTGTAAATTTCCTTGTAAAACAGCATTATTGCCAATAAAGAAGCCCAAACGTGCCCCAGAAGGAAAGCTGTTTTTTAGATATGTACAATGATTTTCCAGGCAATGGATAAGAGCCTGTGGGAAAATAGCTGAACCATTTGTGGCCTGCACAAAAGCAGATGACTGAAATGAACTTCAGATTTGGAGAAAGCTTTCATAATCCTGTAGAAAGTTTCGATGTCAGCACCCACACTCAAGATGCCAAATTACAGTAAGCTGTTCCATTTACTTGTGCACGAAAGGAAAGGAATGGCCTCTGGGTCTTGGCTCACACTTTGGTAGGGCGGATGTACCCAGTGGCTTACTGTCAGCCCAGTTGGACCCAGTTTTTAAAGGCATGGCAGGAAGCATTGGAACAATAGCCTCAGCAGCACTGATAGTAGAAAAACGTCAGAAGATTGTGTTAGGACTCTAAACACCCTACACGGTGTTGAATTGATGTTAACTAAATGTGCTTCTTTATCTATATGAGTTTTCAGAGACTCCACAAGTACGAACTGCTGTTGATGACAGTAGATAACATCCTCTTGAGAAGATGCAAATCCTTGAACCTGGCAACCTTGTTACCATTGGTGGATGAAGGGGAACCACATCATGGCTGCATAGAGGTAACCTAGAATCAAGAAAAGATGACCTTTTCTTGATCTGTAAGACCAAGGTGAGCTCTTTCTTGATCTTGACAGACCTTTCAGATCCTTAGAGACCTTACCCTGCCAGCTCCAGACTGGACTCTATCTGTAGATGGATTATCTTACCCCGTTCCTTACCTTCTTTCCAGGTAGTATGGCACCGTGACCCAGAACAGATTACTAACAGCAGAGCGTATTTCTCCTAAACACAATGCTCAAGCAGGTAAGTTAATAACCCTGACATAAATCTGCAGGGAAGCAGAATGGTAAAAAGAGACCATCCATATGTAATAGAAATACGCTTTTGATACCTTCCATGCTGCAGGACAGCTGTGGAAACAGAGGTTTCATGACCTCTAGTGGCGGACAGACAGCAAATGCTCAATAGATTGAGAATTTGTTAGCAGTTATTAACCTTCCACTTCGAAGAGATCAGTGTGATGCATCAGACAACCCACAATAAAGAAAAGACTGATTTATAAAAAGTAGGCACCAATGCAAACACTAGAGCCAAAGCAATAGCAAGACAGCCTTTGGGAAAAAATCAAATATCAGGAGACTCTTACTAATTTGCTAATTTTATATGAACAAATAGCAAAAGAAGAAATAGAAGAATGGAAAAGACTGGGTGCACAGATAGATAAAAGAAGAAGTAAATCAGGTTTACCAATTTTGCCCAAAAGGTACTTGATTACAATGGCAAAAATCCATCACCAACTAAATCATTTTGAACATACAGCATTGGCAAAGACAATTCTGAAAGGACTGGTGTGCCTCAGGAATTTACGTTGCAGCAAAACAGGTGACTAAAATTTGCCCAGTTTCTCAGGTCTACAGTTTGAAGGTGGACAAGGAGGAAAAGACTCTTGGAGACAAACCATGGGCTACTTTCCCGTTCCAAAACCTGCAAGTAGATTATACAATGTTGAAGACACATTATGTGCATGTCAAAGGGATACAAATACATGTTAGTAATTATTGACTAGTCAGGTGTTGCAAATAGATTTTTACACAACTTTGATTTAGCAACAATCTAAGATTTATTAATACTTTTATGGTAAGTCACAATATTAGATTGTATTATTCTTAATAGCACTTAATGTGCATTTAATCATCAGCCAATTTAACACAATAATTCAAAGGAATTTGCTACAATTGAAACTGTGACTTGGCTAACGGTTTGAGAATGGCAAGGTTCATACGAGACTTACTGCAGGGTATTGGGAGGGGGAGGTCTAAAGTCAGCTTTGTGCTTACAATCTTCCTCCATTTTTGGTAAATTACTCACTCTTCTCCCTCATTGGCCTTTGCCTGCAGGTCAGCCTTGACACTCAAGGCGTCAGCCCTGAGAGACACCCCACCTCAGAAGTGTCCCAGCTTAGGGACACTGAGGGTCACAGCCTGCTGTGATCCCTGGAGAGCTCTATAATTTCTCCACGGGGGATTTCAATGGGTACCTGCTTTAAGACAGTACCCCCTTTGTTCATGGTCATGGCTTTGAGCATGCACTTGGTGCTCTGATATTGATGTGCTGTCTGGTTCAAGGAATGGTCACATCAAGGCCTGCTGTGGCTCATAAACCCAAGGAAGACTTACGTCAAGTGCAGGAGAAGAGCATACCTACCACAATAGGATGCCCCAAAGCAATCACCTTTATGGAATGCAGAGGCAGGCAGTGTAATAAGGTACTTATTAAAAGATATGGTGACCAGGCGTGGAATTCCAGAAAAGGTTGATTCAAACCAAGGGAGCCATTTCACAGTTCAAGTTTTAAAAAGGTGATATGAAACGTTAGGCATCACCTAACACCTGTATACCCCATATCAATCACCATCATCAAGGACAGTGGAATGAATGAATCAGAGCTTGAAAAATACTGTATTTAATACTTGTGCAGAAACCAATCTGAAGAAGACGGATGCCTAAACAATCACTTTAATGCATACAAAGCAGAGGCCAAAAGAGATAAGATTAATGCCAGCTGGGGTATTATTTGGGAGATATTTTCAGATTCCAAATACTTATGTAGCTGCAAAGACTATCTTATGGGGAGGGGGTGAAAGGTTGACTCAGTATGTGGTTATGATCCACAAGTACATAAAATCTTCACAATACCAAGCTCAACTACAGCAACCACTGTCTTTAGAAGGGAAAATGCAGCCGTATGAACAAGAAGATTACGTAAAAAGAAAAATCAGTTAAGCCCAAGGTGGGAACGGCTTTCTTTCAGGGGGTATTGTTGACTTCTTTTTCATCAGTACTTGTAAGAGGGAAAAGCACTGGGATGCACTGTTCTCATATGAAATTTGGCAAGGCTGAAGAAGTTAAAGTTCCCTTGAAAATTATATTGAAAAAAAAAAACAAAACAAAACACCAAAAAACACAAACACAACAAGCAAAGAGAAATAGAGTTACAGAATCATAGAATATCCTGAGTTGAAAGGGACCCACCGAGGATCATCCAGTCCAACGCTTGGCACCACACAGGTCCACCCAAAAATTCAGTGCACAGTCCAAACGCTTCTTAAACTCCAACAGGCTTGGTGCAGTGACCATGTCCCTGGGGAACCTGTTCCAGTGCGTGACAACCCTCTCAGTTAAGAACCTTTTCCTGATATCCAGCCTGAATCTCTTCTGTTGCAGCTTGACACCATTCCTGCAGGTCCTGTCACTGGTCACTAAAGCGAACAGATCAGTGCTGCTTTCCAGCATCTCATCTCCCAGTCTGTACATATAGCCGCATCCCAGTTGCCCCAACCCTTTGCCCCATCCCAGTTGCGGATCCAGCAGTTGCTCTTGTTAAACTTCATGCGGCTGGTGGTTGCCCAACTCTCCAGTCTGTCCAAATCCCTCTGCAAGGCCATTCCACCCTCAACAAAGTCAAAAACACTTTCCAGTTTAGTATCAGAAAATTTACTCAAAACACCTTCTAGTCCTGTATCCAAATTGTTTATAAAAGCACTGAAAAGAACTGGCCATAAAATGTAGCCCTGGGGGATCCCATTGGTGCCCGACCGCCAGCCTGATGTGGACCCATTTAGCACAACCCTTTGAGCCCTACCAATCAGCCAATTGCTCACCCATCATATGATGTTTTTTCTTTTAGCTGTATGCTGGACATTTTGTCCAGTAGGATCCTATGAAACACTGTGTTGAAAGCTTTACTGAAATCCAAAAAGATTACATCAACTGGGTTCACTTGATCGGCTAGATGGGTGATCTTATCACAAAAAGAAATCAAATTTGTTAAACCAGACCGACCCCTCATGAACCCATGATGACTGGGATCAATGACTGCATTGTCCCCAGGTGCACTTCAGTAACTCCCGGGATAACCTCCATAATTTTACCAGGCACTGACATGAGACTGACAGGCCTGGAGTTACCAAATAGGTGGTTCAAGATAAGTAAAATAGATCTGTCATTAATTTTAATATTGTTGTGTGTAGCTAACAGACAGAAATGTCAGCCCTGCTTACAGCTCTATGCCATTGATTTAATTATGGCAATACAGGCATAATGCACTTGGATTGCTAAATTCCAGATCATAAACCAAAGTCTTGCTCTCCGAAGGACTGGAATTTAAGCCTGCACAGTGTGCCTGGGCTTCACAATACCATTCACTGCAGCAGGTATGGGATCTGGAACAGAGGATTGGAAGAGAAAATAGTAAGGTTGTAGTGCTTAAAATTGAGAAAATTTCCAGTATGTATCTGGAACAAAGCAAATGTCCATAGTTGCCCAGACCAGAAGAAAAACATCACTCTGCATGTTTGTTCCCCAGCTTCTGGGGTTGGGATGGCAGCAGCCAGCCTTGTGTGTAGTTCTGAGTTCTGGTATGGGCCTGCAGGAACTGTGCCTACATTGAACTTTCCTGGGCTGGGGGAGCGATGGGTTGTCCCAGGGTAGGACAGAAACCCAGGCCCTGCTGTGCTGGTGTGCCATGGACCCCCCCCGCCCCTCACAATGCTCACCCTCTCCCTATTTTTTTGCATCCCCCGCTCCCCTTTTTGGCTTCCCTCCCTCCCTTTTCCTCAGGCACCCCCTGAGGGGGCTGAGGGAGTGGCAGTGAGGGCACTGGCTTCAGGGGTGCCAGAGATCTCGGGGTTACACAGGCTGTGGAAGATGATTGTGGGGGCAGCCCTAAGGCAACAGGAGCCAGTGGGGGTGATTGTTGTCCCAGGGGGGTCTCCTGACAGGAGCTGTCAGTTGTGGGGACACCCAGGAGCCATCCCAATGCCTGAGCCCCCTGGATCCTTAGGGGCAGCTGAGGCAGCCGTGTGGGGCTGGTAAACCTGGGCTTTGCTGGAACAGCACTCAGAGTGCAGGCAGAACACGGGAAGTGACAAACATGAGTGCAAACAGTCTTCTTGTACTCTAAGGACAATTCCTGGCTCGGAAGCACCATTTCAACTTTTTTTTTCTTCTTTTTTTTTTTTTTTTTTTTTTTTTGTTTCTTTTCACACCTACTGGCTCTGGGGCCAGCTTTTTCCCCACGTGGTGCAGTGCACAGGAAGGGTTATCATACTACTTCATCAGTCCCCCTCAGCAGCGCTGGCTGCTGGCTCCTCCTGAGACTGTAGTGCAGGCTCCCCTGAGTCCTTAGATCCCATCCTGGGGCTCCCCATCTCTCACCCTCCCTGAGTCCTCAAAGTCCTGTGTTCACTTGGAACCACCATCATCCTCAGGTTGGCCCTCACGATCCTTGAGGTCTTGGATGAGGTGGGGATTGGTTTCCTCCAGCACACGAAGGAACAGGTCCTTGCATTTGGTGTCCCAGCTGGACATGAAGTCGTAGAGGAGGCGCATTTTCTCCTGCCTGATGCTGTTTGCTCGGATGTGGTTGTACTGCTCATCATTCAGAACACGCATGTAGAGCCGATCCAGAATGCTGTCGACTGATGTCACACGCTGGATCAGCTGCTCTCGGTGTTTCTCCACAAAATGCTGTCCTGGTGCACAGGCTGGACATGTACAGAAGGGTGAATGGTTGGGTGCTGCTGCCAGCTTGGCAAGAGACAACCCACCAGTGTTAATACTGAAGGTCCCGTTACTGCTGTCCCTTGACCCTTAGGGCATAGGTGGCATGGAAAATTAATCCATCTTGTATCTCCCACTTCCACTAAGATTTTGTGCAGGAGAGAGAGATATCCGTGACCTCAAAGCAGATCTCATCCTGGTCCTCCTCACCCTAGTCAGAATCTATTTCTAGAGATGTGCTTTATAGGCCACAACTCTGAAGTGGTTTGGGGCTTTGATATAATCCTCTGGGGCTGTCGGGGACACCTTCTGTTGGCAGATAGGACAGAGTTGTGTCCAGGGACACTTCCCTCTTGGAGCTAAAGTGGGACCTCCTGGGAGTCTCCTAGGGGACCATATGGATGAGCAGAGGGACATGATGGAACCCCAGTTCTGCACTGGCAGGAGCTGAGATGCACCAGCTCGGAAGACATCTGCATGTAGAACCCTGAGCTGTGGTTCTTTGGTGTTGTAGTGAATCCTGAAGCACTGATGAAGGGGACACATGAGTCCACAGATTCTTCTGCATTATGGCCTCATGGCCCTTCCCCCTCTGGCAGTCTGGGCTGTATTAGGGTTAAGGAAAGCAGTCATGAACTCACCTTTATGTCTGACCTGGAGAGCAGAGGATGGCTCATGCTCCAAAAGTGAGTGACCTGCATGGGTGAGCAGCAGAAAGGAAGATCTCAGGTTAGGTGGAAAGCCATGGCTGGCATTCTGTGGAAATAGCTTGTGTCCTCATACTGTCCCATTGTCCCTCGCCTGGATGTCATACTAGAATCATAGAGTTATAGAACATCCCGAGATGGAAGGGACCCATAAGGATCATCGAGTCCAACTCCTGTCACCACACAGGTCTACTGCCATTCTCCCCTGAGATGAGGATGTCTGCTGAAGGGAAATCTGCCACCACGACTGAGGAAACGCTCCTTCCACATGTGATGTCTTCTCCCTGGCCCTCCCTGCCAAACCCACACACCCCAAAAGATGAACAAACCTGAGCATCTTGGAGTGGAAGAGGTGGCCAGCTGCTTGATGTCACCTGGAGGAGAGACAGAAGGAGAATGGAGAGTAAGAATTGAAGACAGGAGGATGGGACGCGCATTATTTGATGTCTGAACATCTGCACCTGAGCATGTCTGCACCATGCTCCCTTCCCAGGGCAGGGGACTGAACATTTGGACATCCTCCAAGCCTGTCAGAACCTGTGACATAGACCTGCATCCTGCTCTCCCTACCTGCTCTAAGGAAGGTGTCCCAGAGTGGCTCGCAGTCCCTTTTGCCCTCCTGGTCCGCCTTTGTCAAGGTGAGCTGCATTCCTTCCTCCATGTCCTTGATGTAGATCTCAGTGACGCGCTGACGTCTGTCCAATGACAGGTAGGTGAATTTCAGCTTCTAGAAGAGGCAGGGTAGTGTGTCATGATGATCCATGAGAACACTATTGTTCACCCTGGTCATGAGGTACAAGGTTCACTTACTTTGGGGTTTATCTCTGCCCTTGAAGGACCGGATACGCGATACCACCTCTTAAATCTCAGTGGTCGGATGGTGTTGGGAGGTTTGTTCACCAAGACCGAATGTCCATTTCTCTTCTCATCCTCATCCACTGCCTGCAAAATTGTAGCATAGTGACTTGAGAAGTGGTGACGGGAGTGCCAAGAGGGCAGGGAGACAAAGTGCTAGTCTGATTGCTCTGGTAGAACTCAGCTGAGGAGGAAAAGCTACAAGCAGTTTGAAAGAGCAGGATCCCTCTGATGCCTTGTGGGACCCTCTTCAACAGAGGCCTTTCCTCCAGGTGATTTCACCGAATGAACCCAGTCTTTTCCTGATGCTCTTGCTGCACCAGAGTCACAGAGAAGGTGTTGTTTAGTGTCCCCTGAGATAAACTGTCTCTCCAGGCCACCCTCTGATGGCATGTTGTTGCTGCTGCCCCTCACCTCTCCTTAGATGACAGGCACACTGCCTGGACTCTCTGGGGATTTGTGCCCCAGTGCAAGCATCTAAAGGTTGGGCCTTGCTTCTGACCACATGGCCAAGGCTGTTTTGTGGTCAAGGGAGAGACATCCTCCCAGAAGCTGTCTGGTAATGTGTGCCATGGCCAGGGGGAGGAATTGCAGCCTGGAGGCGCCTGTCTCTCTTGACTGCATAGAGGATGTGCACAGGTGACCTGGGTGTGTACCCTGGGAACCACCAAACTTGAATGAACAGAATCAGAGGCACACTCACCTTTTCCAGGCCACGATGGTTGGGGATTAGGTAGAGGTGAAAGGTGATGTCTGCAGCACTTAAGACCTGATAGAGAAGTACAAGGGAATGGACGGGGATGAATGGCAATATGTCAGAAAGCACTATGACACCCATGGGGGAAAAGCTGGGGTCCTGCAGCACAGCATGGAATGGCTTCACCCTTGTAGGCTTCTCCAGGAGTAGGTTCCCATCAACAACGTGGGCAATTTGGATCCCGAAAGTGTTTTGCTTCCTCTCTGTCAATGGACAAAATATGTTACAGATTGGCTTGCCCCACCAGGGCAGCCAGCCAGCAAGTGGGTGTGTGCTCCTGTAGGGCCCCTCGCTGTCTCACCCACCAAGACATCATCTTTGCCACAGTACCTCCAAGACACAGGAAGTGTGGGATATGAATGGCCTCTACGGTGCCTGGTGGGGCATGGATGTCAAACACAGGGCCAACCTCCATCCATACAGGGGGGATCCCTGAAGCCAGGTGACGCTCCCAGAAGGAGTACTTGTACTCAATGCTGGTGGCTGTCCTCACCAGGAACTCAAGGTCCGTCTCGACACAGCGGAACAGACCAGCCCGAGGAAAATGAGCTCTGAAGAGTGGTGGAATGAGAGGAGAAAGGAACTGTCAAGTTAAACACCAGGCTGTGGGATCACCCTACCCTTTTCCTTGGAGTATCCTGCTTTGAGGCTTTCCTCAGCACAACTGCCCGATGTGTAAAGACATGGCAGGGATCTGCCTTGTAAAAGCACCTATGTCTCTCTGTTGCATGGGTATCTTCCTCTGTTGTAGACTTTCCTGGCCTAGAGATCTTTAATTGGTATGAATTAATCCCTTCCACCTACCATAAGAACTGGCCCATACTTGTAACTGTTTGTGCAGGGCAGAATGGAACACACTCAGCCACCAGGTGCTTACCTGTATATCTCCTTCTTCCCTCGTTTGTCCCCAATAATCTCTGGCTTCACTTCTTCTGCCCAGTCCTAAACAAGAATCACAGATTCACAGGGTGTTCAAGGTTGGAAAGGACCTCAGGAGGTCATCTAATACTGTTTCCTACAGCATTGTCTTGGAGAAACTGGCTGCCCATAGCTTAAATGGGTGTACACTTCTCTGGGTAAAAAAATGTCTGGGTGGTTGGGCCCAAAGGGTTGTTGTGAGTGGAGTTAAACCTGGTGGGCAGAGGGCCACAAGTGGTGTTCCCCAGGGCTCAGTACCAGGGCCACTTTTGTTTAAGACTTTTATCAATTATCTTGTTGAGGGGATGGAGTGCACCCTCAGTGAGTTTGCCGCTGACACCAAGTGCTGAATCTGCCTGAGGGTAGGAAAGGTTTGCAGAGGGATCTGGATAAGTTAGATCAATTGACTGAGTCCAATCACATGACATTCAACAATGGTAAGTGCAGGGTCCTGCACTTGGGCCATAGCAACCCCATACAGTGGTATAGGCTTGGGGAAGAGTGTCTGGAAAGCTGCCCAGAAGAAAAGCTGAAGGAATAAGCAAGAAGGGTGGTAAGGCATTGGAACAGGCTGCCCAGGGAGGTGGTGGAGTTGCTGTCCCTGGAGCTATTTAAGAGGTGTGTGGATGTGGCACTTAGGGACATGGTTTAGTGGTGGACGTGGTAGTGTTAGGTGGATGGTTGGACTTCCTGATCTTAAAGGTCTTTTACAGCCTAAACAATTCTACAGTCTGGTCCAAAACCCCTGTTCAAGCAGGCCCACCTAGAGCAGGTTGCCCAGGACCATGTCCAGAGAGTTTTTGAAGATCTCCAGGGAAGAAGACTTCACAACCTCTCTTGGAAACCTGTGTCAGCGCTCTCAGGCTTTCCTCATAGAAGTGCTCCCGGCCTTTTGTCATCTCCATGTCCCTATGTGGGACTCTCTCCCATAGTTCCATGGTGCTCTTTCTTGTACTGGGGAAGCTCAGTGCAATAGTACAGCCAGTTGTGTGTCATCTACAAACTTGGTGATGGTAAACTCTGTCCCATTATCCAGATCATTAATGAAGATATTAAACAGGACAGCACCCAGCACAGATCCCTGATGTACACCACTAGTTACTGGACTCCAGCTAGACCTTGTGCTACTGGCCACTACCCTCTGGGCCCAGGTGTTCAGAGAGTTTTGAATCCACCTCACTGTTTGCCCACCCTGCCATCCATCAACAGCTTCTTTATGAGGATATCAATAGAGGACAATGTCAGAGCTGTGGATATTGTCTTACTGAAGTCCAGGAAGACAATGTCCATAGCTCTCCCCTCATCCATTAGGCTGGTGGATCAAAGAGCATGTGCTTGTCTTGGCCCTATGGGCTTCCTCCTGGGCGCTTCTTTGGCTCTGACTCAGGGCCTCAGGCTCAGAAAATGCATCAGGCTTTTGTCCCACATGAAATGAGTCAAAGAGCTCATTAGGATTGTATCCAGATGCACTGAAGTGACTGGAAATGAATCCCCCTTTTCACTTCCCTTTGCTGGTCAACACCAGAGATGGATGTGTACAAGGGTAGCCTGGGAAACCACAATAGCGTGAGCAGGCAGAGATGTGCAGACCCTGAGCCCAGGTGCTGGATGTCTTCATGCACTCACATGCTGCCCTTGGAGAGGAGCTCCAAGAAGCTCTTGTAGCCAAGGTGAGGACAGGAGTAAGGAGAACCCAGTACTGCCTTACCTCTTCAGTGCGACATGACATGCAGATGGCACCTGAACGTGTGTTGCTGCCCGAACTGGGACTGGTGCTCTTATCAATGTCTCCAAAGAGTGGTAACATGGACACTGCTGCCCCATGGACGCTGCTGCCCTCGTTCGACCAGTCTGTCTTTTTAGAGGGCAAGTCCCCAGCTGTAGCTGTCAAGTAACAAGCAAGTGAGCATCCTTTCTCCCTAAGGCCTCAGGAGCTGTGATGACCTCCCCAACTCCTGAGGTCTTGTAGGAACTTGAGCCTGAATGCTCCAGAGGAGCTGTCCCAGTTCAGAACCCACCTTTACATTTTCCCCTAAACCTCTTGAGATCCTTCCTCTGACTGCCTTGCGGGTCTATTCATGAAGGTTGAAGCCAAGAGATCCCAGCTGACATTTAAGCCCCATATTTCTTGCTCAGCAGCAGGAGGCCTGAGGAATGGCCTCTTCCCACCCTCCCTGTACTTCCATTTCCCAGTAGATCCCTTGAAAAAGACAGCTTGGGGAACAGCAAACAGAAATGCAGCTGAGCTGTAGAAGACACTTGCCACTTCCTGGAATAGTGACATGCTGTATCATTGCTCAGGACATACTATGAAGGAGGAAACCAAAAGCCAAGAACTGTCTAGATTGTTAGACATTTTAAGTAGCATGACTACATAGAATTTGAATTGATCTAACTGCTGCTTTGGGTAACTCTCCATTCTGCACACAGCTCTTAGGTATTTGGCTGCAGTGTGAATTTAATTTTGTTTTATCAGTTGTGATAATACACTTGCCAGGAATGTTTCTGATTTTCTTATCCTGAATGATACTGGGAAGAGAACTGGAGTGAAGTCAGTGGAACCCTCCCTGCTGTGAGGCATAGCCACATGGGAGCCCCCTTTGTGCTATTCCCTGATTATGTTTGCAAGATACTTTGCTGCCTTTGCATGTACACTTTGAGTCTTGAGTGGCTACTCAAAGTGGAGCTGAGATTGTGGCCCACCTTGCTCCAGCTGAGGTGGTTTTTTCTCTCTCTCCAGCAGTGAGAAGAAAGGTGGACTTGGATCCCTCCACTCCACTGCCCAGGACAGGTCTGGGCTTGGCTGAAGGGAGATACTCGCTGTGTTGCATTTCCTCATGAGGAACATCTAGGTTCAGCCATAATTTCTTTGGCTTTCATAGCCAAAATTTCATAGTTTTGTAGCCTGTCATCTCAGAAGCGGAGAGATTTTTCCCTCCAAGGCTCAGTCTGTAGTGGAGCCAGGTGCCTGCTGTGGATGCACAGGTAAAAGTTGGAAACTCAATGCCAGCTCTGCTTCTGGAAGGGTATATCCTGAGGGGATTTTGGGAGGGTGATACATTAAGAAAATAAGAAGATGATGACACTGAGCAATTCAGAGCTCACTCAGCACTTATCGCCCTGATTACTAAGGCCAGACTGTGCCCAGAGACCTGGAGGAGAGAGGAGTCAGTGGTGAGGTACAGGAAGCAGGGTGACCTGATTGCCTCGAGGGCTTGGGAAAGGCTGCCTGGAGCAGAGCAAAGGAGAGGCAGCTTTTAAGTAAAAGAAATGCAGCTGAGCAACACAAACAAGTACTTGCTCTGTTATGGAAGAGCAGCACCTTCCAGCACTGTCCAGTGCATAGCTCGAGGATGGGGACCACGGGCCAAGGACTACCTGGATTTTCAGCCACCTTAAAATGCATTAGAGCACTGAATGGGACAGGAGGTGACTTTGGGAGGGTGATGCATTCAGAAAATGAGGGGATGACAATTCTGAACAGTTCAGAGTTCACCCAGCACTTACCACCGTGAAATTTAATGAAAGACTGTGCCCGGGGACCTGAAAGAGAGAGGAGTAAGTGGTGAGGTACAGAATGCAGGGTGACATGATTGCCTTGAGGGCTTGGGAAAGGCTGCTTGGAGCACAGCAAAGGAAAGAGAGCTTCTAAAGAAAATAAATGCAGCCAAGCGATGGGAGGAGGTATTGCTCTGGTGTGGGAGAGCAGCACCTTCCAGCACTGTCCAGTGCATAGCTCAAGGACAGGGACCAAAAGGCAAGGACTGCGTGCATCCTCATCCATCTTGAACTTCATTATTGCACTAAATGGGACAGGAGGGGAGTCTGGGAGAGTGATGCATTCAGAAAAAAAGGGCATGATGGTGATGAGCAGTTCTGAGCTCACTCAGCACTTACCGCCCTGACGTACAGGTTCAGACGGATACTGGGGAGCTGCAAGAGAAAGGAGTAAGTGGTGAGGTACAGAATGCAAGGTGACATGATTACCTTGAGGGATTGGGAAAGGCTGCTTGGAGTGCAGCAAAGGGGAGACAGCTTCTAAGTACAGAAATGGAGCGGAGCAACAGGAGGATGTACTTGCTCTGGTGTGGGAGAGCAGAACCTTCCAGCACTGTCCAGTTCGTAACTCAAGGACAGAGAGCAAAGATCAAGGACTGTCTGGGTCCTCAAACATCTTAAAATGCATTTGAGCCCTGAATGGGACAGGAGGTGGTTTTGCGAGGGTGATGCATTCAGAAAACGAGGGCACGAACATGCAGAGAAGTTCATAGCTCACATTGAAGTTCTGCAGTGTGTTTCTGGGGACCTACAAGAGAGAAGAGTCAGTGGTGAGGTGCAGAAAGCAGAGTGACTTGATTGCATCAAGGGGTTGTGAAGGGCTGCTTGGAGCACAGCAAAGGTTAGACAGCTTCTAAATAAAGAAATGCAGCTGAACAACAGGAGGGGGTACTTGCTCTGGTGTGGGAGAGCAGCACCTTCCAGGACCGTCCAGCACACAGCTCAAGGACAGGGACCACAAGCCAAAGACTGTCTGGATCCCCAGCCATCTTAAAATGCATTATTGCACCAAATGGGACAGGAGGGGACTTTGTGAGGATGATGTATTCAGTATATAAAGGGAAGACAATGCTGAGTAGTTCAGAGCTCACCTTGAGGATAGAAAATGTCTTCCCAGGGATCTGCAAGAGAGAGGAGTCAGTGGTGAGTTCCAGAAAACAGGGTGACTTGATTGCCTCAATGCCTTGGGAAAGGCTGCTTGGAGCACAGCAAAGGTGAGACAGCTTCTAAGTAAAGAAATGCAGCTGAGCAACAGGAGAGGATACGTGCTCTGGTATGGGAGAGCAGCACCTTACAGCATCATTCAGTGCATGGCTCGAGGATGGGGACCGACGGCCAAGGACTGCCTGGATCCTCAGCCACCTTAAACTGCATTAGAATCATAGAATCATTAAGGTTGGAAAAGACCTTCAAGACCATCTGGTCCAACCATCACCCTGCTACCAATGTCACCCACCCAACTAAACCATGTCCCTAAGTGTCAGGTCCAACCTTTCCTTGAATACCCCCAGGGACAGTGACACCACCACGTCCCTGGACAACCCATCCCTATGCCTGACTGCTCTTCCTGAGAAGAAATGTCTCCTAATTTCCAATCTAGACCTCCCCTGATGCAACTTGAGGCCGTTTCCTCTAGTCCTATCACTAGTTATCTGTGAAAAGAGGCTGGACATTCAAGTCCCCACAGCTTCCTTTCAGGTAGTTTGTAGAGAGCAATAACGTCTCTCCTTAGCCTCCTCTGCTCCAGACTAAACAACCCCAGTTCCCTCAGCCACTTCTCATCGGACTTGTGTTCCAGACTCTTCACCAGTTTTGTAGCCCTTCTCTGGACATGTTGCAGGGCCTCGATGTCCTTCTGGTACTGAGGGGCCCAAAGATGAACACAGTACTCGTGATGCGGCCTCACCAGAGCAGAGCACAGGGGGTCGATAATCTCCCTGGCCCTGCTGGCTGCACTATTCCTGATATAAGACAGGATGCTGTTGGCCTTCTTGGCCACCTGAGCACAATGCTGGCTCATGTTCAGGTGAGCATCAGCCAGCACCCCCAGATCTTTTTCCTCTGCACAGCTTTCCAGCCACTCCACCCCAAGCCTGTAGCATTACATGGGGTTGTTGTGGCCAAAGTGCAGGACCCAGCACTTAGCCACATTGAACCTCATCCCATTGGTCTCTGCCCATCAACCCATCCTGTCCAGGTCCCTCCGCAGGGCCTTCCTACCCTCCAGCAGATCAACACTTCCCTCCCATCTTAGTATCATCTGCAACTTCACCGAGGGTGCACTCAATTCCCTCATCCAAATCATCAATGAAGATATTAAAGAGGATGGGAACCAACACAGACCCCCGGGGGACACCTGTGGGAGAGTGATGCATTCAGAAAATCAGGGAATGATGATGCTGAGCAGTTTAGAGTTCACCCAGCACTTACCATCTGGAACTATATAGACAGACTGTGCCGGCGGACCTGCAGGAGAGAGGAGTCAGTGGTGAGGTACAGAAAGCAGGGTGACCTGATTGCCTTGAGGTCTTGGGAAAGGCTGCTTGGAGCACAGCAAAGGTAAGAGAGCTTCTAAAGAAAATAAATGCAGCCAAGCAATAGGAGGAGGTATTGCTCTGTTATGGAAGAGCAGCACCTTCCAGCACTGTCCAGTGCATAGCTCAAGGACAGGGACCAAAAGGCAAGGACTGCGTGCATCCTCATCCATCTTGAACTTCATTATTACATGAAATAGAACAGAAGGGGACTCTGGGAGAGTGATGCATTCAGAAAATATGGACATGATGATGAGGAGGAGTTCAGAGTTCCTCCAGCACTTACCGCCCTGATCACTAAGGCCAGACTGTGCCCAGAGACCTGGAGGAGAGAGGAGTCAGTGGTGAGGTACAGGAAGCAGGGTGACCTGATTGCCTCGAGGGCTTGGGAAAGGCTGCTTGGAGCACAGCAAAGGAAAGAGAGCTTCTAAAGAAAATAAATGCAGCCAAGCGATGGGAGGAGGTATTGCTCTGGTGTGGGAGAGCAGCACCTTCCAGCACTGTCCAGTGCATAGCTCAAGGACAGGGACCAAAAGGCAAGGACTGCGTGCATCCTCATCCATCTTGAACTTCATTATTGCACTAAATGGGACAGGAGGGGAGTCTGGGAGAGTGATGCATTCAGAAAAAAAGGGCATGATGGTGATGAGCAGTTCTGAGCTCACTCAGCACTTACCGCCCTGACGTACAGGTTCAGACGGATACTGGGGAGCTGCAAGAGAAAGGAGTAAGTGGTGAGGTACAGAATGCAAGGTGACATGATTACCTTGAGGGATTGGGAAAGGCTGCTTGGAGTGCAGCAAAGGGGAGACAGCTTCTAAGTACAGAAATGGAGCGGAGCAACAGGAGGATGTACTTGCTCTGGTGTGGGAGAGCAGAACCTTCCAGCACTGTCCAGTTCGTAACTCAAGGACAGAGAGCAAAGATCAAGGACTGTCTGGGTCCTCAAACATCTTAAAATGCATTTGAGCCCTGAATGGGACAGGAGGTGGTTTTGCGAGGGTGATGCATTCAGAAAACGAGGGCACGAACATGCAGAGAAGTTCATAGCTCACATTGAAGTTCTGCAGTGTGTTTCTGGGGACCTACAAGAGAGAAGAGTCAGTGGTGAGGTGCAGAAAGCAGAGTGACTTGATTGCATCAAGGGGTTGTGAAGGGCTGCTTGGAGCACAGCAAAGGTTAGACAGCTTCTAAATAAAGAAATGCAGCTGAACAACAGGAGGGGGTACTTGCTCTGGTGTGGGAGAGCAGCACCTTCCAGGACCGTCCAGCACACAGCTCAAGGACAGGGACCACAAGCCAAAGACTGTCTGGATCCCCAGCCATCTTAAAATGCATTATTGCACCAAATGGGACAGGAGGGGACTTTGTGAGGATGATGTATTCAGTATATAAAGGGAAGACAATGCTGAGTAGTTCAGAGCTCACCTTGAGGATAGAAAATGTCTTCCCAGGGATCTGCAAGAGAGAGGAGTCAGTGGTGAGTTCCAGAAAACAGGGTGACTTGATTGCCTCAATGCCTTGGGAAAGGCTGCTTGGAGCACAGCAAAGGTGAGACAGCTTCTAAGTAAAGAAATGCAGCTGAGCAACAGGAGAGGATACGTGCTCTGGTATGGGAGAGCAGCACCTTACAGCATCATTCAGTGCATGGCTCGAGGATGGGGACCGACGGCCAAGGACTGCCTGGATCCTCAGCCACCTTAAACTGCATTAGAATCATAGAATCATTAAGGTTGGAAAAGACCTTCAAGACCATCTGGTCCAACCATCACCCTGCTACCAATGTCACCCACCCAACTAAACCATGTCCCTAAGTGTCAGGTCCAACCTTTCCTTGAATACCCCCAGGGACAGTGACACCACCACGTCCCTGGACAACCCATCCCTATGCCTGACTGCTCTTCCTGAGAAGAAATGTCTCCTAATTTCCAATCTAGACCTCCCCTGATGCAACTTGAGGCCGTTTCCTCTAGTCCTATCACTAGTTATCTGTGAAAAGAGGCTGGACATTCAAGTCCCCACAGCTTCCTTTCAGGTAGTTTGTAGAGAGCAATAACGTCTCTCCTTAGCCTCCTCTGCTCCAGACTAAACAACCCCAGTTCCCTCAGCCACTTCTCATCGGACTTGTGTTCCAGACTCTTCACCAGTTTTGTAGCCCTTCTCTGGACATGTTGCAGGGCCTCGATGTCCTTCTGGTACTGAGGGGCCCAAAGATGAACACAGTACTCGTGATGCGGCCTCACCAGAGCAGAGCACAGGGGGTCGATAATCTCCCTGGCCCTGCTGGCTGCACTATTCCTGATATAAGACAGGATGCTGTTGGCCTTCTTGGCCACCTGAGCACAATGCTGGCTCATGTTCAGGTGAGCATCAGCCAGCACCCCCAGATCTTTTTCCTCTGCACAGCTTTCCAGCCACTCCACCCCAAGCCTGTAGCATTACATGGGGTTGTTGTGGCCAAAGTGCAGGACCCAGCACTTAGCCACATTGAACCTCATCCCATTGGTCTCTGCCCATCAACCCATCCTGTCCAGGTCCCTCCGCAGGGCCTTCCTACCCTCCAGCAGATCAACACTTCCCTCCCATCTTAGTATCATCTGCAACTTCACCGAGGGTGCACTCAATTCCCTCATCCAAATCATCAATGAAGATATTAAAGAGGATGGGAACCAACACAGACCCCCGGGGGACACCTGTGGGAGAGTGATGCATTCAGAAAATCAGGGAATGATGATGCTGAGCAGTTTAGAGTTCACCCAGCACTTACCATCTGGAACTATATAGACAGACTGTGCCGGCGGACCTGCAGGAGAGAGGAGTCAGTGGTGAGGTACAGAAAGCAGGGTGACCTGATTGCCTTGAGGTCTTGGGAAAGGCTGCTTGGAGCACAGCAAAGGTAAGAGAGCTTCTAAAGAAAATAAATGCAGCCAAGCAATAGGAGGAGGTATTGCTCTGTTATGGAAGAGCAGCACCTTCCAGCACTGTCCAGTGCATAGCTCAAGGACAGGGACCAAAAGGCAAGGACTGCGTGCATCCTCATCCATCTTGAACTTCATTATTACATGAAATAGAACAGAAGGGGACTCTGGGAGAGTGATGCATTCAGAAAATATGGACATGATGATGAGGAGGAGTTCAGAGTTCCTCCAGCACTTACCGCCCTGATCACTAAGGCCAGACTGTGCCCAGAGACCTGGAGGAGAGAGGAGTCAGTGGTGAGGTACAGGAAGCAGGGTGACCTGATTGCCTCGAGGGCTTGGGAAAGGCTGCTTGGAGCACAGCAAAGGAAAGAGAGCTTCTAAAGAAAATAAATGCAGCCAAGCGATGGGAGGAGGTATTGCTCTGGTGTGGGAGAGCAGCACCTTCCAGCACTGTCCAGTGCATAGCTCAAGGACAGGGACCAAAAGGCAAGGACTGCGTGCATCCTCATCCATCTTGAACTTCATTATTGCACTAAATGGGACAGGAGGGGAGTCTGGGAGAGTGATGCATTCAGAAAAAAAGGGCATGATGGTGATGAGCAGTTCTGAGCTCACTCAGCACTTACCGCCCTGACGTACAGGTTCAGACGGATACTGGGGAGCTGCAAGAGAAAGGAGTAAGTGGTGAGGTACAGAATGCAAGGTGACATGATTACCTTGAGGGATTGGGAAAGGCTGCTTGGAGTGCAGCAAAGGGGAGACAGCTTCTAAGTACAGAAATGGAGCGGAGCAACAGGAGGATGTACTTGCTCTGGTGTGGGAGAGCAGAACCTTCCAGCACTGTCCAGTTCGTAACTCAAGGACAGAGAGCAAAGATCAAGGACTGTCTGGGTCCTCAAACATCTTAAAATGCATTTGAGCCCTGAATGGGACAGGAGGTGGTTTTGCGAGGGTGATGCATTCAGAAAACGAGGGCACGAACATGCAGAGAAGTTCATAGCTCACATTGAAGTTCTGCAGTGTGTTTCTGGGGACCTACAAGAGAGAAGAGTCAGTGGTGAGGTGCAGAAAGCAGAGTGACTTGATTGCATCAAGGGGTTGTGAAGGGCTGCTTGGAGCACAGCAAAGGTTAGACAGCTTCTAAATAAAGAAATGCAGCTGAACAACAGGAGGGGGTACTTGCTCTGGTGTGGGAGAGCAGCACCTTCCAGGACCGTCCAGCACACAGCTCAAGGACAGGGACCACAAGCCAAAGACTGTCTGGATCCCCAGCCATCTTAAAATGCATTATTGCACCAAATGGGACAGGAGGGGACTTTGTGAGGATGATGTATTCAGTATATAAAGGGAAGACAATGCTGAGTAGTTCAGAGCTCACCTTGAGGATAGAAAATGTCTTCCCAGGGATCTGCAAGAGAGAGGAGTCAGTGGTGAGTTCCAGAAAACAGGGTGACTTGATTGCCTCAATGCCTTGGGAAAGGCTGCTTGGAGCACAGCAAAGGTGAGACAGCTTCTAAGTAAAGAAATGCAGCTGAGCAACAGGAGAGGATACGTGCTCTGGTATGGGAGAGCAGCACCTTACAGCATCATTCAGTGCATGGCTCGAGGATGGGGACCGACGGCCAAGGACTGCCTGGATCCTCAGCCACCTTAAACTGCATTAGAATCATAGAATCATTAAGGTTGGAAAAGACCTTCAAGACCATCTGGTCCAACCATCACCCTGCTACCAATGTCACCCACCCAACTAAACCATGTCCCTAAGTGTCAGGTCCAACCTTTCCTTGAATACCCCCAGGGACAGTGACACCACCACGTCCCTGGACAACCCATCCCTATGCCTGACTGCTCTTCCTGAGAAGAAATGTCTCCTAATTTCCAATCTAGACCTCCCCTGATGCAACTTGAGGCCGTTTCCTCTAGTCCTATCACTAGTTATCTGTGAAAAGAGGCTGGACATTCAAGTCCCCACAGCTTCCTTTCAGGTAGTTTGTAGAGAGCAATAACGTCTCTCCTTAGCCTCCTCTGCTCCAGACTAAACAACCCCAGTTCCCTCAGCCACTTCTCATCGGACTTGTGTTCCAGACTCTTCACCAGTTTTGTAGCCCTTCTCTGGACATGTTGCAGGGCCTCGATGTCCTTCTGGTACTGAGGGGCCCAAAGATGAACACAGTACTCGTGATGCGGCCTCACCAGAGCAGAGCACAGGGGGTCGATAATCTCCCTGGCCCTGCTGGCTGCACTATTCCTGATATAAGACAGGATGCTGTTGGCCTTCTTGGCCACCTGAGCACAATGCTGGCTCATGTTCAGGTGAGCATCAGCCAGCACCCCCAGATCTTTTTCCTCTGCACAGCTTTCCAGCCACTCCACCCCAAGCCTGTAGCATTACATGGGGTTGTTGTGGCCAAAGTGCAGGACCCAGCACTTAGCCACATTGAACCTCATCCCATTGGTCTCTGCCCATCAACCCATCCTGTCCAGGTCCCTCCGCAGGGCCTTCCTACCCTCCAGCAGATCAACACTTCCCTCCCATCTTAGTATCATCTGCAACTTCACCGAGGGTGCACTCAATTCCCTCATCCAAATCATCAATGAAGATATTAAAGAGGATGGGAACCAACACAGACCCCCGGGGGACACCTGTGGGAGAGTGATGCATTCAGAAAATCAGGGAATGATGATGCTGAGCAGTTTAGAGTTCACCCAGCACTTACCATCTGGAACTATATAGACAGACTGTGCCGGCGGACCTGCAGGAGAGAGGAGTCAGTGGTGAGGTACAGAAAGCAGGGTGACCTGATTGCCTTGAGGTCTTGGGAAAGGCTGCTTGGAGCACAGCAAAGGTAAGAGAGCTTCTAAAGAAAATAAATGCAGCCAAGCAATAGGAGGAGGTATTGCTCTGTTATGGAAGAGCAGCACCTTCCAGCACTGTCCAGTGCATAGCTCAAGGACAGGGACCAAAAGGCAAGGACTGCGTGCATCCTCATCCATCTTGAACTTCATTATTACATGAAATAGAACAGAAGGGGACTCTGGGAGAGTGATGCATTCAGAAAATATGGACATGATGATGAGGAGGAGTTCAGAGTTCCTCCAGCACTTACCGCCCTGATCACTAAGGCCAGACTGTGCCCAGAGACCTGGAGGAGAGAGGAGTCAGTGGTGAGGTACAGGAAGCAGGGTGACCTGATTGCCTCGAGGGCTTGGGAAAGGCTGCTTGGAGCACAGCAAAGGAAAGAGAGCTTCTAAAGAAAATAAATGCAGCCAAGCGATGGGAGGAGGTATTGCTCTGGTGTGGGAGAGCAGCACCTTCCAGCACTGTCCAGTGCATAGCTCAAGGACAGGGACCAAAAGGCAAGGACTGCGTGCATCCTCATCCATCTTGAACTTCATTATTGCACTAAATGGGACAGGAGGGGAGTCTGGGAGAGTGATGCATTCAGAAAAAAAGGGCATGATGGTGATGAGCAGTTCTGAGCTCACTCAGCACTTACCGCCCTGACGTACAGGTTCAGACGGATACTGCGGAGCTGCAAGAGAAAGGAGTAAGTGGTGAGGTACAGAATGCAAGGTGACATGATTACCTTGAGGGATTGGGAAAGGCTGCTTGGAGTGCAGCAAAGGGGAGACAGCTTCTAAGTACAGAAATGGAGCGGAGCAACAGGAGGATGTACTTGCTCTGGTGTGGGAGAGCAGAACCTTCCAGCACTGTCCAGTTCGTAACTCAAGGACAGAGAGCAAAGATCAAGGACTGTCTGGGTCCTCAAACATCTTAAAATGCATTTGAGCCCTGAATGGGACAGGAGGTGGTTTTGCGAGGGTGATGCATTCAGAAAACGAGGGCACGAACATGCAGAGAAGTTCATAGCTCACATTGAAGTTCTGCAGTGTGTTTCTGGGGACCTACAAGAGAGAAGAGTCAGTGGTGAGGTGCAGAAAGCAGAGTGACTTGATTGCCTCAAGGGGTTGTGAAGGGCTGCTTGGAGCACAGCAAAGGTTAGACAACTTCTAAATAAAGAAATGCATCTGAGCAACAGGAGGGGGTACTTGCTCTGGTGTGGGAGAGCAGCACCTTCCAGCACTGTTCAGCACACAGCTCAAGGACAGGGACCACAGGCCAAAGACTGTCTGGATCCCCAGACATCTTAAAATGCATTATTGCGCCAAATGGGACAGGAGGGGACTTTGTGAGGATGATGTATTCAGTATATAAAGGGAAGACAATGCTGAGTAGTTCAGAGCTCACCTTGAGGATAGAAAATGTCTTCCCAGGGATCTGCAAGTGAGAGGAGTCAGTGGTGAGTTCCAGAAAACAGGGTGACTTGATTGCCTCAATGCCTTGGGAAAGGCTGCTTGGAGCACAGCAAAGGTGAGACAGCTTCTAAGTAAAGAAATGCAGCTGAGCAACAGGAGAGGATACTTGCTCTGGTTTGGGAGAGCAGCACCTTACAGCATCATTCAGTGCATGGCTCAAGGATGGGGACTGACGGCCAAGGACTGCCTGGATCCTCAGCCATCTTAAAATGCTTTACAGTACCAAATGGGACAGGAGGGGACTTTGGAAGGGTGATGCATTTAAAAACCAAGGGAATGATGGTATAGAGCACACACAGCGCTTAACCTTTAATATGATGCTACCCTGTGCCTGGACAGCTGCAGGACAGAGGAGACAGAGAAGTGAAAAAAATTAGGGTTAAAGCACTATATCTGCAGTCCTGGGATTCAGCTGGAAGCATGAGTTTTCCTAATGTGTTCTTAATAGCCTCCTCTACTTTTGTCGTTTGACAGTAACTGACGTGCTGCCACCTCCTATAGAAATGGCTTCTGACCATCCCAAGGACAAGGTGTTTATATGCAACTGTAGTTGGCTCATTATCCTGAAAGGCCCAGCCCCTATCTTGACTTTTTCACAGCTGGGAAGATAGTAAGGGTACATTTCTTACCTGTATATGCTAAAGTGAGAATTGGATTTGTTGCACATAGAACCTTATACAGGCAATATTTCTTTGTGACATCCCACATTGGCACCAGTTCATAGAGCTTCTGCATTCTCTTCTGGTTGGTTCTTTCTGACATGATGCTGTCAGACTGCTCAGAGGTCAGTACACGTTCACGGAGGAGAGCCATGATGACATTAGCCACATTAGAGGCTTGCTGGATCACAATTTGTTTGTAGAGCTCGACAAAATTTGCCCCTTGTAGAGAAGTGGAGAATACAGTTGGTGCAATTCATAGATGTCCTGGTTTCAGTTAGCACAGAATTAATTTTCTTCCTAGTAGCTGGTGGAATGCTGTGTTTTGGCTTAGGATGAGAAGAGTGCTGATAACACCCCGATGCTTTAATTGTTGCAGAGCAGTGCTTATACTAAGCCAAGGACATCTCAGCCTTTTGCTCTGTCCTGCCAACGGGCAGGCTGGGGGTGCAGTAAGAGCTGGGAGGGGACAGACCCAGGACAGGTGACCCAAACTAGCCAAAGGGGTATTCCATACCATCTGACGTCATGCTAAACAATATATAGGGGTGGCTAGCTGGGGGGAGGGGGCCGGACTGCTCGGGGTTAGGCTGGGCATCGGTCAGCGAGTGGTGAGCAATTGCATTGTGCATCACTTGTTTGTACATACTATTATTACTTTCCTATTATCACCATTGTATTATTATTGTTATTATTTTATTATTATTTTGTTATTATTATTTTCCTGTCTTATTAAACTGTCTTTATCTCAACTCACGGGCTTCACTTTCCATTTCTCTCCCCCGTCCCAGAGAGGGAGGGGGGAGGATGAGCGAACGGCTGCGTGGTGTTTAGCTGCCGGCCGGGTTAAACCACGACAGTCTTTTTGGGGCCGTTCTCACCAGGGTAGTTCCAGCTATGAAAGCATCTGAATGGTTGATGTGTCAAGTTCCCTCCTTCTTCCCCCAGGGAAGTGCAAGGTCTAATGAAGGTGGGATGGTGGAATTGGGCAGGAACCCCTTGCCCTCCACCCAGGAGGGTGCCCCAGCCCTGTGTAGCCCAGAGCCCCATCCAGTGCATTCTGCCTTTCTGCAGTGGGGCCCATGGGGAGAGGTGGGTTTGTGCAGGGACCCTCCAGCTGCTTCTCTGGGGTGAGGCTGGAGCAGAGAGCATGTTGCTTCATCTACAAGTTATTTACACCAACTGCAGACATGTAAGTGCAACCCAGATATTCCAGGGAGACCTGGGTAGAAGGAAGCATTTGCTCTCTATGGGACCAGGTTCTGAGGTGTGTGTCTTGGCACAGCATTTTGGGCTGAAGGCAGTACAGTGCCAAGGGGAACAGGCTTCTGCAGCACTTGCAGTAACAGGTATGGGTCACTTCGGCTCAGGGCTACCCCAGTCCCTGCCTGAATCTTATTTCCCCCAACTTACCATCGGTCAGCCTGCGCAGGAGTGCATATGCCAGGGTGCTCCTTCCCATGGCCTTCAGCACTCTGACTGTAACCTTCACACAATAGGGCTGTCCATAGTGGCTGCACAGCAGCTCGGCGAGGGCTGCTCGTGACAACCCCATCAGGCTCTCCAGTTTGATGCGCTCATACTGCTCCTCAGGCTGGATTTTACTGAGTTCCCTCTTGAATCTCGGGAAGGCGTATCTCCCTAGCTCTTCAAGGGTTTCCCGCAAGAGATCTGCCATGATTTTCTCCATACTGCCTCTTGATGCCCCAATTCACCACGGTGCTGCTGCAAAAGAGAGGCAGATGCTTGCGGATGAGTGGCTGTTGCAGGACGCAATCGCCCCCCCCCCCCTCCCCCTAGAGCAGGAGTTTTTTGCTGCAGGGAGGCAGCAGAAACATTAAGGACATTTTTCAGCTGGCGCTATGGGGACTGGCAGGTTATTTAGGGATTCTTGGCAGAGTGAGGAAAGACCGTAGAGCTGTGGTTATAATTACAGTTGTTTCAATTCATAACCATTTAAGCAAGCAGTGCAGCTTATTCTTACCTACAATAGCTTATTGTTGCACAGAATTTATGTGCAACAAAGTACACTATACTTATTACCACAGCTTTCTTACTGTCTAGAATTCTTGCTTTCCATGACTTGTCAGTCACTTCCTTTCTGGTAGCTGTAGAAAGTGAAACCGAAACCTTTTTCCCCTGTGGGAGCGCTGGGATGTCCCGGGATAGGGTGGAAACCTGTCTCCCCCCGTCCCTCACACTGCTCATCCCCTCCCCATCACCTCACATCCCTGCTCCCCTTCCCAGCCTCCCTCTGCCTCAGCCCCCCTGCTGCCTCGGGGACCCCACATACGAACCCCCCACAACCTCTGTGCCTCCCAAGTTCCGCCTGTGCATGCGCAGAAGTGGCGGCACCTTTGGGTGCTTCTTGGGCTGGGTGGGGAGCGGAGTGCAGGGGGGTGCGGCCGTTACCGAGCCCTGAGGGAACGGCACTGGAGGCACGGCACTGGGTGGGGGAGGACCATGTGTGGGCATTCACCCACAGACTTTAATCTGGGCTGGACAGCAAGGGGCGGGGGTCTCGGGTAGTGGGTCCATGCTGCTATGCCCTGGGATGCTTGTGTCTGTGGTGTGCATGAGGGACCAGTGTGTGACTGTGTGCATTTGCAGTGCACTGAAAGCTGGAGCAGCTAGTCAGTAGGTGGCCCCTGAAGTAGGTAAAGGGTTTGGGCTCTGGGCAGGGGTTCCAGGTGGACAGAAGAGCCATGATAGGTACTTGAGGGATCCACAAATGTGTGTGTGCTTGAAAACCTGGAGCGTGGAGTGTGCCTGCAGTACTGACCTTCTGTCTCTACCAGCCGGAGAGGAGGCAGGGGGCTCAGCTGTCTCTGTTTCACAGAATCACAGAATGGTAGGGATTGGAAGGGACCTTGAAAGATCATCTAGTCTAATCCCCCTGCCGGAGCAGAAACACCTAAATCATGTCACACAGGAACACATCCAGGTGGGTTTTGAAAGTCTCCAGAGAAGGAGACTCCACAGCCCCCCTGGGCAGCCTGTTTCAGTGCTCTGTAACCCTCACTGTGAAGAAGTTTCGTCTCATATTTAAGCAGAACGTCCTGTGTTCCAGCTTGCACCCATTGCCCCTTGTCCTATCATTGGATGTCACTGAGAAGAGCCTGGCTGCATCCTCCTGACACTCGCCCTTTACATATTTATAAACATTAATGAGGTCACCCCGCAGTCTCCTCTTCCCAAAGCTAAAGAGGACCAGCTCCCTCAGCCTGCTCCACTTCCTTAATCATCCTCATGGCCCTGCACTGGACCCTCTCAAGCATTTCCCTGTCCTTCTCCCTTTCATGTGAGTCCTGTGTGTAAGAGCTGTTGAAGGCAGCCGTTTGCTGAGGCAGCCTGTGTGACCAGTCATGCCAGTGCTCTGTATCTGTCTTTGTGTCTCTGGCATATGCTTGGCTTTGCTACCAGCTGAAACTGAAAAGGGGAAAGCATCGACTATGTCCCTTGCCCTGGGTGTTGACCCCGGGTCTACAGGCACTGGGCTGGGCCCCAGTGGCTGGACAGGAGCGGGCTTGGGTTGGAACAGCTGGAAGAGGAGGCCGCGCTCCTGACATCCATGCATATCTGGTGTAGTTGTCAGGATCTGGTCAAGACTGTGTGTATGTGATGGGTGCCTGATCATTTGCTAATGTGCCCCCAGTGATAAATTTCCAAGGAACCTTTAGAACTCTATTTGGGCATATAAATGCCCACCTGTGTTAGTGAATTCCTGCTTTAACTGAAATGGCTTGCAATGATTGGTTCAGGCCTAAAAACTGGAATTTGTACTTTGGGTGATAAAAAGAAATGCTTACCAAAGTATTTTCAAAATGTCCTGTTGGTAATAAATCACTTCCAACTATGAAATCGATAAATGATATTGGCCACAGAGTTGGAAGTAACCTGAAAGAATCAGGCTAAGGCTGAATTCTATACAAATTGGACTTGTCAAATTTGTGAAGAATTGGGTAGGAAATGCTAACGCGTAGTTACAGAGGATCAGTGTATCTTACATGATTTTCAAACTTGATGGAGCTGAGCAGTAGAACTGAGTAGTAAAGTGGAAATCTGTGATCTATGGGAGGGGAAAAAAGCATCACACCACTTAACTCTGCAAATAATGTACCTAGTGGAAATCTCTTGTGCCCCTTTCATAGGACAAATCCATACTCTACCATTCTGCCTGTAGATGAGAAGAGGCTGGACAAAGTAACTCATGGTCAGCCAGTATAATGGTCTGTGGCAGAAAAGGTCCACGTGTCCAGCTAGCTCGTATGTGACTGTGGAATGTCTTTTTAAGGATCTGGGACCCTTCTAGGGATCCTGAGAGAGGTTGCCTTTCAGAACAGCAAAAACTCAGGGATGGAGGATGAGCCAGGTAGCAATTTCGGAGCTGTCCTGCATGGTTTCACCCTCCACCATCCTGGGTAATTTAAGAGCTAAAGGCAACTGGAGTGGCTGCACTCAGTGGTGAAGTGGTGAAGAGGGGTAACCACAGGGCAAGGGACTGAGAAAACATTCAGAGCTCCCACCTCCACCACAACAGGTTCCTATGATGCATCCAGGAATCTTTCCCTGTGAGAGATTCTTGAGAATACAATGAAGGAAGAGGTGGGCAGACTCTCATAGAATCACAGAATGGTTTGGGTTGGAAGGGACTTGAAAGATCATCCAATTCCAGCCCCTTGCCAGACTGTATCTAACTTGGCCTTAAACATTTCCAGGGATGGGGCATCCACTACTTCTCTGGGCAACCTGTTCTAGTGCCTCACCACCCTCAGAGTAAAGAATTAATTCAGAATATCTAATCCAGATCTACCCTTTTTAAGTTTAAAACCATTCCCCCTTGTCCTATCATGACATTATCAGATACAGAGCTCACCCTGAGCTTTACTGTAGGCCTTTTTAAGGTACAGAAAAACAGCCATGAGGTCTCCCCAGAGCCTTCTCTTCTACAGGCTGAACAACCTCAATTCTCCCAGCCCCCTTTCATAGGAGAGGTACTCCAGCCCCCTGATCATCTTTGTGGCCCTCTTATGCACTCGTTCTAATAGCTCCATGTCCTTCTTGTGCTGGGGACCACAGAGCTGATCAGAGTACTACAGGTGTGGTCTCATGAGAGCAGAGCAGAGGGGGAGAATCACCTTCTTCAACCTGCTGGTCACGCTGCTTTTGATGCAGCCCAGGGTACAGCTGGCTTTCTGGGCTGCAGGCACACATTGCCAGCTCATGTTGATCTTCTCATCCAGCAACATCCCCAAGTCCTTCTCCTCGGGCCTGTTGTCAATCCAGTCTCCACTCAGCCTGTATTTGTGATTAGGATTGCCCTGGCCCAGATGTAGGACTTTGCACCTGGCCTTGTTGAACTTCATGAGGTTTTCACAGGCCCACTTCTAAAGCCTGTCAAGGGCCTTTTGGATGGCATCCCTACCCTCCGGAGTGTCAACCACAGCACACAGCTTGGTGCCATCAGCAAACTTGCTGAGGGTGCACTTGATCCCACTGTCCATGTCACCAACAAAGATGTTAAAGAGTTCTGGTCCCAATACTGACCCCTGAGGAGCAGCAATTGTTACTGATCTCCACTTGGACATTGAGCCATTGACCGTGACTCTTTGAGTGCAGTCATCCAGCCAATTCCTTACCCTCTGAGTAGTCTGTCCATCATATCCATGTCTCTCCAGCTTAGAGACTAGGATATCATGGGGGACAGTGTCAAATGCTTTGCACAAGTCCAGAAAGAGTATATCAGTTGCTCTTCCCTTATCCATCAGTGTTGTAAACCTGTCATAGAAGGCCACCAGATTTGTCAGGCATGATCTGCCTTTAGAGAAGCCATTTTGGCTGTCACCAGTCACCTCCATATTTTCCATGTTCCCTAGAATAGTTTCCAGGAGGATCTGCTCCATGATCTTGCCGGGCACAGAGGTGAGACTGACTGGCCTGTAGTTCCCTAGTTTTCCTTTTTTCCCATGGGGGTTATTTTTCTTCTCTTCTAGTCAGCGGGAACTTCACCAAACTGCCACGACTTCTCAGATATGATGGGTAGTAGCTTACCAACTTTGCCTATTTCCTCAGGACCCATAGATGCACCTAATCAGGACCTATGGACTTCTTCCCTACAGGGCTTTGTTCAATGGTACTCTACCAAGCAGGTCCCTGCAGAGGCCCAGTTCTGCTCTCCTGAAGCCCAGGATAGCAAGCTTGCTGTGCTCTCTCCTTGCTGCCCTAAGGATCCTGAACTCCACCAATTTATGGTCACTTCAGCCAAGGCTGCCCTTGAGCTTCACATTCCCCACCAGCCCTTCCTTGTTGGTGAGAAGAGGCCCTGCATAACACCTATCCTATATCTCAAAAACTTTTCTCCTGCTTCAGTTTCAGGATACAGTTCAATCTGCCAATTTCAATTAGGAAAGTGCAACTGGCAATGAAGACTGAGGCAAAGAAGTTGTTGAGTACCTCAGTCTTCTCTCAGCCTGTCTGCTCTCTGTTTAATGATACTCTCGATGGGTTCACCTGGGTGGATCCTGGACCTGGTTCATCCTCTCCCTGCCCCTTAGAGTCTCAGTGGACCCTGTTAACAGCACTCTTGGCTGCTCTCTCAGCTAGCTTACAGTGGGATTTTGCCTTGTCACTAAGGGCAGGCAGGTGACTGTTCCTCTGCAGCCCATGGTGTATCACAGTGGAACAGATCTCCACACTGCAACCCATGGAGAAGCCCATGGTGGAACAGGTGGGTCTGTCCTGAAGGAAGCTGTGGCTTATGGAGAGTCCCCTCAGGAGCAGATTCCAGGTCAGAGCTGCAGCCCTTGGAGAGGAGTAGGTGATCATGCAGGAGTAAGTGATCTGGCAGGAGCTGCCAGCTGTTGGGAACCTATGCTGGAGCAGTCCTCTCCTTATGGATGGAACCCATGGTATGGACCCCTATTGAAGCAGTTCTTGAACTGCACCCATGGAAGCTCACATCACATAAGTCCAGGAATGATGGCATTGTGTGGGAGGGACCCCACACTGGTCCGGGGGGCAGAGAGTGACGATGAAGGAGAGCCAGATGATGAAGTGTTCTGGATTGACTGCAACCCCCATTCCCTGCGTCATGCAGGGAGAGGAAACTGAAAAGGGTGGATTGAGGGGGCTGGGGGGGGGGGGGGGGGGGAGGGGGGTTAAGGTGTTATCCTGGTTTCAGGTTTTAGTTTGCTTTTGGTTTCTCAGTGTTCTAGTCTGTTAGTAATATGCAATAAATCATATTAATCTCCCTACGCTGAGTCTGTTTTGTCTGTGATGGTAATTGCTGATCACTTTCCCTGTCCTTATCTCTACACTTTTATTGAGATAACACCCAGCTCTTTTTAATTGTATTTTCTCCCCCTCTTCCTCTGAGGTGAGGTAAGGGGGAGTGAAAAAGTGGTGCGGTGGGTGGAACAGATATCAGGGGTCTCAACTGAGATGCCTTGGCCTGCCATGACTGTGCACCAACTCGTGCTCCAGAAAGGCTCCCACAGGTCCTAGGTCACATTTCCACATTCCAGATGGGGAATCCAGCTGCCCAAGGAGGGCAGTGGTTCTCTCTGGGTGGGCAACTGAATCAAGTCCTGGATGAAGATGTTAGGCAAAGGAGAAAACATGCCAAAAAATGGGTGTTAAGTAACTTTGTAAGTCTTCATTTTCAGAATTTTGAGGGTTGTCTAGTAATTCTCATAAAATGTTTCATAGTCCAAGGACATGGACGCTTTCTCTCCTTCTGTGTAAATATAGATTTATTCAGTCATTTCCAAGAATACATTTCATCCCAATACTTCCAATGGTCAAACAGTGTCTGTCTCAAGGATATGTTTATATTGGCATATTAATATTTCATAACTAAATAGATCTGGGAGTAATGAAGATTGGACAGATATGACATAGTCCAATCAGGAGCTAAGCAAGCTAACCTTTGGTACAGAGAAAACACTGATAAGTTCTCCAGGCCGTTTTAGAACTAGTGCAAACACCAATAATAAAAGCAATGGTAAAATGCCCATTTTCTTCATGATGATACCCTAAAGTTCATTACTTTAATTCCTGAAAGTCACTGATTGTTGGGAAAAACAAACAAACAAACAAACATAAATGAGCTGCAATGTTTCAATAGAAACATTTTTTTTTTTTTTTCTGTTAAGCAATGACTTTACCTGCTAACACTTTCCTCCTATCATCCTTGTTTATGAGCTGGCCAAATCTTTTTATTATATACAGTGTGACAACACCATGGCCCTCTAAGAGACTATCCTGGTTTCAGTTAGAACAGAATTTTCTTCCTAGTAGCTGGTGGAATGCTGTGTTTTGGCTTAGGATGAGAAGAGTGCTGATAACACCCCGATGCTTTAATTGTTGCAGAGCAGTGCTTATACTAAGCCAAGGACATCTCAGCCTTTTGCTCTGTCCTGCCAACGGGCAGGCTGGGGGTGCAGGAAGAGCTGGGAGGGGACAGACCCAGGACAGGTGACCCAAACTAGCCAAAGGGGTATTCCATACCATCTGACGTCATGCTAAACAATATATAGGGGTGGCTAGCCAGGGGGAGGGGGCCGGACTGCTCGGGGTTAGGCTGGGCATCGGTCAGCGAGTGGTGAGCAATTGCATTGTGCATCACTTGTTTGTACATACTATTATTAGTAGTACTATTATCACCATTGTATTATTATTATTATTATTATTATTGTTATTGTTATTGTTATTATTATTTTCCTGTCTTATTAAACTGTCTTTATCTCAACTCACGGGCTTCACTTTCCATTTCTCTCCCCCGTCCCAGAGAGGGAGGGGGGAGGGTGAGCGAACGGCTGCGTGGTGTTTAGCTGCCGGCCGGGTTAAACCACGACAGAGACAGACCTCAGCTGATACACAGAGGCCCAGGGCATAGCTGTATCATTAGAGTCCTTCCACACTCAACACCCAGAGGGTGTTGACCATGCCTAGGTCAACAATGGGCAGCTGGAGTGGAGGCCTTTTGGTTTATGCATGATCTTTGCCAAAAATGCAATTTATCTTGCCAAATTTAAGGGGTTAGACTAAATCATACAAACTGAATGATTCATATAAATTTGTTTATTTATCCAAGCCCCCATATGTGGGCCTAGAGACATCATAGTTGTGAACTGCAACTCCCTCAGGCAGAAACTGTCCTGTGCAGAGGGGGATGAACACTTCCCCTAAGAGAGCTCCTGCTCGTTCAGCCCAGGACATCATTGGTTTTGTCCTTTTTTGTCCAATAAAAGCTAAGAACCACTGGAGCCCAGCCAGGCAGTCTCCCACCTGTCACTGTAAGGCTCTCATCCATCCCTGGGGCGGAATTCACTGTGGATGAATCTAACTCAAAGTTCAAAGAACTAAAGAATCTAAATCTACGCTCTCTTAGTTTAAAGCCATTACCCTGTCAGTCTATGAGGATCCAATGTAAAATGGGGTATAAAATGGGGTAGGTAGATTATTCTCATGCCTGCAACTTTTTTTTTTTTTTTTTGATTATGGGAAAAGACACCACTGGAAATTAGCATCCATTCCCAGCAGAGAGAGGGGAACCAATGTGAGCTCCTGGCAAGCAGGCAGTGCCAGAGAGAGACAGCTCTGCCCAGGAGCAGCTCCTCTGCACAGCGCAGCAGGGCTGGGGGCACTGCCTGCAGGGGACAAGGGTGGCTGAGAGAAGGGAGGGAGATGTTAAAGGCAGTGTGGAGAGGGGATGCTGAGAGCTCACTGCAGGAGAACTCTTCACAACACTTCACAGAGTAAGTATCTGGCAGAAAGGTACAGTAGATGAGTGTCCCCCAGGAGTCTTCTAAATCTGCCATATCCCACGAATGATAGGACATGTCACAGTGTCTGTCCTGGCTTCTCTAATGTGGAGTACGGTGGTATTCCCTGGATCAATGATTCCCTGCCAAAGCTGTCAGAGGGACAGGACATGAGGGTTCCTTCTCACAGGACTGGCTCCAGGCTGTGCAGGCAGGGTGCAGGCAGGGGTGTCCAGGGCTGTGGTGCAGAGCAGGGTCCCTGCTGTGCCCCAGGGGCTGTGTGCCGGGACAGGGCCTCTGCTGCCTGCCAGGCTCAGCACTCAGCCTGAGCAGGGAGCTGCCCAGGGTGCTGTGGGGAGAAGCTGTGGGTGGAAAGAGCCTCCCCTTTCAGGGCAGGACAAGGTTCTGCTGGTTCTCAGAGGTGAACCAGCAGGACCTTGCCCTTGTGGTTTCTTGTGGTATCTGCATGTTTACTCTTTGCATGTTTTGTTTTCCTTTTGCTATCCTATGTGCTGACCTTCAGGGCTGTGCTGAGGATTCCCTCTGCATCTTTAAATAAACAAAATGATCCTACAGGGATCATTGCCTGAGACCCTTCCTTGGAGACCTGTGGTGGAGATTCAGGGGTACATGACAGTGTGGAGAGGTGGAGGGGGTGAAGAGTCCTGGCGCAGCAGCACAGGTGCACCTGTGATTGTTCCTTGTTCATGGCCAACACCCTCAGAGATGGTGAATTCACCTGCCTCTGTCCACAACATGCGAGAGAGCTGATGGCAGGCTGGCGTCTTTCTGGAGGGAAGTGAGAGCTGCCAGGAAAGCCCAAGCGCTTGGCAGGGAGAGTGCGTGCCAGGGAGTCAGTAGCACATGGAGCCCATAGAGCATGTCCCAGGTGGAGCCACCCAAAGGTAAGGTGCTAAATCTTGGTGGGAACAGGAAAGGAGAGCTCTGCAACTCCAGGGAACACAGCAGGCAGAGGGAAAGCAGAGCAGGGTACTGTGTGTGTGCAGTGCTGCTGCCTGAGGAGCCCCAGGGCCAGTAGTGTGGTGCTGTGCTGGGGAGGGCAGCTGGCCTAGGGGGCTGCAGGCTG
Source organism: Anas acuta (assembly GCF_963932015.1). Lineage (NCBI taxonomy): Eukaryota > Metazoa > Chordata > Aves > Anseriformes > Anatidae > Anas > Anas acuta. Next base: position 3,310,108 of record NC_089016.1, on the reverse strand, counting down.
TTTGGGGGAGGGGAATCTCCTGCAGATGGCAGCAGCAGCAGGGACACTGCCACTGCCCTTCACTTCTCCATTTGTTGCTTTGAGTCCAGCCCAGCAAGCTGGGCTGGGGAGGGGACAGGGAGATGCGGATAGCTGAGGAGGGTCTGGGCTGGGCTGGCCTCCTGGGAGAGACAGGGAGGACCAGTAGAGCAGGGGCTGGACTGGGTCCTTGTTCTCTGGACACCCTGGCAGATGCTGCCCTAAGGCATGGTCCCAGAGCAGCCTCTCCCAGCACATTCCCAACACTGAGCTTTTGGCCCAACTCGCACAGGTGGTTTGTTCCTCCACGGAAGGACACAGAATGACTGTCAAAAGGATATGTTTGCCTTGTCCATAATGAGACTGCACTCAGTATGTTAGTGGCGAGATGAACCCAAGTGAGTACAAGAGCCCTAGGTTGTTCCCTAGGGGTGCCATGAAGTGGGACAGACAGTGTCTCAAAGTCACTTCCCTTTGAGGGTAATATCCCCTGGGAAACCACATGATTGAAACAATGCCGGAAATTATGAAATATTCAGCTCTTACAATAATTACAATAATAATCTGCCTCGTTCTCAACTTTTCCCTAAAATGCTCATTCAGTGCTTGATTCAGTTTTCCACACAGAGGAGTCTAATTCTTTCAGGATGCCCTGGAGGAGCTGAAGATCTCACAGAGGAAATGTGAGTCGGGATGTGTGGGAGGCCTTCTGCAGCATGAGCTGGTTGGCAGGTAGAGTACCTGAGTGATTGTGCTGGGCACTCCCTGCACCCAGTGCTCCTGGGTGGGCTGAGAAGAGGCCTCCTGAGCACAACAGCTCCTTGTAACCCTGTGGATGCTGGCTGTGAGGTCACCTGTGTCCCAGCACCTGGCTGGCCAACAGGAGGGAGACAGAGTCTCTGAGGTCATAAAGGCCATCAGAAAGCTGCCCCCAACAGGGTGACACATTTGGGGAGATCAGGGGGAAAGTTGGGAGAATAAAGGTAGGAGATTGTGGAGAGAAGGTGGAAAGAAGATTGGCTTGGCTAAGAGAAAGGAAAGATTTTAAAGAAGTGACAATGGTTCAGGTAAGGCTGATGGTTCTGCAATATTCACTGGGAAAATAAAAAGTACCTGAAGCAGAACACCAAAGCTTACCTCTAAGCCTCTGCACAATCCCTAACTCTGGAAGGCAAGATCTAATCCCTATGACCGAAACTGAACACATAATACTCAAATCCCACATTCCTGCACTCTAGTCACCTAACTGAAGCAGTTTGGCTCCATGAGGCTGGGCAGGGTTTGGGAGATCCTTGAGCAGTCGCTTGGTCTTGGAAGAGGCAGGCGATGTGACACGGATCTGGTCAGGCAGTAGGACTCAAGGATGAGATGGGTGGGGATTCTCTGCTGAGGTCATCTGTGCCTCAGGATCTCAGGAGACAGCAGGAGGTCCGTTGTTGCAGGAAGCACGGCCGAAAGCACGACAGACACCAGTAGAGTCAGATCATGCTCCATTTTATTGCCCCAATAGCCTAACTTTTATAGAGAACTTAACAGGGGCGGACAGTGTTTCACACAAGATTATTAGTCAAAAGCACTCAGACGAACAACTGCAAGAAAACAACCCCTTGTGATTAGCAGTCACATAGACCTTGTCCTTGAAGCCAGCTACTGGTAACAATATTTTTCTGAATTCCTCAATTGGGCGATGTGGGAACACTGTCATGGGAACTTCTCATAGTTGCCCTGGTAGCTTGGTTTGCTCAGCTACAGCAAGCCATGGGATTTTTGCTGTTTCAAGAAATCCCTCAACAATTCCCCCCCTTTTTTTTTCTTTTTTTTTTTTTTTTTTTTTTTTTGAGCAAACCACGCCCAATATAACATTTTTGCAAGTAACCCTTTAACCACATTTATCACAATACCACATGCAATGATGAGTGACACCACAGCAAACAGAATCCTTAATCCCTCTTTGACTAATCCCAGTAACCATCTATGCATTGTTTCAAACAAATCAGTGAACCATTGATTGAAAGGATTGATACCATATTGAATCTTTCTCATGTGCTCTTTCAGGAAAGTAATGGATTTGTGAATTGACTCATTATGATCAAAAAGGTTTAAACAGTACATTCCCTTAAAGTCCTCACACCCATTCCTTTGAGCCAAAAGCAAGTAGTCAATAGCAGCTTGATCCTGTAAAAGCACATGTCGCAGACTATTTTGATCTGGTAACATCTCCTCAAGTATCTCTGTCGTGGCATAGGCTTGCTTCTCGGCCCAGCATACCAATTTTTCTAAGTCGTTACGTGCGGCCGGAGGTGCCACTCCAGGCACTAAAATTGCCAATGCCGCTCTAGCTGCAACCCCACACAATTCAACATTATCATTGCAATCCGGTGCAAGCAATGCCCATTTATGTGTGGTGATCTCACACAACTGTAACAAGCTAGGAGCAAATACAATGAGTTTATCTAAGTAACATGGACATCTGATAGCATTTGCAGGGATGCCTTGCCAGGCCCTATCCCCACAAATCAGAAAAACATCAGGAGGCAAGGCCAAAGCTGTACAATTGTTCCAAACACTGTAGTTGTTACCCCTTGTCTCCATGCCATAAGCCCCTAAACCCTGCTTAGCAGTGTCATTGTAATCACGGATGTTATTTGTACTTCTGTACCGGTATGGCCCTTTCCAGGTTCCTGTAGCAGGATTCATCTGATAGCCATGGCTACGTTCACATTTGTAGCCACCTTTCAGGTTGATACAGATTTGATTACAGATACCAGGGTTTTGGCATTCATCAGTACCTCCACAGATTCTCTTTTCTACAAAGTCAAACCCAGCTGGACAGTCACATTCATTTATGTTGCATTCCTTCAGGGGCTCATCACCCCAGTCCTTGCAGTCTCTCTGCTGGTTACACACTTTATTGATATCTATGCATTCTCCACTTCTGCACTTGAATTTGCCAGGTCCAGAGCACTGAATAACATCGTTACAGTTTGCTTCATCAGTGCCATCCAGACAGTCTCTCACACCACTGCACTGCCTACTCCCATGGACACAGTTCCCATCTTCACATCTGAACTGGTCTGGCCTGCAGGTCCGAGTAGGGCAGTTAATTTCATCACTTCCATCCTTGCAATAAGGATCTCTGTCACATCGCCACTTCTTGTAGATACATTCACCTGAGCCGCACTGCACCTCACTCACAGAACACTTCACCGGAGGTGCAGGCTGGCGGCCACACTGCTCCAAAGATTCATCCGAGTGGTCGGAGCAGTCACCTTGACCATTGCAGACAAAGCTTTTGGAAATACATTGCCCACTACTGCATGTGAACTCTGCTGCACTACAAGTCACATTGCCACAATTCTCTTCATCTTCTCCACTGTCACAGTCTTTTTCACCATCACATTTCCAGGACACTGGGATACACTGGGTTGACTGAAGACCACAGCTGATTTCATTTACCTGGCATGTTCTCATATGACACAGCTCAGCACTTTCGTCAGACCCATCTTCACAATCCGGATCCCCATCACACTGCCATCTGTTTGGCACACACTGACCACTGTTGCACACAAAGTCAGATTCAGCACGTCTTCTTCACCCAAGCACTCTCATCACTGCCATCTGAGCAGTCTTCACATTTTGCTCTAGCACTGTCGGCAGCAGTGCACAGGCAGGCGAGGGCGAGCAGCAGGCAGAATGCCCCACAGCGCGGCAGTGCCTGCCGCCGCCCTGCACGTATGTCACTTATACTACTCCTATTACCCGTGCTAGTAGTGTCAGTGGCATCCTCCTGGTACCGTTTCTGTCTTTGTTGCCCCTTATTCTCCCTCTTTTCTTTTTGCCACTGACCATTCACCACAAATGGATGAGACACATGATTACTAATTAGGAAAGAGAGTGTAACGTCTGCTATACGGCTGCAGGCAGTGCCAGCTGCAACCTTAGGTTTGTGAAAGAGCCTGCCGGTGGTCATTTGGCAGTGTAATCTGCGTCTCTGCACTCCTGCCCCGCAATAAAGGTAAATTGTCAGTAGTAATCCGTAGAATGTGGCAACCCCACGGAATCTTATCCAGAAACATAGTTATAACACCGATCTGGGGACTAATAGTCTTTTTTGCATTGCAAGATAAACCTTTTATAAAAAGAAAGCTAGAGTGAAGCAGCACAGCCGCTGCTGCCGCTGCCTCCATGGTTATGTCAGACAGGCTGCAGGGTCCTGATGTCCGCCCCTCTGCTCTGTGCCGACTCGCCGCACGGTGAGGGTCGGCTACCGGTGTCCACTGGCGCCTCTGGTCTCCCGTAGCAACTCGATCTCGGATGTCCCGCGTCGCACTGCGATTACTTCAATTTCCCGCGTTTTCCGCGGCTCCGTTTCCCGCGTCCCTCCGCGGCTCCTTTGTTCAGGTCGGTGTGTAGAGTGTTTCAACGTCTCTCAGTTGTTCCGGCGTCCGCCAGGTCTGTCCTTGTTTCTCGTAGTTGGCCGTAGCCCTACAGCGTCAGTCAGTGCTCTCTCCGTGCGGTGGTAGGCTTGCCGTGTGCCTCGGGTCTCCCGGCGCCGCTCCGATGTCCCGGCGCCGCTCCGATCCCTCTGCCTGTGTGGGTCTCAGCCTGTTCGGGTCTCAGCCTGTTCGGGCGCCATATGTTGCAGGAAGCACAGCCAAAAGCACAACAGACACCAGTAGAGTCAGATCATGCTCCATTTTATTGCCCTAATAGCCTAACTTTTATAGTGAACTTAACAGGGGCGGACAGTGTTTCACACAAGATTATTGGTCAAAAGCACTCAGACAAACAACTACAAGAAAACAACCCCACCTGCAAGAAAACAACCCCCTTGTGATTAGCAGTCACATAGACCTTGTCCTTGAAGCCAGCTACTGGTAACAATATTTTTCTGAATTCCTCAATTGGGCGATGTGGGAACACTGTCATGGGAACTTCTCATAGTTGCCCTGGTAGCTTGGTTTGCTCAGCTACAGCAAGCCATGGGATTTTTGCTGTTTCAAGAAATCCCTCAACAGTCCGTCGCTGTGCAGGTGGGTGTCAGGGCCTGATAGGCCACCTTAAGGCACATGGCTGGTGCTTGTGTGTGTATTTCAGCTGTGCAGAAGAAATTAATAAGCTACTGACATGCAGGTGGCTTGAAAATTAATTACGAGATGACTCCTGCCCTACTACCTAACAGAGCTGTACATAGCTATCTCCTGCCCATTGACAAGCTTAAGGGCCACGAGCAGATGCATGGCCTTGGACGATGACTATGACCTTGCTTTTATGTGTTTTTTTTGTTAGGCCACTAAGAGGGTGCCAGGTGGGCATATTCTTATGAGATGCCAATGGTGCCTTAGAAACTCGAAATCCAGTAGTAAGTAAATGGCTTTGCTGAGGACTGTGATGTCACTTCTGGCTCTGGAGCTGAGAGGCCAGCAGCAGGAGCATGGCTAGGCAAAGGACTGGGAGGTCCCATCTTTGTGAAGTAGCTGCCAGGTCAACCTTTGCCTCTTGGCTGGTAGATAGGCTTTTAGGTTCACATCTCCCGGCATCTTTCACAGGCCTGCAGAAGACACCTGGCTGGCAAGGTGCTTTTGTGATGCCCTCTGCCCGAGTACCTGATAGGCTCATGCAGAAGCAGCTGTGGCTGTGGATTGTCAAGTCTCTTTTGCCTCTGTACAGGAGTGGAAAGCAGCAGGAATGTGGCTTGGTCATGTCTATCTGAGGACCTGAAAGGCCAGCAGGAAGGCCACATGGCTTGGAAGATCATGGTGAGGTTCCTTCTGTCTAGTCAGATGACAGGCAACAAAAGGCTGATGGGTTAAGATGCCTGTGTAATGGGTAGTTTCCAAGATGATGGAGCTTTTTTTTGTAGTTGGAAAAAGCATGCGAGAGAAAAACTGGAGAGGGTAGAGACATCAATGAAGGCACAGAAATACCAAAGACAGAGCAAAGTGGAAAAGCAAAGATGGGTGTTTGCAGCCAACGGGGAAATGGGGCCAGGTGTGGGACAGCACAGGACAGCTGTTGGTGGAGGTGGACAAGGGCACTGGCAAGGCAAGACTTAGCCAAGAAAACAAAGGTCTTGTCCCCTTGGCTATGTCAGTTTTCTCTGCCACCAAGGCCTAGGAGGAGACATTGCTCTCTTAGCATTGGGACCTCATCTCCTCTTTGCACCCCCTGAGGGAGGCCAAGAAGTGTCACACCACTGTCTTTCACTTGGTACTGTATACCCCACTGCCCAAAGAAGAGCCTAGAACCCCACATGAGGACAGGAGCTCTCTGCTCAAGGCTGGCAGCAGGGCTGCTCGGGGCTGGCAGCAGTTTCATCAGCCTTTCTGCCTGATGAAACAAAGCCAGGATTTTCTCAGAGTCAGAGTCATTACAGGTAGGCCAAGGCACTGGGCAGGTGCCTTGGCCTACCTGTAATCATGGTCTCCAATTACCTGCCCTAAGGAGTCCATGGGGCCTTGTCAATATTCTGGGTCTGGCTGGGATGGAGTTAACTTTCACTGCAGCAATCCATACCATGCTGGGCTCTACACTTGTAGCTAAAACAGCACTGGTATCACACCAGCATTTTGTCTACATCTGTTCAATACTGGCACAACACCAGGACACCCTCTAAACCCACAGGAGCCAGCAGGCTGGGGATGGATAAGAGGTGGGGAGGGGACGTCACCAAGGCTGTATTTTATTTTATTTTATTTTATTTTATTTTATTTTATTTTATTTTATTTTATTTTATTTTATTTTATTTTATTTTATTTTATTTTATTTTATTTTATTTTATTTTATTTTATTTTATTTATTTTTTCCCCAGCATACTTTCTTCTCCCCCTTTCCTTTTGAGGAGGAGTGAGAAAGCAGTTGTGATAGAGCTTGGCTGCCCACCTGTGTAAAGCCAACACATCAAATCATCAGGAACTTCTCCTGACTGCAATGAGTTTTCAAATATTATGGAAAGTGGCATGGCAACTACATCAGCAATCAGATTGAGGCCCTGCTTCAGGAACGTGGTTAAGCATCACTCCTTGGTGGGAAGTAGAGAGTAATTTCATTCCTCTTTCTCTGTGCTTACACACAGCCTTTGCTTGTTTTTTTTTGTTTTTTTTTTTTTTTTTTTCCTCCCTCCCTCCCTTCCTTTTCCCTTTAGTTAAATTTTATTTTCCCCTAATAACAATTTTCCCTTAATAATTATTTTTCCTTTTTTCCTTTAATTAAATTATCATTGCATGTATCCTTGTGGATGTGATGGAGTTCAGCTGCCTAGCAAGGAAAAACCATTACAGTCAGTAATGGTTCTCAACTGGACCAATCATTGCTTTGAAGAACTTCAGGGTTTGACTTCTGACTTTGCTTTTCAGAGGGATATCATCCGTTTCCTCTCAGGAGCTGAAGTTTGTTGGACTTTGCAGAAAGTGCACCTTGGGGCTTATTAAGACACAGAAATCCTTGAGTGTCTTTTAAGGAGGTCTGGATAGGTAGGAGAAATCTGATCCTGTATGGACAACCTTGCTTCTCACCTCCCAGCCACACCATTTCTCTCATTGGCCCCCTAGGACTTGAATCACTTCTGGCATCAGACCTCTCCACTGATATCTGCAGTTGCACCTCATAGCTCTTTTGCCCCAACTCCCTCCTACTTTCCTTAGAGAACAGGCTGCACACAGGTAGAGAAGGATGATTCTTGGTTGCAAGCAAACTAAAGTATGATGAAGCTTAATAATAACCAAACACACTGCTCAAGTGTATGCTAGGTCCAGGCTGTACCCAGTGAAGTTCATCTCCCTCAAGGGATAGTCTTATGAGCATTTGATTTCAGCCAGTAGACATAAAATGTTACATAAACGCACAATTTGGGAGTTGCCTGAAGGCACCATTAGAATACATAAAGCAAGGAGAAGTTTTGAACTCTGTGAAGTTTAAAGCAGCAAAATGATCATAGAATCATAGAGTCATAGATTTATTGAATCAAAGACTCTAAGATCATCTAGTCCAATCCCCCTGCCATGGGCAGAGGCATCTCTTACTACATCAGGTTGCTGAAAGCCCTTTCCAACCTGACTTTGAACACTTTCAATGGCAGGGCATCCATAACTTCTCTGGGAAACCTGTTACAGTGGTGCACTACTCTCATCCTGCAAACTTTCTTCCTTATATCCAATCTAAATCTCAGCACTTTCATTTCAAAAGCATGACCCCTTGTCCTGTCACTACAGACCCTGATATTTCATTTCTGTGTTTTAGTTTGATTAAGAGGTCCTGTCTCAGCAATGCTGGTCTCCTATCTCCCTTGCCTGGTTTCTCCAATGCCTCAGGAAACATGGGCAGTGCACTCAGGATACCCCTTTTGTTCCAGAGATGCTGGCGGTGAGGCCAGATCTTGTACAACATTCAAAGCATTTGTGAAAGGTTCAGACGTGTTTAGCTAAAGCCTCAAGAGAATTGGTGTAAATCTAAGGAATAACCTGTTGGTACCATTATCTACAGGAAAAGAGAAACTCTGAGAATTGTGCAGAGAAGCGGAAGCAGGTTCTTGTTGATGGTACAAGGTTCCCTGTAGTCAATTTCTCAGTGCCTCCTGGAACTCACAGCTTACTGAGTTCAGAAGTGCCAGCACCTGATGTGATGACAGAAAGCAGATGGAGAAGGCCTTCAGGGAGGCAAAAATGAGGTGCTGACAAACAGGCAGTCTATGGACAAGTGAGGGAGGAATAGGGAAAATATTTTGTGTTGACTACCAGCCTCTGCACTGAAGAAATCCTTTCTTAATGAAAAGAAGAAACAGGAGGCCACCTGCCATGTGATGATAGGCTCATTTACAGAAGGCCTCTGAGTCAGTCTGACTGCAGGGACAAGTCTATTCCCTGCAGAAATTGAATGAATGCAAGCACCTGTGTACAGCCATGATTATCAATGACAGAATGCCCCAAAGCACATTTGTCTGAGATCAATCAGAGATCACTTGTGGAGAGAGACAGGCACTTTATTTCATCTTAATTACCACCAGTAGGATCAGTTTCTTCAGTGCCCCTTTGAGCTCCTGGTTCCTCATACTGTAGATGACAGGGTTCACTGCTGGAGACACCACTGAGTACAGAACTGTCATCACCAGATCCAAGGATGGGAAGGAGATGGAGGGAGGCTTAAGATAAGAAAACATGACAGTGCTGAGAAACAGGGAGACCACGGCCAGGTGAGGGAGGCATGTGGAAAAGGCTTTGTGCCGTCCCTGATCTGAGGGGATCCTCAGCACAGCCCTGAAGATCTGCACATAGGACAGCAAAAGGAAAACAAAACATGCAAAGAGTAAACATGCAGAAACCACAATAAGCACAACTTCCGTGAGATAGGCATCTGAACAGGAGAGCTTGAGAATCTGGGGAATTTCACAGAAGAACTGGTTCAGGGCATTGCCGTGGCAGAGGGGGAGAGAAAATGTATTAGCGGTGTGCACCATGGCATTGAGAAAGCCACTGCCCCAGGCAGCTGCTGCCATTTTGACACAAGTCCTGCCACCTATAAGGGTACCGTAATGTAGGGGTTTGCAGATAGCAACGTAGCGATCATAGGCCATGACAGTGAGAAGAAAATACTCTCCTGAAATCAAAAAAACAAGCAGAAAGACCTGGGCTGCACAACCTGAGTAGGAGATAGTCCTGGTGTCCCACAAAGTATTGGCCATGGCTTTTGGGAGAGTGGTGGAGATGGAGCCCAAGTCAAAGAGGGAGAGGTTGAGGAGGAAGAAGTACATGGGGGTATGGAGGCGGTGGTCACAGGCTACGGCTGTAATAATGAGGCCATTGCCCAGAAGGGCAGTCAGGTAGATGACCAGGAAGAGTGCGAAGTGCAAGAGCTGCAGATCCTGCATGTCTGCAAATGCCAGGAGGAGGAACTCAGTGATGGAGCTGCTGTTGGACATTTTCTTCTTGTGGGCCCAGGCAACTGTCCCAAAACGAAAAGACAGGAAAGGGTTAGGACAGACTTCTCTGCAAAAAACAAAGCCATTTCTCATAGACTGTCTCCCCCGACACACTCATCCTTTGTCCTTTTTTGCAAGACCACTGTGCAGTTCCCTACTGGAACTCTACTTTTGGCTGACTGAGAGTGTCATGAAGAGCTTGGCCTCTGCCTGTAGACTCCCAAGGTGTTGGTTTTGTAATTCTGTAGTATCTGAAAACAAGGGGATGGAGGGGCCAGATCTGATATTCAGGATCTCCCAGGTGGAATCCCTCTGAACACAGAAGGGCTTGTCAGCATCTGCACCCCAAATTCTAAGACGCTTGCAGAAATAAGCTTCAGACCTTTGTTTGTTTGTATTTTGGACAGCCCTTTGAGCCCCACCTTGTCCCACCTCCATCACCTCCTCTGGGGAGTTTTCTTTGAAGGCAGAGCTCCTGAGCATCTGTGGGGCACTCAGGCACAACATCTGTGAATCCTGACAGGCAAAAGATTTGCAATGGTTTTGTGCAGGGTGAGGCAAGCTGGTGTGTCCATTGGTGTTGTTCCCAGCTGCCCCATGCTTGCTCCTTCTTGCTATGGAGAGGTATTACGGTCCTGTGTCCCCCTGAGAAGAAACCAAACACCTCTGAGAGCACAGGCATCAACTGCAGATCACTGAGTGCCTCACCTTGCCTCCAGGTACCTGAGCAAGTTGTCAGCACCCCACTGCTAGCCAAGGAGTTCCTTTCACCATCCCAACAGCCTTTTCCTGCCCATAACATTTCTGTACTTCTCCATCAGATAAAGCAGAGCTGCTATGGGAGGAATTGCAGCCTGGAAGGAGCTCACAGCTTGGAAGGACATCTCAAGGACTTCATCAAATGTCCTAATGAGGGCATATCTGGTGAAGGGAGGGTCAGATCTTTTCCCACCCCCACTAACTGCATTGCCAGAGTCCCACAGTGTAAAGGAAGCCTGGGACACCACTGCACGACATATCAAGAGGTGCCCTTGTTGCCCTGACACAGGATTTTGGTTAAATATTTTGTCTTAGTGCCTGCCCTTCTCTGCTGCCTCGAGCTCTCTCTGCTGGGAGCTGCTTCTCTGTCCCCGTGTATGTGCCCTGCCATGGCTCACAGACCCCATGCCCTGTGCTGTGTGCTCAGCTCTGCCCTACAGACACCTCCAGGGGCAGGGAACAGCCCAGGGGCATTGCCACCTGTTGTGGTTTAGCCCTTCAGGCAACTCAGCACTATACAGCCATTCGCTCACTTCCCCACAGGAAGACAGGAGACAAAGTCAGAAAAATAAATCCTAAAACTTGTGGGTCAAGATCAGGGCAGTGTAAGAGGGGAATATATATATATATATATATATATATATATATATATATATGTATAAAGGAAAAAGAACATGTAGAACAAGTGATACACAATGGCACATCACCAACTGATGCCCAGCCAGCTTTGCGTAAGCACTGCTCAGCACAATGTGTTATCAGCCTTCTTCTCATCCTAAATACAAAGCACAGCACCATAACAGCCACTAGGAAGAAAACTAACACTACCCTAGCCAAGACCTGGATGCTATGTTTGCATGCATCTCACACAATCCCTGATGAAACAGGGAAGGTGACAGTCTTATCTGCAGGCTGTTTGTTGCTGAGGTTCCTCACAAACCTCAGGGTGATGCTTTAGGAATCTGAGCCCTTCCTCTAAACCTGACATCTCTCATGTTCCTATCAGCATGAACAAGCAAAATGCTGAAAAGATAGCTCCAGAAAGGCACAGACTTGAGCAGGACATATCTGCCTTGATCATATTCTTGAACAGTCCCTTCCAGAGATGTTTGGGCTGTGCTATGGACCTGTGAGCAGCCTACCCCAGGCAGCAACCTCTGGGCACCAGCAGGACCCTGTCCTGCCTTGCACGGGGGACTCCTTCTACCCACAGCTTCTCCCCTCAGTGCCCTGGGCAGCTCCCCACGCAGGCTGAGGGCTGAGCCTGACAGGCAGCAGAGGCCCTGTCCCGGCACACAGCCCCTGGGGCACAGCAGGGACCCTGCTCTGCACCACAGCCCTGGCCACCCCTGCCTGCACCCTGCCTGCACAGCCTTCCAGGAGGTACCCTCGTGTCCTGTCCTTTTGACAACTTTGGCAGGTAATCATTGATCCAGGGAACCATCCCTGTCCCCTGCATCAGCGAAGTCAGGACAGACACTGTGGCATGTCCTATCAGCTGTGGGAAGTGGCAGCTGTAGAAGAACCCTATAGGATACTGCATCTGCCTTCCCCTCGCACAGACACTTACCATGTTAAAGCTGTGAAGATTTCTCCTACAGTGAACTCTCTGCATCCCCACCCCCCCTGCCCTCCACACTGCCTTTAACAGTCCCTTCCTTCTCTCAGCCACCCTTGTCCCCTGCAGGCAGTGCCCCCAGCCCTGCTGTGCTGTGCAGAGGAGCTGCTCCTGGGCAGAGCTGTCTCTCTGCAGCACTTGCCAGGAGCTCCCATTGGGCCCAAGATCCCAGCCCAGCTCATCAGCACAGCTCCAGCCCAAATGCTTGCTGTTTCTCCCCCCTCAGGCTCCCTTGAGGTGTCCCTGGGCCTCCAGGGGAACTGACTTTGAAACTGAAGCGATTGCTGATGTTCCTTCCCTCCACTAGGGAAGGAAACTCTTTTCCAGCACTGTCATTCCTTGTATCCAAAAAAGTATGAAGTTCAAGAATCACCTTTCTGTGTCACAGTTTTAGGCTGGGACATGCATGCAAGGACAGGAAGGGATCTTGCCTTGCCCAGCTGACAGAAAGGTTTCAGCTGAATCAGCCAAGGCATCTCTTTCTTTGTTTGCAGTCCAGAGTCCAGAAGGGGGCTCAGCTCCCTCCCATGCCTCACACAAGACATCTGCATGTCAGCTGCTTGTCTCAGCTTCCAGCACATTGAATGGAGATGGAGGCTGGGAGGGAGATGTTCAGATGCAGACATGGCTTTGAACACCTCTGAGGATGGCACTCCAGAAACCTCCTAGACTGCTTCCTCAGGGCTATATTGTATTTCCAGCATATGTGCAGGAAGTTAAAGTTCCCCATGAAAACAAGCGCTGGCGGTTGCATGACTTCTGCCAGATGCTATGGCACAAAGCTGCACCAGAGGAGTTTCAGACTGGACATTAGGAAAAATTCAAACACTGGAACAGGCTTCCTAGTGACCTGGATGATGCCCCAGGCCTGTCAGTGTCCAAGAAGCATTTGGACAATACCCTCATACATAGTCTCTAACTTTTGGTTAGCCCAAAAGAGGTCAGGCAGTTGAACTGGATGACCTCTGAAGGTCCCTTCCAACTGAACTATTCTATTCTATTCTATTCTATTCTATTCTATTCTATTCTATTCTATTCTATTCTATTCTATTCTATTCTATTCTATTCTATTCTATTCTACTCTACTCTACTCTGCTCTGTTCTGCTCTGTTCTGCTCTGTTCTGCTCTGTTCTGCTCTGTTCTATCCTATCCTATCCTATCCTATCCTATCCTATCCTATCCTATCCTATCCTATCCTATCCTATCCTATCCTATCCTATCCTATCCTATCCCATCCCATCCCATCCCTTGCTGAGGGTGCACTCAATCTCATCATCTATGTCATTGAAGAAGACATTGAAAAGCACTGGTCCCAAGACAGTGGGACATAGAACTATATCTGGACATAGAACTATTGACCACCACTCTCTGGGTGTGGCCATCAAGCCAATTCCTTATCCACCAGATGGTCCACCCTTCAAATCCATATCTTTCCAATTACGAGATTAGGATGTCATGTGGGTCTATGTCAAAGGCCGTACAGAAGTCCAAGTAGATGACATTGGTCAGTCTTCTTTTGTCAGCTGATGCAGTTACTCCATCACAGAAGACCACCAGACCAGTCAGGTACTATTTGCCCTTGGTGAAGCCATACTATCTGTCCTGGATCACCTTCTTGTCCTGCATGTGCCTTAACATAGCCCCCAGGAGGATTTGTTTCACGATCTTGCCAGGCACAGAGGTGAAGCTCACTGCTCTGTAGTTCCCCAGGTCTTCCTTTCTACCCTTTTTAAAAATGGGAGTGATGTTTCCCTTTTTCCAATGTACTGGGTCTGGCTGAGGTGGAGTTAACATTCCCTGCAGGAGCCCATACAGGGCTGTGCTCTGCACTTGTAGCTAAAACAGCACTGGTATCACACCAGTGTTGTGTCTACTGCTGAGCAGTGTTGGCACAACACCAGGACTCCCTCCAACCCCCCCAAAAGCTAGCAGGCTGGGGGTGGGTAAGAGGTGGGGAGGGAACATCACCAGGGCAGCTGACCTAAACTGACCAAGGGGTATTCCATACCACATGATGTCACACTCAGAAATAAAAAGTGGAAAAGAGGATGGAGAGGGGAGGGGCGGGCTCTCATTATGAAAACGTCTTTCCTCCCAAGGGGAAGCTATGCATCTATGCATCAACGCATCACTTGTTGATAGGCAGTACAGAGTAATTTATTTTCTCTCTCAGTGGTTCCATGTGGCATTTTATTTTATTTTATTTTTATTTTTTCAGCCTATGTACTTTATTCCCTTTCTCTTTGAGAAGGAGGAGCGAAAGAGTGGTTGTGGTAGAGCTTGGCTGCTCACCTGAGTAAAACCAACACATCAAGTCACTGGGGACTTCGCTTGACTGCCATGAGTTTTCAAATATGATGGAGAGTGGCTTGGCAACTACATCAGCCAATTCCCTCAGGATGTCAGGATGCATAATATCAGTAAAAATTTATTTTTGCACAGAAGGAAAGTGTTGGTACATCTTGCTGGCACGTGTCTATGAACTATGAAAAAAAAAATCAGGAAAATTTGTAGGTCTTCAAAAATTCTGAAAATGAAAACTTCTTACACAACTATCACAACACTTTTTTTTTTTTTTTTTCCATTCACTTCGACTTTTGCCTAGCGTCTTTATATATGGCTTGATTCAGTTGCTCACACAGAGTAGCCACTGCTTCCAAGATATGCTGTTACTAAACAGCCATCTTTTCGGCATATGTTTCAACCTTTGCTCAACATCTTCAGTCAGGGCTTTATTCAGTTACCCATCCAGAGTGACAGTGCTCTTTTGGGCAGCTGAAGCCCCCCCAGTGGGGTTGGGGAACTTGACCTGGCATGTACAGGCACCTTTCTGCTGGAGCAGGAGGTGGTGCAGAAGCAGGGTATGCCAAGACATCTCAGTTGAGACAACTTATTTCTCTCCTTTGACTAGAAAGAGAAGTCTGAACAACTGAATGAAAGGTGTGGTCTGTTAGAGGAGATCACGCTCATCCCTGCTGGTATTGGAGTCACGTATTAAGTGCCGTGCAGAAAATGAAAAATGAGTAGGTCTAGGTGCTTCAGTCTTCCTGAACACTTTCCTGTAACCCATGTATGCTGGGATTAGTGCAGACTTGGCTATACAAAATCAGGCATCTGATTCAGTTTCTCTCTTTCCTTCCCTGAATCAAGGTAGCTCATGCCTTCAGCATGTGACTTGCTGCATGCCAAGAGTGAATATCCACATAGAGTCCAGGGCAGGGGGTGTTTTAGGTGTCTTGGGATCTGTGCTTGAAATAAACAGATGTTTTCCAATTGTCAGATGTTTTCTAATTTGGAAAGTGGAATTCAGAGGAGGTAGTTTGACTTTCATCTTCTGCAGAGGAATGACTTGTATGCTTTTATTGAACTAGGCCTTTGTTTTTGATTGTTGTTGTCTGGGTTTTGGCTGGGATAGAGTTAATTTACTTTACAGAGGTTCCTGTGATGCAGTGTTTTGGGCTTGTGATGGAAATAGTGGTGATAACATGTCAATGTTTTGTTTGTTGTTGAGCAGTGCTTATACTTAGTAAACGCCTTGATTACTGTGTGCAGTTTTTGGCCCCACAGTAAAAGACTTAAAGTTGTTAGAGAGTGTCCAAAGAAAGGCAACAAAAATGGTAAAGGGTCTAGAGAGGAAGATGTATAAGGAGTAGCTGAAATCACTTGGATTGTTCAGCCTGGAGGAGACTGAGGGGAGACCTCATTGCGGTATACAGCTTCCTCATGAGGAGGAGTGGAGAGGCAGGCACAGATCTTTACTCTCTGGTGACCAGCAATAGGACCTGAGGGAATGGCTTGACGCTGTGACAGGGATGGTTCAGGCTGGATATCAGGAAAAGGTTCTTCATCGAGAAGGTGGTCAGCACTGGAAAAGGCTTGCCAGGGAAGTGGTCATCGAGCCTTCCAAAGTTCAAGAAGTGTTTGGACAGTGCTCTTAGACACATGGTCTGAATTTTTGGGTGGTTCTTCGGGGACCCAGGAGCTGGACTCGATGATCCTTAGGGGTCCCTCACGACTTGGATATTCTATGATTCTATGTTAAAAGAAAATCATGCATGGAGACGGCACGTTTTAGGGAGTTTTGAACGTTGAAGAAGCCCTCTGGTGTCAAGTTCCTGAACTGCAGCTACTGAAAGCCCAAACAAGCCTCTGAAGAAGTAAAAGACAGGAGCAAACCTCCAAATTGCTGAGGCAGATGGAAGGCCACACTGAGAACCATGACTGAAGAGACCATAAGAAGAATGACCAGACAAGGCGTTGGGGGCACTGCATATCTCAGCACTGAAATGCACATCCTCCTTCTGCTGCTGCCTCAACATCACACCTCCACCTACTTCACTTCAGCATGAACTCCTGCTCTCCCCAGTATCTCAGCTCTTCTTCCTGCTTTTAACACACTCACTACTATGCAATCACTCTGCTCTCCCTGCACTCCCCTGAGGCTCACAAACCCTGCCCTCTTCCCCTGCAGTAAGAGGTCAGAACTTCAGGAAGTTCATGCATCCTCCAGGCTCATAGACATTTCCTGGGGTCCATCCAAGGGTGAGGTGTTAATGGAGGGGAAGAGAGGAAGGTCAGCTCATGGGGCATGGCTGAGCACAACCAGGCACAGCAGTTGGCATTCCTCTTCTCCTAAGTTGAAGCACACACACAAGATGGAAACACCTCTGTCATCCCTGACTTGTGCTGGAGGGGTCTTCCTTCCTGTCACATTCCCAGGAAAAACATTACCCTCCATCCACAGACACCAACTGCTTTCCATGTCTGAGCTCACACATGCTTGTAAGGACTTCCCAAGCCATCAGCTATGACCTTGTTTCTCACTGCTGTTCCTGGTCCTGTGGCTTTAGAGCAAGGAGTCTCTCCTGAGAAGTGGATCCATCCCCTGCCATTCACTGCAGAGGGAAATCAACAGAGTTTGTGCCACCTGAAGAGATGAAGGGCGACCTCTGCAAAAGCACCCTTCATCAGAGCCTGGTAGATACGTACTTAGAGATAGGGCTTCATGTCTCACATTGCAACCACTCATTTAATTGGCATTGCTCTGAGTGGATACCACAGAGGTAGTCTGCTTCATTGCAGGTGTTTAAATGTAGGTAGATTCATGCTTTTATTCTGTAGGTATTGAGACTTTTAGGGAAATCAGAAAGACACATGAAGGATGATTGAAGGATTCTTGACAGAAGCCTCACCAGGTTTACATCTCAAGAAATGAGATGCCTGAGGGCAAGAGAAGGAAGCTTTGGGCACTGTCGTGGGATTTGGGAAGCTGAAGCATGTTCCTCTCTCCCCAGTACCCTTCCCTCCTCAGTGAGCTGTGTGAGAAACTCTGCCAACAAGTTCTGGACTCACAGGTGTGTCAGGGAGCTTGTGTCACACAGTGCTGTCCTGCCAGCTCAGGGTTGGAGCCTCCACTCAAGTCCAAACCATTTCAATTCCCTCTACCCCCAGCTTCCCTCAGACAGTGGCTAGTGTGTGACTCGACTGTCCTGGCTCTCCAGGCAGCATGGGCAACACTTTGATGCTTGCACTGGATCTGTTCTCCTTGTTGGGAATGCGAATGCAGCAAGCTCAAGCCAGGAGGTTCAAAAAAAAAAAACAGCTTCCCATGTGGCCACTTAACAAATACATCCCATAGGTTGTGGGACTTTCTCTTTACTAACAGAGAAGTTGTGAATCCAGATAGCAGAGCTTTCCTTATTTTTCTCCCTCTCTTTTTACCTAGATTCTCAGCATTTATGTACTTCATCTGCTTTGACACTTTGAAATTGTCTTTCAAAAACTGTGCCAGTATGTTTCTTTTTTCTTTCTTTTTTCTTTATTTTTTAACCAAATGATTATTCAGAATCAAAGTGTGTTGTAAATCTTTGGTGAACCTTGCATTTCTCAAACCTTTAACTAACTCACTATTTCTATTGTAAAATTATATTGAAATCATTCTGTTACATTGGCTGATGATTAAATGTTATTTCAGTGCAGTTAAAAATCCTACAGTCTAACCTTGTTATTTACTCTAAATGCATAAAATATGTCTTAAATGTCTGTTGCATTCAAGTTGTGTAAAACTGAATTCCGTGACACCTGCCTAGGAGCTAGACACCCCATTGGGCACAAGCCTGTGGTGCTCCTTTTCCCGTCTTTCTCCATCTCTGGAGGTTGAGCAGAGGATGTCACCTAAGCAGTTGCCTTCGGAAGACCTTGTGGTCCTCTCCTGCTCAGTTAACCCTTCCAATGGGTTAGCGGCTGGCCCCAAGACATCAGGAAACAGCCTTTCCTGCCTCGGTCCTTTACAAAGCGAGCTTCCCCAGCAATGGTGATGGCCTCTGCTCTCACAGGAGGGGCAGCTTGTGACTGTTGCACATGGAAGGCTGCTCCGTTTCAGTGCAACTTTCCACTCCAGAGACCTCAGAGCATCAGACTTTCCTGAAGCCTCATGCTGTGGACCCAGCTGAGCCCTAGGTGCTTGGAAAAGACATCATGAGAAAAAACAGGCCAGCCCCTTTGCAGACTGCACCCCGGCACCCAGTGTCCAAGATGGCATCAGGCTCATCTTCTTGGCAGCTTCCCACTGTCGCCATTGCACCAACACCCTCTGGATCACTCCAGAACCTGTGGGGAATGCATACTCTTTCCTGGTGGTGGCTGTGGCTCTTCTCAGCTCACCAAGAGCTTGTGTCCATTCCCCAGAGGCTGAAGCAGGCTTTCAGTCCTGGTGGGATCCCTGCTGGGAGCTGCAGCTGTAGCAGAAAACCTCCTGCAGGCTGCTCCAGGCTCCAGTCCTCCTTCCTTGGCCCCCCCCGTCCCTTCCCTGGGATCCTCAAAAACTTGATGTCAGATGTCCTTGTGGCTGTCCCCAAGCCAGCCTTGTCCCCAGGGCCACATCTGGCAGGCTGGCAGGGGACACTTCAGCCGGCCCCCTTCACCCTGCCCCAGGCCATTGGGACTGGGCCTTGCTGGTTGGCAGCACTATGACACACAGGTGCCATGGCCCTGCTGCAGCCCCATCTACCTCTTCTGGGCTCAGCGTGGTCCTGAGGAGGAGGAAGGCCCTGGGGGTTGCTGGCCATGGAGAGCAGCTCCATGAAAAGGCATGTTGATCTTTTGGTCTGGCACAAGTTGAATCTGAGTCAACCATGTGCCCTGAGAGCTGAAGGGGCCATATGTACCCTGGCTATGTTAAGCACAGCAGAGCTAGCTGGTCAAGGAGAGGGCTTGTCCCACTGTCCTGTCTGCTGGTGTGACCCTTACCTTGAGTCATGTGTGCAGCTTGGGGCACCACTAGAGAAGAAGGACATCAAACTTGTCTTGTGGCATTTTTTTTTTTTTTATTTGGTTGAAACAGAAGTGCTGAGGTAATAACAGGCCAGCTCCTGTTCTGAACACTGTCATCAGAGTTGTTCCAAAAAAAGAAAAAGGAACAGGTTGAGAGGAGGGCCACGAAGATGATCAGAGGGCTGGAGCACCTCTCCTATGAAGAAAGGTTGAGGGAACTGGGCTTGTTTACCTTGGAGAAGAGAAGGCTTTGGGGAGACCTCATTGTGGCCTTTCAGTACTTGAATGGAGCGTATAAACAGGAGGGGGAATGCCTGTTTATTTGTGTTGGTAGTGATAGGACAAAGGGGAATGGTTTTAAACTAAGACGGGAGATTTAGGTTAGATATTAGGAGAAAGTTTTTCACTCAGAGGGTGGTGAGGCACTGTAACAGGTTGCCCAGAGAGGTTGTGGATGCCCCATCCCTGAAGGCATTCAAGGTCAGGCTGGATGTGGCTTTGGGCAGCCTGCTCTAGTGGCTGGCAACCCTGCCCAGAGGAGGAGTGTTGAAACTACATGGTCCTTTTCAACCCAGGTCATTCTATGATTCTATGATTCTACGATTCTATGATTCTATATTAATGACATTGAGAGGGTCTGTTCTCTGCCCTTGTTCTCTGGACACCCTTGGAGATGCTGCATGGAGCAATGGTCACAGAGCAGCCCCTTGCAACCACTGTTCCCAGCATTGGGTTCTCGCCCCAGCTGAAACAAGTGGTTTCTTCTTCTGCAGAGAATGCAGACTACATCCAAAGACCCTGTTTGCCATGTTCACATGAGATTGCACATAGTATCAGTGTCGTGAAATGAGCCCAAGTGCCATAAGCTATTCCCTAGGGGTATCATCAAGTCCTGTGGGACAGAGTGTCTCAAGGTCACTTCACTTTGAGGGTAATATCCACTGAGAAACAGCCTGAATGAATCACAGAAACACAGAATTGTCTAAGTTGGAAGAGACCTCAAGATCATCGAGTCCAACCTCTGACCTTACACTAACAGTCCCCACTAAACCATATCACTATGTTCAACATCTAAATGTCTTTTAAAGACCTCCAGAGATGATGACTCCACCACTTCCCTGGGCAGCCTGTTCCAGTGTCTAGCAACCCTTTCGGTAAAGAAGTTCTTCCTAACATCCAGCCTAAAACTCCCCTGGCACAACTTAAGCCCATCAGGCACACGGGAGAATAGACCAACCCCCACCTCACTACAGCCTCCTTTAATATACTTACAAAGAGCGGTAAAATCGCCCCTGAGCCTCCTTTTCTCCAGGCTGAACAAACCTAGCTCCCTCAGCCGCTCCTCGTAGGACTTGTTCTCCAGACCCCTCACAGGCTTTGTCACCCTTCTCTGGACTCTTTCGAGCACCTCGATGTCCTTCTTGTAGCGAGGGGCCCAAAACTGAACACAGTACTCGAGGTGCGGCCTCACCAGAGCCGAATACAGGGGGACGATCACTTCCCTAGACCTTCTGGCCTCACTGCTTCTTATACAAGCCAGGATGCCGTTGGCCTTCTTGGCCACCTGAGCACACTGCCGGCTCATATGAAACAACGCTAGACGTGATTTCAGCTACTACATAGGCCTTGTGCAAAACATTTGACATTGTCCCACATGACATCTTTGTCTTCAAATTGGAGAGACAGGGGTTTGATGGATAGGCTGCTTGGTGGATAAGAAATTGAATGGATGGTCACACTCAAAGAGTTGTGGTCAGCGGCTCAATTTCCAAGTGGAGAGTACTGATAAATGGTGTTCCTCAGGGTATTGGGACTGGTATTATTTAACATCTTTGTTGGTTAAATGGACAATGGGATTGCGTGTATCCTCAGCAAGTCTGTTGACATCAAGCTGTGTGGTGCTGTTGACTCACTAGAGGGAAGTAATGTCATCTAGAGTGACCTTGACAGGCTTGAGTGGTAGGCCCATACAAACCTCATGAAGTTCAACAAGGCAAAGTGCAAGGTCCGGCATCTGGCTCAGGGCAATCCCAAATATTAGTACTGAGTGGGCAATGAGAGGATTGAGAGCAAACCTGTGGAGGAGAGGATTTGAGGGTACTGCTGGATGAAAAGCTTGACATGAGCTATCAGTGCGCACTTTTATATTCTAGAAAGCAAACCACATCCTGGGCTGCAGAGATGTGCATTCTCTCACTGTTAGGAACACATTCATACAGCCTAAACACGAGACAGAGCAGGTTCGTTCATCTGTAGCAGAGGGTGGAGTCCTCATATTTATGTGTAGATGCAAGAAACACAAGCAGTCAAAATGACACTAAGAAAATATTAATATTAATAATAGCAAAAACAAAGGAAACCCAAGGCTGGAATGGGATGGACTGGGGTTCATTTGTAGACAGGGCAAGGAACTTTATGGGTACTGAAAAACATTGATACCATCAGTTTTCTAAGTGCATCCTTGAGCTCCTTGTTCCTCATACTGTAGATGAGGGGGTTCACTATAGGAGGTACCACTGAGTACAGAACTTCCAGCAAAAGGTTCAGAAATGAGGAAGAGATTGAGGAGGGCATCACGTAGGCAAACATGATGGTGCCACTGAACAGGGAGACAACGGCAAGGTGAGGGAGGCACGTGGAAAAGGCTTTGTGCCGTCCCTGCTCTGAGGGAATCCTCAGCACAACCCTGAAGATCTGCACATAGGACAGAACAATGAAAGCAATACATGCTGTACCTGAACAAAAGCAAAAGATGATGAACTGGACTTCTCTGAGGTAGGCATCTGAGCAGGAGAGCTTGAGGATTTGGGGAATTTCACAGAAGAACTGGTCCAGGGCATTGCCTTGGCAGAGGGGGAGGGAAAAGGTATTGGCAGTGTGCAGAACAGTACTGAGAACACCAGCACCCCAGGCAACTGCTGCCATGGTTACACAAGTTCTGCTAGCCATTACTGTCCCGTAGTGCAGGGGTCTGCAGATGGCAACATAGCGGTCATAGGCCATGAAGGTGAGAAGATAAAACTCTGCTGTGATAAAGGCAACAAACATAAAGACCTGAGTAGCACAACCTGCATAGGAAATGGTCCTGGTGTCCCACAGGGAATTGGCCATGGCTTTGGGGACAGTGGTGGAGATGGAGCCCAGGTCGAGGAAGGCGAGGTTGAGGAGGAAGAAGTACATGGGAGTGTGGAGGTGGTGGCTGCAGGCTATCGTTGTAATGATGAGGCCGTTGCCCAGGAGGGCAGCCAGGTAGATGCCCAGGAAGAGCCCAAAGTGCAGGAGCTGCAGCTCGCGTGTGTCTGCGAATGGCAGGAGGAGGAACTCATTGGGGAAGCTCCTGTTGGACATTTGCTGCATCTGGACATGGTTGGCTATCCATGTAAGAGAAGACAGTGACAAGTTAGGCAGATTTCCCTGAAGAAAACACTCCTCTCACAGAACTCACTGTTCCCTGAGCTGAATGACTGATGAGTCAGCTCATTCTCTAACCCTCCCGACTGGATAAGAGTGTGCCTGACAGTTTAAAATGGAGCTTGGGCACCTTGTTTCCATGAAGACACCCTCAGGGCAGGGTACCAGCCATCCGTGTCAGAACAGAAGCTGCACCCACCTGAAGAACACCAACCTGCACCCCAGACAAAGAGAGTAGGAAAGCCACACACAGGTGGAGAAATAAGAATACCACAATGCTCCAAACAGCTGACACAGAGAAAGGCAGATGGACATGCAGGGAAGCCTTCACCTTACCAAGCTTGCATGCCACCTTTGGAAGTGACACTGCAGGGCAGGTACTCTTAGCCTCATCATTTTGTCACCTTGCAGGACACAGGCTCCTCTCCTCTTCTGGAGGTCCCGCTGAGGAGGATGTGGCTCATACCCTAAAGCCCCTGAGGCAGAGGCTGTGCTGGGTAGCAGAGGAGAGCAGGGGGTTGCTGCAGAGAAAGTGCCTGCACTGCAGGCCTGGCAGGGAGTGCCTGAATACCCCCTCCCTTGGTGTTTCAGGCATCAGCTCCCTCTCCCTCCCTCCCCAGGTCTCTGCTGCCTGGAGCTGTCCCTGCTGGCAGCTGCTTCCCTTCAGGTAGCCTCTGCCTTGGTCTTCCCTGTCAAGGACCTACCCCAGAGATGTCCTGGGAGTGCTGTGGAGCTGTGAGCAGCCTGACCCAGGCATCAGCCTTTGGGAAACAGCAGGACCCTGCCCTGTCTTGCTGGGGGGTTTCCTTCCACCCACAGCTTCTCCCCACAGCACCCTGGGCAGCTCCCTGCTCAGGCTGAGTGCTGAGCCTGGCAGACAACAGAGGCCCTGCCCCAGCACACAGCCCCTGGGGCACAGCAGGGACCCTGCTTTTCACCACAGCCCTGGACACCCCTGCCTGCATCTTGGCTGCACAGTCTGCATCTGGCCCCATGGGAAGGAACCCTCAAGTCCTGTCCTTTTGACAGCTTTAGCAGGTAATCATTTGTCTAAGGAATACCAACATACTCCACACTAGAGAAGCCAGGACAGACACTGTGACATGTCCAATCATTCGTGGGATATGGCAGATTTAGAAGACTCCTGGGGGACACTCATCTACTGTACCTTTCTGCCAGACACTTACTCTGTGAAGTGTTGTGAAGAGTTCTCCTGCAGTGAGCTCTCAGCATCCCCCCTCCACACTGCCTTTAACACCTCCCTCTCTTCTCTCAGCTGTCCTTGTCCCCTACAGGCAGTGCAGAGGAGCTGGTCCTGGGCAAAGCTGTTTCTCTGCAGTGCTGCCCGCTTGCCAGGAGCTCCCCTTGGGCCCAGGAGCCCAGACGAGCTCATCAGCACAGGGAACTCTTGACAAGTCCCTGGGTCTCCGGAGGAATCAACTTTGAAACACACTGAAGTAAACATTTATGTTGGTTCCCTCCACTGGACAGGGAGCACTGTCTTTCTTCATTTCAGAAGAGGTATGATGTCCAAGAATCACTTTTCCATATCCTGTTTTTAGGCAGGGCACCCAGGCAAGGGCAGGGAGGGATCTCCCTTCCCTCTGCTGAGGGAAGGGTTTCTGCTGAGTCAACCAAGGCATCTCTTTCACTGTTAGCAATCCAGAGGCTATAAGGGGGCTCAGGTCCCTCCCACGCTCCACACAAACCCTCAGGAGTTGGGAGCACAGAATCACAGAGTCACAGAATTTTAGAGGTTGGAAGGCACCTCAAGAAATCATCAGGTCCAGCCCCACTGACAAAGCAGGTTCCCTAGAGCAGGTTGTCCAGGTAGGTGTGCAGACGGGCCTTGAGTATGTCCAAAGAAGGAGACTGAACAACCTCCCTGGGCATTCTGTTCCAGTGCTCTGTCACCCTCACCATGAAGAGCTCTTTCACTTGTTGGTGCGGAACTTCCTATGATCAATTTTTTGACCATTGCACCTTGTCCTAACCCCACAAACCACTGAGAAGAGGTTGTCCAAATCCCACTGTCTCCCACGATTAAGGTATTTGTAAATATTGATAAGATCCCCTCCCAGTCTTCTCCTCTCAAGGCTGAACAGACCCAGGTCTCAATCTTTACTCACAAGGAAGATGCTCCAGGCCCCGTATTGTCTTTGCTGCCCTCCACTGGACTCTTTCCAGAAGATTCCCGTCTTGTACTGGGGAGCCCAGAACTGTACTCCAGGTGAGGCCTGACCAGGGCAGAATAAAGGGGGAGGATCACCTCCCTTGACCTACTGGTCACACTCGTTTTAATGTATGCCAGGATCCCATTAGCCCACTTGGCCACGAGGGCACAGTGCTGGCTCATGGTCAACCTGTCGTCCACCAGGACCTTCAGGTCCTTCTCCTCAGAGCTGCTCTCCAGCATGTCCCCCCCCAGCCTGCACTGAAACATGTGTTTGTCCCTTCCCAGGTGCAAGACTCAACACTTGCTCTTGTTAAACCTCATTTGGTTTCTTCCTGCCCATCTCTCCAGCCTGTCCAGGTCTTCCTGAATGGCAACACAGCCTTCTGGCATGTTGGCCACTCCTCTCAGCTTTGTATCATCAACATACTTGCTGAGGGTGGCACTATTCCCTCATCACGATCATTGATGTGTTCCTCTTGCCTTGGTTCAGGTGGGCACAAACCAGGAAGCAGGATGTCAGCTGCTTATGTCATCTCCCAGCACATTAAATGGAGACAAAAGCCAGGAGGGAGCTATTCAGAAACAGACTCATGGTGACATTGGAGATGCCAGACTGACATTTGATTGACAATCAAGGTGCCAAATTTTTCTGGGTCATAAACAGGTATGATCTCAGGAAACTGCTAAGCAACTGTAGTCATTGCTTAATAACAAAGAAAAAAAAAAAAGCTGGATATATCTAACCTCTCAAGACTTTATTTCTCCCAGATCCATTTAGATATGGGATGCCATGTGAAAGAAAGGTGAGGAATCGCTTCCAGGTGCTCTTCTCTCTCTCTGCACTAATGGTATGGGAGTAAGTTAAATTGCTCAACCTGAAGGATATGACTTTCAGACAGCTGAAATATAAACCTGCATGGTAGTACTTTGATTTTTCTAAGCACTTCCTCTTTGTACAACAAGGACTGTACTGAAGCTTTTGAAGATGACAAGATTTTTCCACGTCTCATAAAAGTAAGGCATTTAGATAAGGACATTTGATAGCAAGAGGAAAGAGCAACTGTTTGGAAACAACTGCATTTCAGTGTAGAATGAGGTCAGATGTGACTGTGTGACAGATCTGTTTCCAATGACCTCGTGGGACCATAATTAATTTTGCCCTTAATTTAGAGTACTAAAGAAGGCAAGCTACACTTGGGCCCCATTTTCCCTCTTTCCTAAAGATACAACGGAAGGTGATAAGGAAGAAACCAGGGCATTACAAAAGCAATACTTGACATTTGCCTGTTTGAAATCAGCTTTGGATTCCCCAGCTGTCGCTAGTCCAAAAAGGGAAGTACTGAAGAGGAGACAGTATAACTTTCAACGTACATATTTGAATCAATGGTTTATCTATGTAATAGAAATTATTTGTGCAGGAAATGAGATTTCCTTTTGAAACACTGGTATGGTGGATGCTTTCAGTTCTTCTGAGTGAATGTGGACTTTCTCAGGAATGGGGTGCAATCACTAACAACCCCTTGTTAGCCCTGTGCTCTTGAGAAAGAATCGTTTGTGGCCGATGGACAAAGTTGGAAAGAAGACAAGAGATTCTCTGAGGACCTTTCCTGATATGTGACATAGAAAAGTCATGGTGTGAGGAAGGTCCAAAGGAATCTCTCTCTCTCTCTCTCTGTTTTATAGGAAGCTTGCAAGCAAGGAAAGAGAGAAGGAAGGACATAGCCGTCTGTCCAGACCATGAAATTATTCTACTTGTTTTTGTTGTGTTCATGCTTCAGCGGGATGAATGGAAACTGTGCATGGGAGCAGGCAATGGAACTGTCATTTCTGAATTCATTCTTGTGGGCTTTTCGGGGCTCGACCAAAGGCTACAGCTATTTCTCTTCTTGGTCCTTCTACTCATGTACCTGACTACAGTGATGGGGAATGCAGCCATCATTTTCCTGGTGTGTGTAGATAACCGCCTGCAAACCCCCATGTACTTTTTCATTGGCAATCTGGCATTCCTGGAAACCTGGTTTACGTCCTCCACAAGCACCAAACTATTGGTGATTCTGAGCTCTGGCAGGAGAACAATCTCAGTAGGTGGCTGCTTTGCCCATCCTTTTTTTCTATTTTGCCCTGGGTGCTGCAGAGTTTGTTCTCC
Organism: Anas acuta; assembly: GCF_963932015.1. Taxonomy (NCBI): domain Eukaryota; kingdom Metazoa; phylum Chordata; class Aves; order Anseriformes; family Anatidae; genus Anas; species Anas acuta. The sequence goes on along the minus strand of NC_089016.1, from coordinate 3,282,794 downwards.
TTGTTGTCATGTCCTTTGACCATTACGTTGCCATCTGCCAGCCTCTGTGCTATGCTGCCGTCATGAAGCACTGGATCTGCATCCACCTGGTTGCTGCTGTTTGGGTCATGGGCTTCACGCTCCCAAGTTACCACCTGGTGCTGCTCTCAAAGCTCACGTTCTCACTTTCTGTGGTTCAAAAAGATACAGGTATTTTATTTTTATTTTTTATTTTATTTTATTTTATTTTATTTTATTTTATTTTATTTTATTTTATTTTATTTTATTTTATTTTATTTTATTTTATTTTATTTTATTTTATTTTATTTTATTTTATTTTTATTTTTTTTGTGACAACTCTCCCTTATTCTGACTGTCCTGCCCTGATGCCAGCCTTTGGAAAATAGACCTGGTTTTCTTATTGTTTATCATGCTGTCTTCCTTGTCTTTAACTCTGGCATCTTACATGTGTGTCTTCTGTATTCTACAAATACCAGCAGCCTCTGAGAGGAAAAAGCTTTTTCTACATGTTCTTCCCATCTCACCACCTTGTCCACTGCCTATGGAAGCTGCATTGCTCTCTACATACCCTCCTCAGAACATGTTTCTTTGGAGACCAACAGAATTATAGCTTCACTGAACACTGTCCTGTACTCATTCTTAAACCCATTCATCTACAGTCTTAGAAAAAAGGCTGTGATGCTGTCCCTGAAGGAAGCCATGGCCTGTGCAACAGCATAGTTAATCATGATGCATTTCTCAAGAGCAATTTGAGTTCTCTGCTGTTGTATTTTATGTAATACCACCTCCATATTATATGACCTCCACATGCAGATGCCTCCAGAGATTTATGTTCTTGATGGATTGGGTTAGGCTGTGTAATAAGAAGTACATCTGAACACAAAATGAAGGCCCAGGCAAGTGATGGCAGGACAAGTGACTCAGTTCATGCCCTGCTTTGGTTGCTCCCAGGCCCATCACAGGGGAGCCCCCAGCTCATCAATGGCCCATCTCCACTAGCCCAGAAGAGCATAAAGCACAATTGCAGGTGGGAACCCAAGTCACAGGCTCCTGCAGAAGCAAGATCTTGTTCTTGCTCCTTCCAGGACTGCTTTGCCCTGGACCATCACCCCAGCGTCCAGGCAGGAAACCCATCAAGATGAGTCAATGTGAGCAGCTCTCTGCATCATCATTTGGACTGAGGGGATTGCTGCCAAGGGTTGTAGGACACATGGTAGTTGTACATGGTTGTCGTGGTTTAACCCGGCCGGCAGCTAAACACCACGCAGCCGTTCGCTCACCCTCCCCCCTCCCTCTCTGGGACGGGGGAGAGAAATGGAAAGTGAAGCCCGTGAGTTGAGATAAAGACAGTTTAATAAGACAGGAAAATAATAATAACAAAATAATAATAAAATAATAACAATAATAATACAATGGTGATAATAGGAAAGTAATAATAGTATGTACAAACAAGTGATGCACAATGCAATTGCTCACCACTCGCTGACCGATGCCCAGCCTAACCCCGAGCAGTCCGGCCCCCTCCCCCCGGCTAGCCACCCCTATATATTGTTTAGCATGACGTCAGATGGTATGGAATACTCCTTTGGCTAGTTTGGGTCACCTGTCCTGGGTCTGTCCCCTCCCAGCTCTTACTGCACCCCCAGCCTGCCCGTTGGCAGGACAGAGCAAAAGGCTGAGATGTCCTTGGCTTAGTATAAGCACTGCTCTGCAACAATTAAAGCATCGGGGTGTTATCAGCACTCTTCTCATCCTAAGCCAAAACACAGCATTCCACCAGCTACTAGGAAGAAAATTAATTCTGTGCTAACTGAAACCAGGACATCTATCCACCCCTTATTCCATACCATTTATGTCATGCTCAGGTTACACTCTTTTCCATACATTCTAATTAGTCACCTATAGTAATCATGGTAGTGATAACATACAGTATAATATACTATTTAACATGGTACAATTCAGTTCATGGGCTATTCTCACCCAGTATTAAATCTCCTTGAGGTACACACCGGACCTCTCCGTTCTTTTGCATCACCCACCAAGTGTATCCAGGTCCCTGAGCAAAAACAATTCCACGAATAGGTTTGCCTTTTCCTGAGGCAGGAGTAGCCCAGACTGTTTTACCCAGCATATTTTTACATGCACTACAGGAACTTTATCCCCATCTACAGTACGTAACAGGTTTGATTGGGCAGGTCCAGCTCGGTTGGTAGATCTCCTAGTATTGACTAACCAGGTGGCCTTTGCCAAATGCGTATCCCAGTTTTTGAACGTCCCAGCGCCCATTGCTTTCAAGGTAGTCTTTAACAGGCCATTGTATCGTTCAACTTTCCCGGAGGCTGGTGCATGATAGGGGATGTGATACACCCATTCAATACCATGTTCTTTGGCCCAAGTGTCTATAAGGTTGTTTTGGAAGTGAGTCCCATTGTCTGATTCTATTCTTTCTGGGGTGCCATGTCGCCATAGGACTTGCTTTTCAAGGCCCAGGATGGTGTTCCGGGCGGTGGCATGAGGCACAGAATATGTTTCCAGCCATCCGGTGGTTGCTTCCACCATTGTAAGTACGTGGCGCTTGCCATTGCGAGTTTGAGGGAGTGTGATGTAATCAATCTGCCAGGCCTCTCCATATTTATATTTCAGCCATCGTCCTCCATACCAAAGAGGCTTTGACCGTTTGGCTTGCTTGATTGCAGCACATGTTTCACAGTCATGAATAACCTGTGCTATAGCGTCCATGGTCAAGTCCACCCCTCGATCACGAGCCCATCTGTATGTTGCGTCTCTACCTTGATGGCCTGAGGTGTCATGGGCCCATCGGGCTATAAATAATTCACCTTTATGCTGCCAATCCAAGTCCACCTGAGCTACTTCAATCTTAGCAGCCTGATCCACCTGCTGGTTGTTTTGATGTTCTTCAGTAGCCCGATTCTTGGGCACATGAGCATCTACGTGGCGTACTTTCACAACCAGGTTCTCTACCCGAGCAGCAATATCTTGCCACAATGCAGCAGCCCAGATGGGTTTGCCCCTACGCTGCCAGTTGTTTTGCTTCCATTGCTGTAACCATCCCCACAGGGCATTTGCTACCATCCATGAATCGGTGTAGAGATAGAGAACTGGCCATTTTTCTCATTCAGCAATGTCTAAAGCCAGCTGAATGGCTTTCACTTCTGCAAACTGACTCGATTCACCTTCTCCCTCAGCAGCTTCTGCAACTCGTCGCGTAGGACTCCAGACAGCAGCCTTCCATCTCCGATGCTTCCCCACAATACAACAGGACCCATCAGTGAACAGGGCATATTTCTTTTCATTCTCTGGCAACTGGTTGTACAGTGGGGCTTCTTCAGCACGACCCACCTCCTCCTCTGATGATATCCCAAAGTATTTGCCTTCTGGCCAGTCCATGATCACTTCCAATATTCCTGGGCGACTGGGGTTTCCTATTCGAGCCCGCTGAGTAATCAGTGCAACCCACTTGCTCCATGTAGCATCAGTTGCATGATGCGTAGAGGGGACCCTTCCCTTGAACATCCAGCCTAGTACCGGCAATCGGGGTGCTAGGAGGAGCTGCGCTTCAGTACCAACCACCTCCGAAGCAGATCGAACTCCTTCATATGCTGCCAATATCTCCTTTTCAGTTGGAGTATAGCGGGCCTCAGATCCTCTGTATCCCCGACTCCAAAACCCCAGGGGCCGACCTCGAGTTTCCCCAGGTTCTTTCTGCCAGAGGCTCCAGGTGGGGCCGTTCTCCCCGGCTGCAGTGTAGAGCACATTCTTTACATCTGGTCCTGTTCGAACTGGCCCAAGGGCTACTGCATGGACTATTTCCTGCTTGATTTGTTCAAAGGCTTGTCGTTGTTCAGGGCCCCATTCAAACTCATTCTTCTTACGGGTTACTTGGTAGAGTGGGTTTACAATCAGACTGTAATTTGGGATGTGCATTCTCCAAAACCCCACAACACCTAGGAAAGTCTGTGTTTCTTTTTTGTTAGTTGGTGGAGACATAGCTGTTATTTTGTTGATCACATCCATTGGGATTTGACGACGTCCATCTTGCCATTTTATTCCTAAAAACTGGATCTCTCGTGCAGGTCCTTTGACTTTATTCTGTTTTATGGCAAAACCGGCTTTCAGAAGGATTTGGACTATTTTCTTCCCTTTCTCAAAAACTTCCTCTGCTGTGTCACACCACACAATAATGTCATCGATGTACTGCAGGTGTTCAGGAGCTTCCCCCTGCTCTAGCGCAGACTGGATCAGCCCATGGCAAATGGTAGGGCTGTGTTTCCACCCCTGGGGCAGCCGATTCCAAGTATATTGGACTCCCCTCCAAGTGAAGGCAAATTGTGGCCTGCACTCTGCTGCTAGAGGGATGGAGAAAAATGCATTAGCGATATCAATTGTGGCGTACCACTTGGCTGCCTTCGATTCAAGTTCATACTGAAGTTCCAGCATGTCCGGCACTGCAGCACTCAGTGGTGGCGTGACTTCGTTCAGGCCACGATAGTCCACTGTTAGTCTCCACTCGCCATTAGACTTTCGCACTGGCCATATGGGGCTATTGAAAGGTGAATGGGTCTTGCTGATCACTCCTTGGCTCTCCAATTGACGAATTAGCTTATGGATGGGAATCAGGGAGTCTCGGTTAGTGCGATATTGCCGCCGGTGCACAGTTGTGGTAGCGATTGGCACTTGCTGTTCTTCGACCCTCAGCAACCCCACAACAGAGGGGTCCTCTGAGAGACCAGGCAAGGTAGATAATTGTTTAATGCCCTCTGTCTCTAAGGCAGCTATACCAAAAGCCCACCGGAACCCTTTTGGGTCCTTGCAATATCCTCTTCTAAGATAGTCTATGTCAAGGATACATGGAGCATCCGGGCCAGTCACAATGCGGTGCTTTTCCCACTCATTCCCAGTCAGACTCACTTCAGCCTCCAATACAGTCAACTGCTGAGATCCTCCTGTCACTCCACAAATATAGATGGGCTCTGGTCCTTTATAGCTCGATGGCATTATAGTACATTGTGCACCGGTGTCTACTAAAGCCTTATACTTCTGTGCGCGTGATGTGCCAGGCCATCGAATCCACACAGTCCAATAAACTCGATTGTCCCTTTCCTCCCCCTGGCTGGAGGCAGGGCCCCCCTAATCCTGGTCAGAATCTTCTTCGTTTCTGTGTTTGAAGGATTGTCTGCTGGAAGTTGGAGCAGCAAACTTTTCGGAGAATCCTTTTTTCCTGATTGTTTTCTTTTGCAACTCACGTACCCGTGCCTCTAGGGTCGCGGTAGATTTTCCATCCCATTTTCTCATGTCCTCTCCATGGTCTCGTAAGTAAAACCACAGGGTGGCACGGGGTGAGTACCCACCATATCGTCTTCCTTGTGTGGGTGAACGCCTACCCCTGACAGATGAGACACTGCTTTGTACAGGTGCGGAGGAGAATAATCTCTCTTCCAGTTGGTGAACCTTTTCAGAAAGTTTCTCCCAAGTGTTCTCTTTTGGTCGGTGGACACTGGTTGGTTCAGGTGGGGAGGACAATAGATTCTCTTCAAGTTGGTGAACCTTTTCAGAAAGTTTCTCCACAGCTGAGATGCAAGCCTGTAAGGAAGAGGAGAGACTTTCTTCGTACTGCCGGAGTTGTTTAGCCGCTTCATCCACTGTGGGTTCCTCATCCTCTTTCCAGGCCATTATTGCCAATGAGCTGGCATATGATGATGGTGCACTCCGTACAAACTTCCGCCACATGGGTCGTGTACACTTGACTTCATCTGGATCTTTGGATGTTTGTCTGAGGTCTGGATCCTCATAAATCACTTCCCGTACGGCTAATTCCCTCAGGTACTGGATTCCCTTCTCCATAGTGGTCCACTTGCCTGGTAGACATAAAATATCTTCCTTGAAGGGATACCTTTCCCTCACAGCTGAGAGGAGACGCCTCCAGAGGCTGGTGGATTGTGCTCCATCTGCAATTGCTTTGTCAATGCCGGCGTCTCGAGCAAGGGATCCCAACCGTCTGGCTTCCCTGCCGTCTAATTCCACACAATTGGCTCCAGAGTCCCAGAACCGGAGCAGCCAGGTGACAAGCTGCTCACCTATACAGCGACCAAAATCTTTTCGCACATCTCGTAGCTCGCGCTCGTTTAGGCTTCGGGTAGTTACTGTTGCTTTTTCGGCATCCTCATCTTCCTCCTCCTGAATCCTTGATGGCCCAGCGTCGTCATCATCTTCGTCATCTCTATACTTAGTTTTGGCAGAAGCCTTACCTGGATTGGCAGAAGACTCTCTGCGTTCTAAACGACTTGAATTTCTATACCATATTTTCACCTTCTCTACAGGGGCAGCTTGCACTGCTACTGCTCGTTTCTCTGACTTTGTTACAGGGTCTGCCACAGGGGTTGGAATGCCCTCTGCAGGGTCAACTTGCACTGCTACTGCTCGTTTCTCTGACCCCGTTACAGGGATTGGAATACCCTCTGCAGGATCAACTTGCACTGCTACAGCTCGTTTCTCTGACCCCGTTACAGGGATTGGAATACCCTCTGCAGGGTCAACTTGCACTGCTACAGCTCGTTTCTCTGACACGGCCACAGGAGCTGGAGCGGCTGCAGGAGCTGGATCTGGAGTGGCTGCAGGAACCGGATCTGGAGCGGCTGCTGAGTCCACCGTAGGGGTCACAGTGGCCGTTGGATCTGTCACAGGGCTTGGAGTGGCTGCAGGGTCTGTCACTAAGTTGATAGCAGTATCAATGGCAGCTCGATAGGCATGAGCCAGGCCCCAGCACGTTACAATGATTTGTGTTACTTTAGAACTGCCAGAATCATGACACTTTTTTTCAAGCATTCTGCCAGTTTTTGAGGATTTTGCCATTGTTCAGGGGTGAATTTCCAAAACACTGGGGGTGCCAACTGCTCTAGATGCCTGCCCATATCCACCCATACTCCCTGCCACCCACAACTATCCTGCCTCCGGGCAGATCTCCGGATGAGCTTCATAAGTAGTTGTTTAACTTTAAGCAGAATCTGAAGTGCATTCATGAGGCAGAACAACAAGACTATGGTATTCTGAGTATTCCAGAAATATTCAATATCTTGGAGAGCTATTGTGACAAGCTCAGGGGATAAGAGGGTGGTGAAGGAGGAAGGCAGAGTGATCCAGGAGGATACAGGGGTGGTGAAGGAGAAAGGGAGAGTAAGCAAGTAAGGAAAAATATCTTCCCCTTTCCCCTCCACAGATTGACTCCCTAATGGAAAAAAACAATAGGTATAATTGCTAATAGTTTCCAAAATACAGTTTCCAAAGTACAGAGTCGATGATGTTACTGAATACAAATAACAAGTTAGAGTCATGACCACATATTTCATCGTCTCATAAGCCATTGCTACAACACACAGCACCATAATGATCTGAAACCAGGGCCCGGAGAGGATAAACAACACGACAGAGAGCAAATACGGAAAATAATGTACTATAATACTCAATTTGGAAAACAGGCGCAGCAGAGTTGAGATTAAAGCAATCAGCATTATGACAAGTGACTATTAAGCAGGTCTAATCCTTACACCAATTTTAGTTTAACACACTCTGGTCAGATCTGCCGTTATCTCAACCTTTCGTGCCCCACGTTGGGTGCCAAAAAGGCTGTCGTGGTTTAACCCGGCTGGCAGCTAAACACCACGCAGCCGTTCGCTCACCCTCCCCCCTCCCTCTCTGGGACGGGGGAGAGAAATGGAAAGTGAAGCCCGTGAGTTGAGATAAAGACAGTTTAATAAGACAGGAAAATAATAATAACAAAATAATAATAAAATAATAACAATAATAATACAATGGTGATAATAGGAAAGTAATAATAGTATGTACAAACAAGTGATGCACAATGCAATTGCTCACCACTCGCTGACCGATGCCCAGCCTAACCCCGAGCAGTCCGGCCCACTCCCCCAAGCTAGCCACCCCTATATATTGTTTAGCATGACGTCAGATGGTATGGAATACCCCTTTGGCTAGTTTGGGTCACCTGTCCTGGGTCTGTCCCCTCCCAGCTCTTACTGCACCCCCAGCCTGCCCGTTGGCAGGACAGAGCAAAAGGCTGAGATGTCCTTGGCTTAGTATAAGCACTGCTCTGCAACAATTAAAGCATCGGGGTGTTATCAGCACTCTTCTCATCCTAAGCCAAAACACAGCATTCCACCAGCTACTAGGAAGAAAATTAATTCTGTGCTAACTGAAACCAGGACAATGGTGGTGAGTGCAGCAACTACACTAGAACCAGTGGGTCAGAGGGCCCATGTGTCATTGGTGTCAGCAACAGGAGAGAGACAGGAGTGTGTGAACTTAGTAGACTTAAGTGTGTGTGTGTGTGTGTGTGTGTATGTGTGTGTAAGAGTGCAGTGGTCTGTGCCAGCAGCTGGAGTGGTGCTGCAGCCATGGTGGCTCATGTTTATGTGCCCTCAAGTGAGGAGAATGGGAGCCAGGGACTTGTCCTGGGCAGGCTGAGTGTATGAGCCCAGCTGCTGGAGGGATCCACCTGGCACACACACACAAAACCACTCCAAAAGTATAATAAGCTGGATCTCCTGTACAGGTCCTTTGACCTTTTTGTTTTGTTTTATTTTATTTTACTTTTTATTTTATTTTATTTTATTTTATTTTATTTTATTTTATTTTATTTTATTTTATTTTATTTTATTTTATTTTATTTTATTTTATTTTATTTTATTTTATTATTTTATTTTTTTTTTAATAGCAAAACTGTTTTCAGAAGGGTTTGGATCATTTTTTTAAAATACTTCTGCTTTGGCACCCCACAGAATAATGTCACCAGCGTATTGCAGGTGTTCAGGAGCTTCCCCCTTTTCAGTGCAGTCAGGATCAGTCTGTGACAAATGTTATGACTTTGTTTCCACACCTGGGCAGCTTGAATACTGACCAGCTGTCTTGGAAAGCCCTTCTGTCCAGGGCACTAACCTATGGAATTCTTCCAAGTAGATCCCTGAAGAGGCCAAAGTTTGCTCTCCTGATGTCCAGGGTCACAAACCCAGTTTTTGCCCTGCTTCTTCCTCACAAGATCCTGAGCTCTACCACATTATGGTCACTGCAGCCAGGGCTGCCCCCGACCCTCACATCTTCAACTAGTTCTTCCTCATTTGTTACTACAAGGTCCAGTAGCACACATCTTCTTGTTGGCTTCTCCACCACCTGTGTCATAAAGTTGTCATTAATGCACTGCAGGAACCTCCTGGACTGTTCGTGCCTAGCTGTGTGGTCTTCCCAGCAGATATCAGGGTGGTTGAAATCCCCCATGAGAACCAGGGCTTGTGACTCAGAGGCCACTTTCAGCTGTCTGAAGAAGGCTTCATTTACCTCCTCTTTCTGAATAGGTGGCCTATAACAAACACCCACACCACTGTCAGCCATGGTAGCCTACCCTTTAATCTTTACCCATAAGCTCTCAACTCACTCTTCATCCACCCCTGGGCAGAGCTCCATGCATTCCTGTTGCTCTCTCACATAAAGAGCTACTCTACCACTTCCTGGCTGGTCTTTTCTAAGAAGCACGTAGCCTTCCATGACAGCATTGCAGTCATGCGAGCTATCCCACCATGTCTCTGTGACTGCAATGAAATCATAGCCTTGCGACCACATGCAGATCTCCAGTTCTTCCTGTTTGCTTCCCATAGTATGCTCATTAGTATAAAATCATTTCAGGGAGCTGAAATGTTTCTCTCTCATGTTGTGTGTGTATGTATGGAAACACTTGAGATATCTTTCATTCAGCTCAGCCCCTTGTGGGGCAGACTGAAGGGCCTCCACAGCATACAGTTTCTCAAAATTGGCATGCAGTCCTATATCTTATCTCTGGTATGCCTGTTTCTGTCCTTTTCTCCCTTCAAATCTAGTTTAAAGACCTGTCAATCAGCACTGCTAACTCCTTGGCAAAAATCTTTTCCCCGCTCATAAAAAGGTGCTCCCCATCAGGAGTCAGTAGGCTCAGTGTCATGTAGACTTTCCCATGATCAAGAATCCTGAAACTGTGTCAGTGGTGCCAGGCTTGGAGCCACATATTGATCAGTTGGTTTCACCTCTTTCTTTCAATATTGATCCCTGCTACTGGCAGGATGGATTAAAACAGTACCTGTGCACCTGATCACCCCAAAGCCCTAAAGTCCCTTTTGATTGCTCTTGGGCTTCTCTTTGCCATCTCATCACTGCTAACTTGAAAAAACAATAAAGGGTAATAAATAGAGGTGTGTACCAGGTAAGTGACTTTCTGAGCGACATCTCTTACCCATGCCTCAGGGAGACAGCAGATTTCATTATTGGTTATGTCTGGATGACAAATTGGGCCCTCCATTCCCTTTGGAAGGGAGTTCCCTATGACTTTTTTTTTTTTTTTTTCTTGGTGGGGCTTATTGTGATGCGGAGTATAGCTCAACTTGCCTAGGACAACTCCCCCAGCATCCAGTTCCATAGCTTCATACCTGTTGCATAGGGTCACCTGGGAAGGTGAGGTATGCAGCAAAGTGTTTCTTCACTCACAGGTGCATCCCCTTCCCTCACCACATCTAATTTAAAGCCCTCTTGATAAGCCCAGCCAGGTTACTGCCTAGAATACTCTTGCCCCAACTGGTCAGCTGCATCCCATGTGGTGTCAGCATGCCTGGATGCTCAAAAGTGCATCCAAGATCATAGAAGCCAAAACCTTGGGCATGGCATCGGCCCTGCAGCCAGTCATTCATTTTGTCCATTCCTCACCTTCTTGGGTCCCAGTCACCAACTGGGAGTATAGAGAAGGACACTACTTGCGCTCTTGATCCTTTCAGCATCTTTCCAAAGGACATAAAGTTCTTTTTGATATTTTGGAGTGTCCTTGTTGCAGCATTCTTTGACCCTATGTGAAAAAGTACAAAGGTGTGATAGTCTTTTGTACTCACCAGTCTTGGTAGCCTCTTCATAATGTCATGGGTATGAGCCCCAGACAGGCGGAAAACCTCTCTGGAGAGATTGTCTGGATGGCAAATGGGAGCCTCAGTGCCTCTCAGAGAGGAGTCTCCAATGACTAACACCTTTCGTGCCTTCTTTATGGCACTGGTTCTGATGCTGAGAAGAACCTGTACTCCAAAAGATGAAGATTTGGCTATCAGCTGGCAGTGTGCACTTGCAGCCCAGAAAGCCAACTGTGTCCTGGGCTGCATGAAAAAAAAGAGAGACCAGCAGGTTGAGGGAGGCGATTCCTTTCCTTGTCTCTGTCCTAGTGAGATCCCACCGACAGAGCTGCATCCAGTTCTGGGATCCCCTGGCCCCACTTGTTAGAGTTGCTCCCGAGGAAGGCCATGAACATGATCAGAGGGATGAAATAGTTCCCATGCAAATAAAAGCTGAGAGAGTTGTTTTTATTTTTTTTAACCTTGAAAGAGAAGGCATGAGGGAGGCCTTACTGCTGCCTTATTGCTGCCTTTTAGTATTTAAATGGGAAAGAAAAAGATTTCTTATAAAGGCCTGTAGGGACAAGACAAGGAGTCATGCTTTTGAACAGAAAGGGCTGATTGTATATAAGGAAGAATTTTTTACAATGAGAATAGCGAGCCATTAGAAAAGGTTTCCCAGAGCAGTTGTGGATGCCCCAATGTTGTAAGTGTTCCAAGCTGGGTTGCAAGGGGCTTTGAGCAACCTGATGTAGTGAGAGATGCCCTTGCCCATGGCAGAGGGATGAGACTAGATGACCTTAGAGTTTTGTTTCAGCCCAAATTACTCCCAGTTTCTTTCACTCTTTGATTCTATGATTCTATGATCTGGTTGCTGCTTTAAGCTTCAAGGAGTTCAAAGATTTCCCTTGGTTTATGTAGGTTAACAATATCTTTAGCCAAAAATTTAATTTTATATAACCTTTCATGTATATTGACTAAAAAAAATATATGATTATACTCTGTGGGAGGTGAGATTCATTGGGTACAACCTGGGCCTAGTATGCACTTAAGGAATGTGCTTTATTGATTATTGAGCTTTATCATACTTTTAGTTTGCTTGCAATTAAGAATTATCCTTCTCTACCTGTGTGCAGCCTGTTCTCTAAGGAAAGCAGGAGGGAGTTGGGACAAAGGAACTACAGGGTGCAACTGCAGACTTCAGTGGAGAAGTCTGATGTCAGGAGAAGTGACGCAAGTCCTAAGGGGCCAATGATAGAAATGGTGTGAACCTGGGAGGTGAGGAGCAAAGATGTCCATAGAGGGTCAGGCTTCTCCTGCCTGCCCAGACCTCCTTAAGAGAATTTCATGGCTTTCTGTATTCTAATAAGCCCCAAAGAGTAGTTTGTGCTATGTCTGTGAACTTCATCTCCTGAGAGAAGACTGATGAAATCTCTCAGAAAGACGAAGTCAAAAGCAAAACTACAAAGTTCTTTAAGACACTAATTGGTCCCACTGAAGGCCATTACTGACAAAGCCCCATGGACTCCTTAGAGCCATGACTGGAGGCCATGATTACAGGTAGGCCAAGGCACTCTGCAGGTGGCTCTGAGAAAATCCTGGCTTTGTTTCATCAAGCAGAAAATGCAAGCCCTGCTGACAGCTCTTGCCAGAGAGCTCGTGTCCCTAACAGGCAGTCCTGGGCTCTTCCTCAGGCAGTGGGATGTGGGGTATGCAGCGCCAAGTGAAAGACAGTGGTGTTACATCTCCTGGCCTTCCTCAGAAAGTGTAAAGAGGGTATAAAACCCCAGTGCTAAAAGGACAACATGTCTACTGATAGGGCTTGGTGGCAGAGAGACCTGCCATAGCCAAAGGGACAAGCCCTTGGTTATCTTGGCGAAATCTAGCCTTGCCAGTGCCCTTGTCCATCTCCAACACCAGCTGTCCTATGCTGTTCACAGACTGTTTCCCTGCAGCCTGCAAAGAGCCATCTTGTTTACCCACCCTACTCTCACCTTGGCATTTCCATACCTTCACTGATACCTGTACCCTTTCCAGCTCTGCCCTGAAACACAAGCTTATGGACTGATAATAGATTCTTTCCAGATGACATCTGACACTACAGCACTACACTATGGTTTAGTGAAGGACTGGTTAGTGTTAGGTCAGAGGTCTCTTCCAATGTAGATGATTCTGTGATTCTGTGATACACTTTCAGTGACATCCTACCACTTATGCCCTGTTTCCAGCACCCAAGCCCCAATTTGAAGCAGGTTTTCGCTTGCATTTTCTTTTCCATGTCAAAGAAAAGTTCCATCATCTCTGAAACCACCTCTGACAAAAGCATCCACACACATTAGCCTTCCTGTGGTCTGTCAGTTGACCAGGCAGAAAGAATCTCACCACTATCTTACAAGCCATGTGGCCTTCCTGCTGGCCTTTCAGCTCTTCAGATAGACAAAACCAAGTCACATTCCTGCTGTTCTACAGTCATGTACTCAGGCACAACATCATTTCTTTGAAGTGGACTGGCCTAGAAGGGAATTATTTTCTTAACTGTGTGGTTGAGAATGGAACAATAAACCCTAGTAAAGGTAATGTTACCAAACCTCTCACCCCATAGAGCTACGAAATTCCATGTCCATAGGAAGAGCCCCAGTATGGAAAATGGGAATATATAGGTGAAGTAAAATGGTATATAGAACTGACTGGGCAAGAGGGAGAATCCAATGGCAACTACTGGACCAATAATATTATGAAGACTTGGATTCTCTCTCCACGTGGTTCACCTCGCTTTTGCAAGGCACAGTTATAATCTAATAATATAATAATTACAAACAGTGTAATTATTGTAGTTTGTTGCTTTTTAGGATGCCGTAAAAGTACAATTGTCAGTCTAATAGTGCAAATATGGGTGAGTCTGCCTGACTAACAAATATCAAGGTTATGAAATGTTGCAAAGAAATTCAGCAAGGAAGAAGGTACGTGTACAATTATTAATAGTAGTTAATGTTCTTATATACATCAGGATTAATGAATTAAAGAAAATTGACACATAATGATTAACCAAATTATAGCATTGCATTTAGTAATCCAGTATGGTATCTCTTGGGGTTTCAAAGAAATGTGGAAAAAGTTAACTTCCCAGCTCCCAAACTTTGCTTGGCTAAGACAACTGTTTACAGCATTTATAACACTGGGACTGTTGATATTGCTTACTTGTTCATTGTTACAATGTAGTTTGTGGTGTAGTTTAGTGGATAACCCTGAACAAGGAAGAATGGAAAAGAAATAGGATTAGACATTAAGTAGAAACTGGCAGATATTTTACTAAATCTCTTGATAGAAATGGTATAATTTAAATGAGGATAGAGAACTTATAGAAAAGTTCTGATCTAGGTGCAAAAGAATTTGCACAGGGTATAGAAAAGGGGGGACTGAAACAAAAAGTATAATCCAAGAAATATGTAACATAGTAAACTGAAGGGTTTGCTGAAATTGCTGAATTGTTGTATCAGACCTTGCAGGGTAAGTCTTGGCTGTAGCCACAAAATTGAGGCTGAAGAAGGAACACAGTTCCCAAAGATGAGCTTAAACAATTAAATTAGCTGAGTTTGTAAAAAAGCAAAACTGCAGAAATGGTAAACAATGACCGAGAATGCACGAAAATGAAAAGGAGAAAAATCCAAGGTGAAGAATACTACAAGCCTTCATCAGAAAGACCCAAAAGTGCGACCACCAGAGGGTACTGTGCATGTGGGACAGTAGGAGGGACAGTATGATAATTATTTCTGAGAAACCATTAACATAAATCCTGACCTTTCTTGAAAATTGCATCAATATATATATCACTATACCACAAATATGCACTCATTGTCTTGCTTAGATGTACATGTTTGGTGGAATTATCCGCCACATACCTAGTACTGTTAATAAAGAATACCTGCTTTCTAATTCTCCAAAACAATTATTTTCACCCTTTCCCTTTGAGGTAGGGGAGTGAGACAGTGGTTGTGGCAGGGCTCAGTTGCCCACTTGAGTAAAATCATCACAGGGCACTGTGACAACCCTTCCAGAAAGGCACGGTACTGCTGCTACCGAGAGGCTGCTGCCTGGGCCAGGCTGCTCACAGCTCCACAGCTCCCCCAGGGCATCTCTGGATGAGATTCTTGAAAGGGAAGACCAAGGCAGTGGTTACATGAAGGGAAGGCACTCTCTATAGTCTTCACGTTCTCTTTCCTATCATGAAGGGCAGTTAGGGGGATGACAATGGAGTTGTCAGACTTGTAGAAGGGACTCACAGGCATTACACTGAAAGGTATCTGTAAGTCTGTGAGGAACCTCTTAATTTCCCTTCACAGCCCTCAGCCTAGAGACAGCACCAACACCACCTTCATTGTTTCTTGTGGGATTGTTGGGCATCCTGCTCAGAACCTGCAAACAGGGAGATGCCTCTGGCCACTGGGCTACTGAGATGCATTCCCAGTGCTCTTCACCAGATACTGTAAGGCAGTACTGACTCCTGCTGAGCTACAGAGGTTCTGCCTAGTTCCTGCATGTTGTTCTGAAGCAAAACTGATAGCTCGAGGCAGGAGCATGTCTTATAGGAAGAGCTGTGATTCTTGTTGAGGAGGATTCAGTGAAACATGGTAGAGGTTTTGTTCAGAGAATTATCTCTAGCTTGTCTTTGTCTTTTCCTCCATGGACAGGTAAACACGCCCTGAGGCAGCAAATGTCTAACAGCAGCTTTCCCACAGAGTTCCTCCTGCTGCCATTTGCAGACACACGTGAGCTGCAGCTCCTGCACTTTGGGCTCTTCCTGGGCATCTACCTGGCTGCCCTCCTGGGCAACGGCCTCATCCTCACTGCTGTAGCCTGTGACCACTGTCTCCACACCCCCATGTACTTCTTCCTCCTCAACCTTGCCCTCCTTGACCTGGGCACTATTACCACCACTGTTCCCAAAGCCATGGCCAATTCCCTCTGGAACACCACGGCGATTTCCTACAAAGGTTGTGTTACCCAGTTTTTTTCTTTGCTGTCTTTGTCACAGCAGAGTTTTCTATTCTCACCATCATGGCTTATGACAGGTACATTGCCATCTGCAAACCCCTACACTACGGGACAATAATGGCCAACAGAATTTGTTTCAACATGGTAGCAGCTGCCTGGGGCAGTGGCTTTCTCAGTGCCATGCTGCACACTGCCAATACCTTTTCCCTCCACCCCTGCCAAGGCAATGCGCTGGCAGGCAAACCATGACTATCATTGAAATGTGGTGTGACCACTCCCATGACTGGAGTGCTGCAACGGATGGCTACAAGCTCTTCAGAAGGAACAGACAACTAAGGAGGGAGGTAGCATAGCTCTTAGAGAGTGTTTCAGTGCTGTGGAACTCAGGGTTGGGAATGACAAGGTAGAATGGGAAAATCCCAACACAGGACAAAAAACTCAGCTTACTTGGACTGTGTTACCACAGGGATTCAAGAACAATCCAACCATATTCAGGAACCAGCTAGCCCATGATTTTGAAGCTTGGAAAACGTCTTCAGGAAAAGGTACACTGTTGCAATACATAGACAACTAGATAGCTATTGAAGAAGAAAAAAATGTGTAGAATGGACAACTAGTTTATCAAATTTTCTTGGATTAATTGGATATCAAGTTTCTCAACAGAAAGCCCAGCTGATACAGCAATGAGTCACCTATCTAGGCTACGAATTATCTGGTGGACAGTGAGAACTTGGACCTGAGCAGAAGGAGGCAATTTGCTGAACTCCATTACCCACAATGGTAAAAGAACTTGGGGGAATGACAGGTTGCTGTCAATTTTGGATTTATAACTATGATAGCTAAACCATAAGTAAGCCATTATACGAGTAGATAAAAGAAAGTTCTGTCCAGCTAGTTTGGGTCCCTGAAACCTGTAAGGCCTTTGAGGACCTGTCATGGTTCCGCTCGAGTGGGCAGCCGAGCTCCACCACAGCCGCTCTCTCACTCCCCCTCCTCAAAGAGGAATGGGAAGAAAATATGTGAAAAGGGCTCAAGGATTGAGATAAGGATGAGAAAATCACGCAATAATTATTGTAACGGGCAAAACAGACTCAGCATAAGAAGACAGATAGTAAGATTTATTGCTCATTACTAACAAGCTAGAGAAGTGAGAAACAAAGGAAAGAAACCAAAAGCACCTCCACCCCCATCCACCCTCTTCCACCTCCTCCCCCCAAGCAGCGCAGGGGAACGGGGAAATGGGGGTTATGGTCAGTCTACAGCACTTCTTCTCTGCCGCTCCTTCTCGGTCACTCTCGTCCCCTGTGCTGTGGGGTCCCACCCATGGGATACAGTCCTTGATGAACTGATCCGGCGTGGGCTTTCCACAGGCAGCAGCTCTTCCAGAACAGCTCCAGATATGGGTCCGTACCACGGGGTCTATCCCTCAGGAGAAAACTGCTCCAACCTGGCCCCCCCACAGGCAGCAGCTCCTACCATGTCACCTACTCCTGCGTGGTCTCCTCTCCATGGGCTACAGGTCCGGCCTGGAATCTGCTCCGGCAGGGGTCTTCCACAGGTGGCAGCCTCCATCGGTGTAGGGCCACCTGCTCCACCGTGGTCTCCTCCACGGGCTGCAGCGTGGAACCCTGCTCCACCGTGGCACTCCATGGGCTGCAGGGGGACATCCTGCTTCACCATGGTCCTCACCACAGGCCGCAGGGGACTTCTGCTCCGGCGCCTGGAGCACCTCTCCCCCTCCTTCTACACTGACCATGGCACCTGCAAGGCTGTTCCTCACTCCCTTCACTCTCCCAGCTGCTGTGTGGCGCAGCGTTTTTTTCCCTGTCTTAAATATGCTCTCACAGAGGCGCAAAACAACATCGCTTATTGGCTCAGATCTGGAAAACAATGGGGCCCTTCCCAAACATGGGGCGGCTTCTAGATCTTTCTCACAGAAACCACCCCTATGGCTCCCTGCTACCAAAACCTTGCCACGTAAACCCACTACAGGACCAAAAAAAGGAACTGATTTGTGCACCAGCACTGGGGATGCTGGATGTGTCTAAACATTTTTGGTTGCTCTCACATGAAAACCAGGGAATGGCACTGAGGGTTCTTACCCAATGTTTATGTCCCTACAAAATAACAGTAATGTATTTCTCCAAACAGCTGAACGAGGTAAGCAAAGGGTTGCCAGGATGTTTGCAGGCAGTGGCCGCAGTTATCCTAAATATTCAAGAAGCCCAAAAGTTCACTTTGGGCAAGAAGATGACTGTTTTAGTATCACACACTGTGTCAACAGTACTAGAACAAAAGGGAAACCATTGGCTTTCCCCTTTGAGACTTATGAAATACCAGTCCATCCTAACATCCCGATGATGTAAAGATCGTATTCACTAATATTGTGAATCCAGCCTCTTTCCTCAGTAACAGAGTCTCCAAATCACCCATTCATGATTGCATCAAGACCGTGACTCCAGCTGACTAGACTTAAAGGATACACCCCTAGAAGATGTGCTGTAAAGGACATCAAACACAGGATACTAACATTGAAAGAGGAAGTAGATTGGCTGATGCAGAGGCCAAAGCGGCAGCAGATCTGAGAGTCAAATTTTGGCACTAGTACCGGGAACAAAACCTGGCATTAACAAAAACATTAGAGAATGAAATAGAACATTATAAGGCCAACAAGTAATTAATTGAAGATGTAAATGGAACAATATTACTTACAGGTTTAGCACAAATGAAGGCTGGGAGAACTGTGATATCCTCCAACCTATTATATTAGATGGTAATTGAAGAAAATAACAAAACACATTGGGGAGCTGAAGCATTATATCGGTTTCTAAGTAGAAAATGGGTAGGAGGTAATTTGTATACCATTGTCTGACAGGTATAAAAACAGTGTGTCACATGCCTTAAAAATAACCCACAGATGGGAATCAAACCCCAAGCGGGAACAATAGGGAAGATAAATGTTCTTGGGGAACAGTGGCAAATTTATTTTCTGAACTCCCAATAAAAGATGGATTTAGATACCTATTGGTCCTAACACTTTTTCCGGATGGCCAGGCGCATAAGTACATTAAAGGAGGCTGTAGCGAGGTGGGGGTTGGCCTGTTCTCCCATGTGCCTGGTGACAGGACGAGGGGGAATGGGCTAAAGTTACGCCAGGGGAGTTTTAGGTTAGATGTTAGGAAGAATTTCTTTACTGAAAGGGTTGTTAGGTACTGGAACGGGCTGCCCAGGGAGGTGGTGGAGTCACCATCCCTGGAAGTCTTCAAAAGACGTTTAGATGTAGAGCTTAGGGATATGGTTTAGTGGGGACTGTTAGCGTTAGGTCAGAGGTTGGACTCGATGATCTTGAGGTCTCTTCCAACCTAGAAATTCCGTGATTCCGTGATTCCGTGATTTCCATGTAGAACTAGCAAAGCTAGAGAAATGTCCAAAGTATTGCTGAATAAAATTATACCAAAATTTTGTGTACCATCAGTAATGTCATCTGACAGGGGACCACACTTCACTGCAGAACTAACCCAACAAGTTGACAAAGTGCTGGGGATTGACTGGCAACTACACACTCTGCATAGGCCACAGGTGAGTGGCCAAGTGGAAAAAATGAACCATTTGATAAAATAATAGATTGGTAAAATCTGTCAAGAAACCAATTATGTATTGGTATCAGGAACTACCCTTGGAACTTAGAACTAGAATTAGGCCTAGGACCAAGGAAAAAATAAGCCCCTTTGAAATATTGTATGGTAGGCCTTACCAAATGCCATACAAAGGAGAAGGTCTAACACAAGTAGGAAACCAATATTTACGACAGCATATTATAGTTTCAAGCAAGCAACTGGAATAAATTAATAAGAACGTTTTAGGCACTAGAGCAAGGGGATTAGATTACCCCATTCACCCTTCTAAACCTGGAGACTAGATTTATGTAAAGAATTTTTCAGGTGAACCACTTGAAGAAAAGTGGGATGGACCATTCCAGATACTCCTCACCACCTTCGTTGCAATCAAGATTGGAAAGCGACCTGCCTGGATTTATTACAGATGGGTGAAAAGGGCTCCTGATGGACAGTAGACCTCAGAAGAGACTTGACCTCTGAAACTACAATTACACAGATGCTGAAATGTTTCAAGTAATAACTATTAGTGTTATAAATATTGCAGCTACATGGAATCTTAATATATAGTATATGTTAACATGGAATATCTCCCTGATTTTAAACAAGACCAATTGTTGGATATGTACAAAAATACCTGAACATAGAGGAAAGGCAATTTATTTGATTGGAATACCAATACCTAAAGAGGAATTTACACCAGTTGTGAATGGGCCTGGCTAGGAGATACAGATAGGAATCAAAAACTGGAAATTACTAGTCCTGAAATTGGCACTCTCTATTGTACATGTGTTCAAAGATGTAATCCCCCAAAGGGTACAGGAAAGGTAGACTGTGATAGGAATACATATGTAGGGAGCCACACTACTTGTAATCAGACTTTAGGTATCGGAACCTCTTTAAACCCTAATGTTACTACTGCCTGGCTGGTACCAGAAGGGCGTGGGTAGTACTGGTTGAGTAATGACATAACCTATGAAATGGTACCTGAAAACTGGAGAGGAACCTACACCTTAGGCACAGTAGTCCGCAATATGTCAATACATACCTCCCTCCACTCTCAAGGAAGATGGCTTAGATTGCCCCTCATACACATTCAAAGGATGAACCCTTTAATAGAGAGACAACATGCTTTTCATAGCTTAGTCAGGTGGTTTCTTCCTTGGTTAGGGGTGAGCAAATTAGAACAAATAATAGTAAACATTTTGGCTGTAATACAAGGCATTGAAAACAAAGCTTTAGATGCCATCCAGGCAATCCAAATAGAAGTGTCCAGTTTCTCAGAAGTAGTATTGCAAAACAGAATGGCACTAGACCTTTTATTAGTCTCCCAAGGAGGTGTATGTACAGTAATAAATACTAGCTGCTATGCATATCAAAGTGGAAGAGCTGCCACAGATTTACAGGAGATTTGGGAACAAGCCAAAATATTGCATAAAGTCACTAAAGATGATACCTCATGGGATTTCCAAGAATTATCAAGCAAACTGACCTCTTGGTTACTCAACTTCTTTTGGCTTAAGAAATTGTTTGTAGGAATACTGATCTTGCTTTTACTAGTATTCTTAACTAGTGTTTTAGCACACTCTGCCTTTTGGTGCTGTAAGAAAGGACTAGATTATTATAAAACCTGGAAGTGTAACTGAATCAAGCACCAAGTAGAAATGTGTAAGTATTTTATGAAAACTTTGAATCAACTAGGAATGTTATAAGCTAAAGAATTTGAAGCAGACTCAGCCAGGTCTGGATCACTGGGCTGGACCAGGCAGACGTACTTCACGAAGGGGGAAATGAATCACTCTCCAGCTTCCTTTCTGCATGCTGGGTGTCCACTCTCTTCTCTGAGACTACGGAGTCACAGCTTCCCTGTGAACATCTGGCTTTAGTTCTTTCCCTGTGGCTGAGCCCACAGTGGGAGATCTCTCACTTTTGGAGGGGCTCCAGTCAATGCCAATGCCAGGTTCTGCTGTCCTTGGAGGTACCCTGGTCTCTGCAGGCAGCTCCAGACTCCCCTCCTGAAGGATATCATGTATGGGTCAGATGTGGGAAGAGCCCTACCTATGTAATACAGTGACCATTCTCTACCTCCACTGTCAGCAGACATCTATGGGTGAGTCTTAAATCTAGCCCTAGGTCTCTGACAGGTCACAATGCAACAATGAGCCATTCCCTTCTGAACCCAAGGAGAAACAGATCCTTCTGGGGAACAATTCTTTGGGCCTATTCTTGGCACTGGTTTGGGAAGGAAATCCCAGGCTTTGATGATGATCCCATTTTATCACAGAGATCTGCAATGACTCACTGTACAGCCTCCATATGAGACAGAGCAGTTTCATTCATTCATACCAGTGGAAGGAATACAAATTTTTATGTAAGAATGCAAGAAAAAAAGCAGTCAAAATAAAACCAAGAATTAAAAAATCAATAAAAACAATGGTAAGAAACAATCAAGAACCCAGAATGGGATGCACTGGCATTCATTTGTGGAGAGTGAAGGGTAACTTACGAGCAGTGAAAATCATCTCTAAAACCAGTTTCCTAACAACATCCTTGAGCTCCTTGTTCTTCATACTGTAGATGAGGGGGTTCACTGCTGGAGGCACTACTGAGTATAGAACTGCCAGCAAAAGGTCAATGGATGGAGAAGAGACAGAGGAGGGCTTCAGGTAAGTAAACATGACAGTACTAAGAAACAGGGAAACAACGGCCAAGTGAGGAAGGCATGTGGAAAAAGTTTTGTGCCGGCCCTGCTTTGAGGGGATCCTCAGCACAGCCCTGAAGATCTGCACATAGGACAGAACAATGAAAATAAAATACCCAATACCTGAACAAAAGCAAAATATGATGAACCCAAGTTCCCTGAGATAGGCATCTGAGCAGGAGAGCTTGAGGATCTGGGGAAGTTCACAGAAGAACTGGTCCAGTGCATTGCCTTGGCAGAGGGGGAGGGAAAAGGTATTGGCAGTGTGCAGCACAGCACTGAGAACACCAGCACCCCAGGCAACTGCTGCCATGGTAATGCAAGTTCTGTTGGCCATTATGGTCCCGTAGTGCAGGGGTTTGCAGATGGCAACATAGCGGTCATAGGCCATGACAGTGAGAAGATAAAACTCTGCTGTTACAAAGGCAACAAACATAAAGACCTGAGTAGCACAACCTGCATAAGAAATGGCCCTGGTGTCGCAAAGGGAGTTGGCCATGGCTTTGGGAACAGTGGTGGTAATAGTGCCCAGGTCAAGGAGGGCGAGGTTGAGGAGGAAGAAGTACATGGGGGTGTGGAGACAGTGGTCACAGGCTACAGCAGTGAGGATGAGGCCGTTGCCCAGGAGGGCAGCCAGGTAGATGCCCAGGAAGAGCCCAAAGTGCAGGAGCTGCAGCTCGCGTGTGTCTGCGAATGGCAGGAGGAGGAACTCTGTGGGGAAGCTGCTGTTGGACATTTGCTGCCTCAGGGCATGTAGATCTGCTCTAGGAGAAGAAAAAATGACAAGTTAGGCAGACTTCTCTGAGCAAAACCAACTCCTCCCTCACAGAAATTACAAATCCCTGTGCTGAATGAAGAATGAGTCATCTAATTCAACAACCCTCCCAACTGAATGACAGTGTGCACGACAGTTTAAAATGGCATTTGGGCATTTTTTCACCAGCAGTCCAGTTCAAAACAGAAACTTACACTGATCTGCACCCTAGACAAAGAGAGGAGAACCACATATGGGTGGAGAAATAAGAAAGAACACCACAATGTTCCAACCAATGCTTCCAGAGGGAAAGGCAGATGAGCATGCAGGGAAGCCTTTACTTTATGAAGCTTGCATGCCACCTACAGAAGTGACACCGCAGGGTGCTCTTAGCCTCTTTGTTGTGTATCCTATTTCAGGACACAGGCTCCTCTTCTATTCTGGAGGTTCCAGCTGAGGAGGAAGTGGCTTATGCCCTAAAGCCCCTGAGGTCAGAGGCTGCACAACAGCTGCACTGCCCTGCAGCCAAAGACTTACCCTGTTCCAGGCTGTGAATATTTCTCCCGCTGTGAGCTCTCAGCATCCCCCCCTTCACACTGCCTTTAACATCTCCCTCCCTTCTCTCAGCCACCCTTGTCCCCTGCAGGCAGTGCCCCCAGCCCTGCTGTGCTGTGCAGAGGAGCTGCTCCTGGGCAGAGCTGTCTCTCTGCAGTGCTGCCCGCTTGCCAGGAGCTCCTGTTGGGCCCAGGAGCCCAGCCCAGCTCAGCAGCACAGGGACCTCTTGACAAGTCCCTGGACCTCCAGGGGATTTGTCTTTGAAACAGACTGAAGCAGTCACTGATTTTTCTTTCCTCAACTAGGGAGACACCGCTCTGCCAGTGGTGTCTTTTTCCTTCATTCAAAAGAAGAGTTTGGCATGGCAATCATCTATTCTTGTCCCGTTATAAGACTGGACACCCACAAAGTGACAGGCAGGGTGCAACTCCTCTTTTCCAAGCACTTGTTTATATGCACGGGAAGGAAATGTTTTCACAGGAAATGAAACCCTCTGCCGACACCAGTGGCACAACCAGTTGGTGGCCTGCAGAATCTGTCCTCCTCTTTTCTCTCCTTCACCTTCCCCAGCAGGACCTAGGAAGACACCACTTGCTCCTCCACACTCTTGGTTTTGGTGCCCAGAGGCAGGTGGCCATGCTGGTTGATTTCTATGTTGCCTGGCAATATCCATGGCCCTTTTGAAGCAGGACACCCAGAGAGGAGCAGGCAGGGATCACACCTATGCGGGCTGAGGGAAGTGATTCTTCTGAGTCAATTGAGGCATCTGTTTCTGAGCTTGCAGGGCTGGGCTGATAGAGGGCCAATCTCCTTCCATGCCTGACACAAACTCATGGGAGTTGGCAGTCCTCTTGCCTCGGTGGAGATGATGCTACCCAGGGCATCTCAGATGGTTATGATGCCTTTGTGCCAGTGACTGAATCCCACCAGTGCGGTGACCTAAGGTCTAGCCTTTCTCTAGCCAGTAGATGAACAAATATCAAGTGCATCACACAGGGGTCTCCACTCATGTACCTTCTTTCTCCAGCCCTGCTACTTCTTTTCTCCCCCGTTATACGTCCATCCATATCATCATGGATCTAGCCAATGATGTTCACAGCTTGCCAGTATCACAAGCAGCCTACAAGCAAGGACTTTTTCAACACTACCTCTTCCTTCCTCAGATTGGCTTCACCACCATGGGCTGTGAGTAGCTGCAGAGACACCAAACACGGCAAAGCCCCCTCCTGCTCAGACTGCGCAACCCAGTCCTGTTTCTCTGGCCTTAGGGAGAGCAGGACTTGCTCTTTTCATGGGCACCTCTTTACATTGCCAACTGCCATCCACTCCAGCATGTCTCTGCTCTGAAGCAGTCTTTGTACACCTGACCTCTTGGTCACTTGCTTACAGGTTTTCCTCCTGCAAGTCTGCTCTCAGCCTGGTGCCACAGCTGAGCTGCTGCAACCCCAATATGCACTGATGTCCTCAGTCTGGTGCAGAAAGCAGATGGAACCTCATGTGCCATCACTTCATGTAACTGAAGGGAACAGCACAGCTGAGGCATGTTGGACAGCTCATGTGGCTGGGATTCAGTGATGGGTGGATACCAGATCATCAACAGACACAGAGCAGAAAGGTCATGATGGGAATGTCCTTACTGATGGGGCCAGGGACCCAAACCTAGTGAGCTGTGTGGAGAGGCTGAGGAAACTGGGCCTCTTTAGTGTGCTGCAGGGAAGCCACTGGGCAGGATAAAAACAGGCTGCCCCCAAGTGGAAAGCTGGTGAGACCCAAATCTTCTTCAAGGGCAAATGGTCTGGCAGAGGCAACATCTGCAAACCATCTCCTGGGAACTTCACTCTGGTGTCCTGGCTTTGGCTGGGATAGAGTTAATTATTTTATTATTATTATTATTTTATTTTTTTGGTAGGAGGTCAAGTAATTCCTTGTCTTGGATTTTTGATGAAAATAGTGGTGATAATGCACAAGTGCTTTGGTTGATGAAGAGCAGTGCTTACACAGAGTCAAAGACTTTTCTGCTTCTCTGGTTGCCCTGACAGCAAGGAGGTTGGGGATACACAAGATTTTGGGAGTGAGCAGAACAAGGACAGCTGACTCATGGACGGTCTGGAGATGAGACAGACATCAAAGCCACCATTACACAAGTGGAGACAAGGCATTTGATGACTTCCATGAACACAGCAGTCAGGATGCCATACCGCTTGAGATTGCAAGGAGGACCTAAACTTTATGTTCAGAGGAGTGTGATTCTTCTGTAGGTGTCCTTACCTTGTCTCCTGATCCATGTAGATCTTTGGGCTGTGAAGAGAATCTAAACACCCTTTGGGGCTTGGTTAGTCTCATGTTACATTTTGAAATGTAAGGCAGATGAAGGAGCTCTGAGCTTCAAGGCTCTCTGATGCAGTTAGGTGTTCAAGTATTGGGAACGTGGACATTGGTGTTGTGTCCCTGTACACCACATAAAAGTGTTGCCTTCCTTTGTGGTTTTGTGCAAATCTGGGATCTGTCTGGGTCCTTTGGCTAAATAATAAACAACCTTCCTGTTACACCTGCACCTCTTCCCCACAAAATGGAAAATAATATGTGGATCAGGAAGAATTTAGGAGTAACACTTTCTAGAAGTGTAACCTTTACAGGTCAACAAAGAGTTGGCAGTAAGAGAAAAAGAACAGTCTAAATACAGCCAGTTGCTAAATAAGGAGAACCTATAGGTAGTTTATCAGTTAGGAATCACTGTTGGGAAGGAAATTAAAGAGCTTTACTTCACCATCATCAAGAAGAAGGAGTAATTCCTTTATAACCTAGTATATTTCCTGTTATTAGCAACTCTGCCTCTAATTCCAAAAACATTCTGGAGAACTTCCTTTTTTTGCCTTGACTCCAAAGCTTAACAAGCTCAAATCTTGAAAGGACGACCACAAACCTCTGCAAGTCAAATCTCTCCAAACTTCTCATTCGTGCTCTTTTAGCCCATGATAGCTTTTACTATCATTTCACCATGCTGCCCAATCTTGTGTACTTCACCTATAAAAAGTCAGCCTAATCACTTGAAAAGCCTTACCTACAGAAGTCTTCTCTATGTGCAGATTCCACTTGTATCACCTCATGTTATGTACAGCTCCATCCTCCTTCTGGAGAGATCAGTTTTCACGGGCAGTTTTCCTGGTTTTGTTTTCCTTTCCTGCCTATTCACCTTCAAAACCTTTTGGGATGTACCCATGACAAATATTGTCTGAAGCAACACTGTTATCTCCCATGATTTCAGCTGCTTCCAAATGCAGTTTTAGATATTTCCCTCTTAGAGAAGACATTGTACAAAACTGCTCCATATCACAGAATTTCTAGGTTGGAAGAGACCTCAAGATCATCGAGTCCAACCTCTAACCTAACACTTACAGTCCCCACTAAACCATATCCCTAAGCTCTACATCTAAACGTCTTTTGAAGACTTCCAGGGATGGTGACTCCACCACCTCCCTGGGCAGCCCGTTCCAATGCCTCACAACCCTTTCAGTAAAGAAGCTCTTCCTAACATCTAACCTAAAACTCCCCTGGCACAACTTTAGCCCGTTCCCCCTCGTCCTGTCACCAGGCACGTGGGAGAACAGGCCAACCCCCACCTCTCTACAGCCTCTTTTAAGGTATCTGTAGAGAGCGATAAGGTCGCCCCTGAGCCTCCTCTTCTCCAGGCTGAACAAGCCCAGCTCCCTCAGCCGCTCCTCGTAGGACTTGTTCTCCAGGCCCCTCACCAGCTTCGTCGCCCTTCTTTGGACCCGCTCAAGCACCTCGATGTCCTTCTTGTAGCGAGGGGCCCAAAACTGAACACAGTACTCGAGGTGCGGCCTCACCAGAGCCAAGTACAGGGGGACGATCACCTCCCTAGCCCTGCTGGTCACGCTGTTTCTGATACAAGCCAGGATGCCGTTGGCCTTCTTGGCCACCTGAGCACACTGCTGGCTCATATTCAGCTGACTGTCCACCATCACTCCCAGGTCCTTCTCTGCCTGGCAGCTCTCCAACCACTCATCTCCCAGCCTGTAGCTCTGCTTGGGGTTATTGCGCCCCAGGTGCAGGACCCGGCACTTGGCCTTGTTAAACTTCATGCAGTTGACCTCAGCCCATCGGTGCAGCCTATCCAGATCCTCCTGCAGAGCCTTCCTACCCTCGAGCAGATCGACACACGCACCTAACTTGGTGTCATCTGCAAACTTACTGAGGGTGTACTCAATGCCCTCGTCCAGATCATTGATGAAGATGTTGAAGAGGACCGGCCCCAGCACCGAGCCCGGGGGGACGCCACTAGTGACTGGCCTCCAACTGGACTTGACTCCATTTACCACGACTCTTTGGGCCCGGCTATCCAGCCAGTTTCTAACCCAACGAAGCGTGCGCCAGTCCAAGCCAAGAGCAGCCAGTTTCTTGAGGAGAATGCTGTGGGAGACGGTATCAAAAGCCTTGCTGAAGTCAAGGTAGACCACATCCACAGCCTTTCCCTCGTCCACCCAGCGCGTCACTTTGTCATAGAAGGAGATCAGGTTCGTCAAGCAGGATCTGCCTTCCATAAACCCATGCTGGCTGGGCCTGATCGCCTGCTTGCCCTTCAAGTGCTGCGTGATGACTCCCAAGAGGATCTGCTCCATGAGCTTCCCTGGCACTGAGGTCAAACTGACAGTCCTGTAGTTTCCCGGGTCAGCCCTCCGGCCCTTCTTGTAGATGGGCGTCACATTTGCTAGCCGCCAGTCAGCTGGGACCTCACCCGATAGCCAGGACTGCTGATAAATGATGGATAGTGGTTTGGCCAGCACCTCTGCCAGTTCTCTCAGTACCCTTGGGTGGATCCTGTCGGGCCCCATCGACTTGTGCACATCCAAGTGCCATAGCAGGTCACCAACCAGTTCTTCGTGGATGGTGAGGGCCACATCCTGCTCCCCATCCCCTTCCACCAGCTCAGGGTACTGGGTATCCAGAGAACAACCGGTATTGCCGCTAAAGACTGAGGCAAAGAAGGCATTGAGTACCTCCACCTTTTCCTCATCTCTTGTAACTAAGTTTCCCCCCGCATCCAGTAAAGGATGGAGATTCTCCTTAGTCCTCCTTTTTGTGTTGATGTATTTATAAAAGCGTTTTTTGTTATCTTTAACGGAAGTAGCCAGATTGAGCTCCAGATGAGCTTTGGCCTTCCTAATTTTGTCCCTGCACAGCCTCGCTACATCCTTATAGTCCTCCCTAGTGGCCTGTCCACTTTTCCAAAGATTATAAACCCTCTTTTTTCTCCTAAGCTCAAGCCACCGTTCTCTGTTGAGCCAGGCTGGTCTTCTTCCCCGCTGGCTCATCTTTGGGCACATGGGAACAGACCGCTCCTGCGCCATTAGGATTTCCCTCTTGAAGAGCGCCCAGCCTTCCTGGACCCCTCTGCCCTTCAGAACCGCCTCCCAAGGGATTCCACCAACTAGTGTCCTGAGCAGCCCAAAGTCAGCTCTCCGAAATTCCAATACAGTGGTTTTACTGGTTCCCTTCCTGGCCTCGCCAAGAATAGTGAACTCTACCATTTCGTGGTCACTCTGCCCAAGACAGCTCCCGACAATCACATCCTCCACCAGTCCTTCTCTGTTTGTGAAGAGAAGGTCTAGCGGGGCACCATATGTAGAAACACACTTCAATTCTGAATATTTTTGAGGTTAAGAAGGAAATCATAAATACTCTGAGATAGTTTTCCAAATACCATTTAAAAATGTCAAAGCAGATTAAGTACATAAATACTGAGAGCCTAGGTATAAAAAGAGGGTGAACAACAGGTGAGGCTGTATTGTCTTGATTCACAACTGCTCTGTTAGTCAAAGAAAGTCCCACAGCCTCTGGGACATATTTGTTAAGTGGCCACATGGGAAGCTGGTTTTTCTGGACCTCCTGGTTTGAGCATGTTGCATTCACATTCCCTGCAAGGAGAAAAGTTCCAGTTCAAGCATCAAAGTGTTGCCCATGCTGCTTGGAGAGCCAGGACAGCCGAGTCACACACTAGCCAGCGTCTGAGGGAAGCTGGGGGTAGAGGGAATTGAAATGGTTTGGACTTGAGTGGAGGCTCCAACCCTGAGCTGGCAGGACAGCACTGTGTGACACAAGCTCCCTGACACACCTGTGAGTCCAGAACTTGTTGGCAGAGTTTCTCACACAGCTCACTGAGGAGGGAAGGGTACTGGGGAGAGGGAAACATGCTTCAGCTTCCCAAATCCCACGACAGTGCCCAAAGCTTCCTTCTCTTGCCCTCAGGCATCCCATTTCTTGAGATGTAAACCTGGTGAGGCTTCTGTCAAGAATCCTTCAATCATCCTTCATGTGTCTTTCTGATTTCCCTAAAAGTCTCAATACCTACAGAATAAAAACATGAATCTACCTACATTTAAACACCTGCAATGAAGCAGACTATCTCTGTGGTATCCACTCAGAGCAATGCCAATTAAATGAGTGGTTGCAATGTGAGACATGAAGCCCTGTCTCTAAGTACGTATCTACCAGGCTCTGATGAAGGGTGCTTTTGCAGAGGTCGCCCTTCATCTCTTCAGGTGGCACAGAGTCTGTTGATTTCCCTCTGCAGTGAATGGCAGGGGATGGATCCACTTCTCAGGAGAGACTCCTTGCTCTATAGCCACAGGCCTATGGTAAGGTCATAAAGGTCTTACTGGCACTTGTCTCAGCATCTGTTGTGATCTCTTGTGTGTTCTTCTGTTACCACCTTCTCTGTGATCAGATAAACCCACCAAAATGTCACAAAAACTTGTCAGAAAGGCCATGGTGTAGAAAAGCAATCTCACCAGGACCTCTTGTGGGAACCAGGAAGATTGTAATGAGCACCAGGAAGAGATGGGAAGCTAAAAGTCTCTTGTGCAGAGGTCTCTGAGAGGGTGTGATTTGCAGTGTGTAGAGCTGGGATACAGGGTCAGGGGATAGCAGTGAGAAACATGAAGATGCGTGACAGTCTGGGAAGTCCTTACAAGCATGTATGGGCTCTGGCATGGAAAGCAGTTGGTGTCTGTGGATGGAGGGTAATGTTTTTCCTGTGAATGTGGGAGAAAGGAAGACCCCTGCAACACAAGTTAAGGATTACAGAGATGTTTCTATCTTGTGTGTGTGCTTCAGCCTAGGAGAAGAGGAATGCCCATTGCTGTGTCTAGCTGTGCTCAGCCATGCCCCATGAGCTGGCCTGGCTCTCTTCCCCTCCATTAACACTCCACACTTGGATGGACCCTAGGAAATGTCCATGAGCCTGGAGGATGCATGAACTTCCTGAAATCCTGGCCTGTTACTGCAGGGGAAGAGGGCAGGGTTTGTGAGCCTCAGGGGAGTGCAGGGAGAGCAGAGTGATTGTGTAGCAGTGAGTGTTTTAAAAACAAGTAGAGCTGAGATACTGGGGAGAGCAGGGGTTCATGCTGAAGTGAAATAGGTGGAGGTGTGATGTTGAGGCAGCAGCAGAAGGAGGATGTGCATTTCAGTGCTGAGATGTGCAGTGACCCCAAGGAGAGGCACCTTGTCTAGTCATTCTTCTTATTCTTCAGTCATGGTTCTCAGTGTGGTCTACCAACAGCCTCAGAAACTTGAAGGTTTGCTCCTGTCTTTTACTTCTTTGGAGGCTTGTTTGGTCTTTCAGTAGCTACATTTCAGGAACTTGACACCAGAGGGCTTCTTCAACGTGCAAAACTCCCTAAAACGTGCCAAGTCTCCATGCATGATTCCCTTTATCTTCAATTATTTGATTAGAGAGATTTCAGGTATGTAGTCAAAGGGAGAAGATTTCAATAAGAATGAAAAATAAGAAGGGATTTCTTGTGTTCCAAATTTTATTTTATTTTCTGCTCACAGATTTAAGTGGTATCAACAATCTCCAATCCATGTTGACATGGGCATCTCTGAGTGGAGTCTGAATATATATGGATATCCAGACCCCTGAAGTCAAACACTCTGTGGGCAGTCTTCATCACTGTCCTCCATCTTGGGGTCCCTCAAGGCTCCATTTTAGGGCCGGTACTTTTCAATATTTTTATAAACGATCTGGATGTAGGAATAGAAGGTATTTTGAGCAAGTTTGCTGATGACACCAAACTTGGAGGAGTTGTGGACTCAAATGAGGGTGGAAAGGCCTTGCAGAGGGATCTGGATAGGTTGGAGAGCTGGGCGATCACCAACCGCATGAAGTTCAATAAGAGCAAGTGCTGGGTCCTGCACCTGGGACGGGGAAACCCTGGCTGCACGTACAGACTGGGCGATGAGACGCTGGAGAGCAGCCTAGAAGAGAGGGATCTGGGGGTCGTGGTAGACAGCAAGTTGAATATGAGCCGGCAGTGTGCCCTGGCAGCCAGGAGGGCCAACCGTGTCCTGGGGTGCATCAAGCACGGCATCGCTAGTAGGTCAAGGGAGGTGATTGTCCCGCTCTACTCTGCGCTGGTGCGGCCCCACCTTGAGTACTGTGTGCAGTTCTGGCACCACAGTATAAAAAGGACATGAAACTGTTGGAGAGTGTCCAGAGGAGGGCTACGAAGATGGTGAAAGGCCTGGAGGGGAAGATGTACGAGGAACGGCTGAGGGCACTGGGCCTGTTCCGCCTGGAGAAGAGGAGGCTGAGGGGAGACCTCATCGCAGTCTACAACTTCCTCGTAAGGGGGTGTCGAGAGGCAGGAGACCTTTTCTCCATTAACACCAGTGACAGGACCCGCGGGAACGAGGTTAAGCTGAGGCAGGGGAAATTTAGGCTTGACATCAGGAGGGGGTTCTTCACAGAGAGGGTGGTTGCACACTGGAACAGGCTCCCCAGGGAAGTGGTCACTGCACCGAGCCTGTCTGAATTTAAGAAGAGATTGGACTGTGCACTTAGTCACATGGTCTGAACTTTTGGGTAGACCTGTGCGGTGTCAAGAGTTGGACTTGATGATCCTTAAGGGTCCCTTCCAACTCAGGATATTCTATGATTCTATGATCTCTCCCATTTCTCTCTTCACCTACCTATACTTTCAGCCACCAGGTAGAACTCAGAGTTTTCTCCACTGAATTCTGTAGCTGGACAGTTCAGCCCTGTTTGCCTCAGTTCACACTTGCTTTACATAGAGAACACGAAGGCAGTTTCTTAACTCGCAGCTCACTCTGGTGTCCTTGTTGGGGCTGGATAGTGCAAATTGTCTTCATAGAAGCTGGTATGGTGCTGTGTTTTGGATTTAGGATTAGATTAGATTAGATTTAGTATTATTGCTGATAACACACTGATGTCTTAGTTGTTGCTGATGGGTACTTCCACTGAGTCAAGGACTTTTCTGCTTTTTCTGCTGTTCTTTCCAGTGAGAAGGCTGTGGTTGGAGGCTGGGCAGCTGGAGAGGAGGACATTCTGCTAAGGTGTGATCTTTGCCAAGGATGACATTCCTCCTGCATTATTTTTAAGGTTACGCTACATACTCCAAACCTAGATGATTCATATTTCTGTGGATGTCATTGTTGCCTTGAGATACCACAACTGTGAGCTGCAATTGTCTTGGGCAGAAAGTGTCTTGTGCACAGAGAGATCATCACTTGTACAACTCATACTGCCCAGGGTGTCATTGGTCTGCTTTGCTGATGGCTTCTGTTTTGTCCAATGTAAGCTAAAGACCACTTGGGATTTTTCTGCAGTTACAATCCTGCTGAAACAGTTTTAGTCATCATCTGGATGCAAGAGTGGAATGCATCCTTAGCAAGTTTGAAGATGGCACTGAACTGGGAGGTTCTGCTAACTTCCTGAAGGGATGAGAGGCCTTGCAGATTGATCAAGATAGAGCGGAGCATTGGGTGATCGGCAATGGCATGAAGTTCAACCAAAGACAATGACAAAGACAACCAGAGAGACAATGTCAGATTCTGCACCTAGGATGAAGTAATGATGGACACAGGTCCAGCACAGTCTGGGAGACAGGTGACTAGAGAACAGCTCAGCAGAAAGGGATCTGGGGGCACTGGATGATAGCAGGCTCATTATCAGCCAGCAGGGCGCCTTGGTAGCAGAGAAGGCAAACCACATCTTGGGATGCATTAAACACAGCACAGTCAAATGGTCAAAAGAGGTGAATCTTCTTCTATATTTAGCATTGGTCTGGCCTCCCCTTGTTTACTGTATACAGTTCTGGGCTCCACAACAGAAAAATGATGTGGACTTGAAAGCACTGGTGTCCTCAGGGAGTTCGCTCCACCTTCATGACCTTTCAAAGATAGTGAAGCTTATTGCCCTCTCCGAATGCTTGGATGCAGACCCTCCGGCAATGAGCTTTTCTGCCTTCCAGGGCTACTATGAGATTGCCTCTAACAGCCCCCTGAAAAGGCATGAATATGTCCCTCTGAGGTCTGCCATCTGCTGTCTTCTGTCTGTTTCCTTACTCCTTTTGGTACCTACAAATCCAGCCTTTCAGGATCGTGACTGCCAAGGCTGAAACTGATCTTCACCTCCCTTCCCTTTGAGGGTAATATCCCCTAGGAAAAGAACTGCATAAAACAATGCCACGTCATGACACCACAGAGAGATCTTCTATTTAGAATTCTCAAAATTCTTCTAAAATATACATTAAGGTCTTGTTAATGACCACATAGAGGTGGCCATTTCCTACAGGATTCTCTGGAGGAGGTCAAGATTCCACAGGGAAATGTGAGTCCAGACATGTGGGAGGCCTTCTAAAGCTTGAGCTGGTTAGGGAGAGTACGTGAGGGATGGTGCAGGGCATCCCCTGCACCCAGTGCTCCTGAGGATACTGAGAAGAGGCCTCCAGAGGCCTCCACCTGGCTGGCATGGTACTTGTGTGATGCCCTCTTCTCAAGTACCTGATAGGCCCATAGAGAGGTGGGCTTGGCTTCCCATAGAAAGGCGGCAGGGAGATCTCTGATGGCATTGCATGGGTGTCCTCCCTGAAATGAGGACACAGAAGGTGATTCTTGGACCTCATACTTTTTCTGATATGAGGAACAACTGTGCTAGAAATGAGTTTTCTTACTGAGTAGAGGGTGGGAGCAAGAGTGGCTGATTCAGCCTGTTTCAAAGTTGATTCCTCTGGATGCCCAGGGGAAGATCTCCCTGTGCTGATGAGTTGGGCCGGGCTCCTGGGCCCAATGGGAGCTCCTGGCAAGCGGGCAGCACTGCAGAGAGACAGCTCTGCCCAGGAGCAGCTCCTCTGCACAGCACAGCAGGGCTGGGGGCACTGCCTGCAGGGGACAAGGGCGTCTGAGAGAAGGGAGGGAGATGTTAAAGGCAGTGTGGAGGGGGGACACTGAGAGCTCATAGTGGGAGAAATCTTCAGAGCCCTGAACAGGGTAAGTCTCTGGCTGCAGGGCAACACAGCTGTTGTTCCTGGTGCCATCTCCAGATTTGCTGGCAAATACCACAGCCTATGGGATATTTCAGGAAGACTCTCAGAGTTTCTTTGGATAAGAGGAGAATGACAAACTCCAGGGCAGGGATTACCTGCCAAAGCTGTCAGAGGGAAAGGAGATGAGGGTTCCTTCTCACAGGGCTGGCTGCAGGCTTTGCAGGCAGGGTGCAGGCAGGGGTGGCCAGGGCTGTGGTGCAGAGCAGGGTCCCTGCTGTGCCCCAGGGGCTGTGTGCCAGGGCAGGGCCTCTGCTACCTGCCAGGCTCAGCACTCAGCCTGCACAGGGAGCTGCCCAGGGTGCTGCGGGGAGAAGCTGCAGGTTGAGAGAACCCCCCCAGCAGAGCAGGGCAGAGCAGGGCAGGGCAGGGTCCTGCTGCCCAGAGGCTGCTGCCTGGGACAGGGTGCTCAGAGCTTCACAGCGCACCAAAGAAAAGTCAGCAGGAAGTTTTCATGAGTAAGGTGAGAGTAAAAGATCCTTGAAGAGAATTGTTCATTGTTTTGAGTTTTCTTATGCAAATATGCCTGAAAACTGCCCTGGGACAGGAGGTGTATGCAGGGCAAAGATGAGCACAGAGCAAGTGGGATGTGGTCTGTGAGCAATGGCAGGAAGGAGTTGTGGTGACAGGGAAGCAGCTGCCAGCAGGGATGGCTCCACGCAGCAGAGACCTTGGCAGGGAGGCAGAGACTCCTTTGCCTGAAACGCCAATGGAGGGGGATTCAGGCACTCCCTGCCAGGCCTGCAGTGCAGGCACCTTCTCTGCAGCAACCTCCTGCTCTCCTCTGCCACCCACCACAGACTCTGTCCTAAGGGGCTTTAGGGCATGAGGCACCTCTTCCTCAGCTGGTTCTCCAGAATTGGAGAGGAGCCTGTGTCCTACAAGTTGACAGAAACGTGAGGCTAAAAGTACCTGCCCTGCAATGACACTTCCATAGGTGGCATGTAAGCTCGATAAGGTAAAGGCTTCCCTGCATGCCCATCTGCCTTTCTCTCTGTCAGCTAGTTAGAGTATTGTGGTATTCTTTCTTATTTCTCCACCTGTGTGTGGTTTTCCTACTTTCTTTGTCTGGGGTGCAGGTGCGCGTAAGCTTCTGTTCTCACACAGACTGCTGGTGCCCTGCCCTGAGGGTGTCTTCTTGGGAACAAGGTGCCCAAGCTCCATTTGAAAAAGTCAGACACTGTCATTTGGTTGGGACGGTTGGAGAATGAGCTCATTACTCCTTCATGTCAGGGAATGGTGAGTTCTGTGAGAGAAAGAGTTCATTTTTCTCAGGGAAATCTGCCTAACTTGTCATTGTCTTTTCCTCCATGGAGAGCCAAGCATGCCCTGAGGCAGCAAATGTCCAACAGGAGCTTCCCGACAGAGTTCCTCCTCCTGCCATTCGCAGACACACGCGAGCTGCAGCTCCTGCACTTCGGGCTCTTCCTGGGCATCTACCTGGCTGCCCTCCTGGGCAACGGCCTCATCCTCACAGCCGTAGCCTGCAACCACCACCTCCACACCCCCATGTACTTCTTCCTCCTCAACCTTGCCCTCCTTGACCTGGGCACTATTACTACCACTGTTCCCAAAGCCATGGCCAATTCCCTGTGGGACACCAGGGCCATTTCTTACTTGGAATGTACTGCTCAGGTCTTTTTCTTTTTCTTTTTCATCTCAGCAGAGTTTTATCTTCTCACCATCATGGCTTATGACCGCTACATTGCCATCTGCAAACCCTTGCACTACAGGACAATAATGACCAGCAGAACTTGTGTAAACATGGCAGTGGTTACATGGGGCAGCACTTTTCTCTATGCAGTACTGCACACTGCCAATACCTTTTCCCTTCCCCTCTGCCAAGGCAATGCCCTGGACCAGTTCTTCTGTGAAATTCCCCAGATCCTCAAGCTCTCCTGCTCAGATGTCTACCTCAGAGAAGTT
Source organism: Anas acuta (assembly GCF_963932015.1). NCBI lineage: Eukaryota > Metazoa > Chordata > Aves > Anseriformes > Anatidae > Anas > Anas acuta. The sequence goes on along the minus strand of NC_089016.1, from coordinate 3,245,964 downwards.
GGGCTTCTTGTATTTAGTATCTGTTTAGCATTTGGGTGTTTTGTTTTCCTTGTGCTGTCCTATGTGCAGATCTTCAGAGTTGTGCTGAGGATGCCTTCTGAGCAGGGCCGGCACAAAGCCTTTTCCATGTGCCTCCCTCACCTGGCTGTTGTTTCCCTGTTCATAAGTACTGGCACATTTTCTTATATGAAACCCCCCTCCATGTCCTCTTCATCCCTGAATCATTTGCTGGCAGTTCTGTACTCTGTGTTGCCTCCAGCAGTGAACCCCCTCATCTACAGCATGAGGAACCAGGAGCTGAAGGATGCAGTGTGGAAAGTAATGACTGGAGCTTTTCCAGAAAGAATAAACTGCTTATCTTGCTAATGTATTTCAGAACAGACACTTTTTTTTTTTTTCTTTTTAAAGTATTGTTATTATTTCTTTGATTTACTTCTCATAGCTTTTTCCACAGAAAAAAAAAATAAGTCATTGTACTTCTCCTTCCTTCTTTGTATGTACCTGTCTCGTGTGACTCCAGTCTTTGTATGGGAAAGGCTTTCTGTGTATTTAAATAAAAAAGGATCCTGCAATGTCTTGCTTGTCTGAGATACTTTCTCTGAGACCTATGGTGGAGCTGCAGGGACACTTGGCTGTGTGCAGAGGTGTTGGGGGAAAGAATCCTGGCACAGCAGCACTACCAGTGAGTCCCAGGGCTTGGTCTTCCTTATCTACTCTCTTTCACCTCCCATGCTCTCCTTCAGAGCTCTTGTGTTGCTGTGACATCTGATTGTTCTTGTCCCTTGCTCACCGTGCTGCTGTGGGGCAGTCCTGTGTCCACAGGTAGGGACAGGCCAGGGGCACTTCTGTAACAGAGCTGGCTCCACACCAGCATCTCCAGCTTAAAAGGGGATCTGCTGAGGGCTCAGCTCTTCTCCCAAAGTTGCTGTCATGGATATTGCAAAGGAATAGACTCAAATGAGGCTCCTTGCTTTGCTTGTTTCTTTGTGGACTCAGGCAAATGAGATCAGAGTCCCAGGATAAACTTTTAGGTGGAGAGAGTTGATTCTAGTGTTGCCTGTTGGTGCCCAGCACCCATAAAGATGGTGACTTCACTGGCCTGTATCCACAGCATGTATCAGGGCTGATAGCAGGCAACCATCTTTCTGGAGGGTAGCAGGAGTTGTCAGGAGAGACCAGGGGATGGTCTCTGGGTAGTGTGTGCCAGGGAGTCAATAGAGTTAGGAGCCCGCAGAGCCTGAGTGTGTCCAAGGTTATAAAGTGACCCAGAAATAAAGTGGAAACAGGGAAAGGACAGCTCTGCAACTCCAGGTAACATAGCAGGTATAGGAAAATCTGTCTGTTGAATTAGTTGTTATACCTCTGGTGAAATTTTATACACTGAATACAGTGAACCACCCCATCTCTCAACATTGGAAATTGGTATGACTCAATGATCCTTGTGGGTCCCTTCCATCTCAGGCTATTCCATGAGCCTCTGACTCTGAAGGAGGCCGGCTATCTCTGTGTACCCTCCATGGCCAAAGAACCACTTGTGTGGGAGGCAGTCAGTGGCAGTGCCCCCCACCAGATGACTCTGCCTTCCCAGCCTGACCAGCACGGACCTGCTGAGTGCCCCCATGGCTCTGCACAGCACAACCCCCTCACTGGGCTGGGAAGAGGCCTCATGAGCACAACAGCTCCTTGTAGCCCTGTGGATGCTGGCTGTGAGGTCACTTCCGTCTCAGCCCCTGGCTGGCCAACAGCAGGGAAGCAGAGCTTCTGAGGTCATAAAGGCCATCAGAAAGCTGCCCCAGACAGGCTGACACATTTCGGAAGGACAGTGGAAAGCTAGGTGAATAGAGGTGGGAGATTTGGTGGAGATTAAAGGGGTCTGGCTAACAGAAAGGGAAGGTTCTGAAGAGGAGAGGGGTATACCTCCCAAGGGGGACCAGGAGATGTCACACCATTGTCTTTCACTTGGCACTGCATAACCCACATCCCACTGCCTATAGAAGAGCCTGGAGCCCCACATGAGGGACAGGAGCTATCTGTCCAGAGCTGACAGCAGGGCTTGTATTTTCTGCTTGATGAAACAAACACAAGATTTTCTCAACCTCAGAGCCACCTTTACCTTGGCTTACCTGTAATCATAGCCTCCAATTACCTGTTCTAAGGAGTCCTTGGGGCTTGGTCAGTAATGGACGTCAGTGGGACCAATCAGTGCTTTGAAGCACTGAAGTCTTTAGGGTTTGGCTTCTAACTTTGTCTTTCTGAGAGATTTCATCAGTCTTCTCTCAGGAGATTAAGTTGATGAACTTGGCACCTTGGGGCTTATTAGGACACAGAAAGCCATGAGTGTCTCTTAAGGAGGTCTGGACAGGCAGGAGAAGCCTGACCCCCTATGGACATCTTTGCTTCTCACCTCCCAGGTTCACACCATTTCTATCATTGGCCCCTTAGGACTTGCGTCACTGCTCCTGACATCAGACTTCTCCACTGAAGTCTGCAGTTGCACCCTGTAGTTCCTTTGTCCCAACTCCCTCCTGCTTTCCTTAGAGAACAGGCTGCACACAGGTAGAGAAGGATAATTCTTAATTGCAAGCAAACTAAAATAAAGTATGATAAAGCTCAATAATCAATAAAGCTTGTTCCTTAAGTGTATGTTAGGTCCAGGCTTTATCCAAAGCTCACAGTCCACAAGGGAGAGTCTTACATCACTTTTTTCAGTCAGTAGACATGAAAGTTTATCTAAACACTCAGTTAAAAAGCTCCATAAAGACAGTATTGGAATACATAAAGCAACATGAATCTTTGAACTCCCTGAAGCTTAAAACAGCAACTTGATCATAGCATGATAGTCAGAGAATCTTGCAATCAAATATTGATACAATCTAGAAATTATTTGGTCTGGAACAGGGCTCTAGGATCATCTCATCCAATCCCTCTGCCACGTGCAGGGACATCTCTCACTACATCAGGTTGATGAAAGGTCTTTCCAACCTGACTTCTAATACTTCCAACAATTGGGCATCCACAACTTCTCTGGGAACCTCTTCCAGTGTCACAATACTCTCATCCTAAAATCTTTCTTTTTCATGTCCAGTCTAAATCTACACCCCATCAGTTCAAAAGCATGACCCCTTTTCCTGTCACTACAGGCCCTGATTAAAAATCAAATCAAATCAAACCAAATCAAATCAAATCAAATCAAATCAAATCTCATTCTTTTAAGCCCCCTTGAAGTATTGAAAGGTAGCAATAAGGTCTCTCTGGAGCCTTCTCTTCTCCAGGTTGATCAACCCCACCACTTTCAGCCTTTCTTTGTAGCAGAGCTCTGATCACTGCCCTCCACTGTAGCCACTCGAATAGGTCTATGTCTCTCTTGCACTGGGTGCCCCAGAACTGGATGCAGTACTGTAGGTGGGATCCTGGAAGAGTAGAGTAGAGGGAGCAATCACCTCCCTTGACCTGCTGTTCTCTCTTTTTTCCATGAAGCCCAGGATATTATTGGCTTTCTCAGTTACAAGCGCACCCTGCCAGCTCAAATCCAGTTCTTCAAACACCAGTAATCCCAAGCTGTTCTCTGTAAGGCTGCTTTCAATCCATTCATCCCCAAATCTATATTGATATTTAGATTTTCACTGATCCGGGGGCAGCACCTTACACTTCTTCTTGTTGAACCTCAAGAAGTTTGACTTTGTTATACCTCTCAAGTCTGCCCAGGCCTTTTTGGATGACATCTCCTCCCACTAGCATACCAAGTTTACCACTCAGCTTGGTGTCATCAGCAAACTACCTTAGGGTGTACTCAATATCACTCTCCATTTTGTTAATGAAGATATTAACAGTGTAGGTCCCAGCACAGACTTCTGAGGGATATCACTCCTTACACATTCCCTGTTTGTCATTAGTTCACTGGATATAACTCTTCGGACATGGCCATCTAGACAATTATTTTCTCCACCTACCAGTCATTCCAGCAAACCCATATTCCTCTAGTTTAGTTACTGAAATGTTGCAGGAGACCATACCAAAGCCCTACAGAAGTCCAGGTAGATGACATTGGTAGCTCTTCCCTTGTCTGATGAGGAATATCAACGAATAGAACATAATCTAGTAGATCCTTTTTATGTATAAATATATATATGCTTCCTTGCAAAGAATATGGGTTGATCAGTGGCAGCTGGCAGCATCCTTTCTCAACACAGAGGACAATTCAAACACAGGGCTGCTTTAGCCCATCAGATATCACAAGTTTAGGACTGTCTGCTTCTCAAGTTTCAACAAACACAGCCCATGCAGATCTTTGCTGGATGAACACCGATGGGGATATTTCTCTGAAGGTTTCTGGAGAGATAAAAAATTTCTGAGGCCTGTAGCTCACCAGCTGATATTTTCTCCAGAGGATACATCCAGGTGGGAGGCACGAAGAAAAAAGGAACTTCTCTCCATCCCCACCTTGGTAAATGGTCCAGGTGTAACATGTACAAACAAGTTTGCAAAGTACTGAGCTGATGCAACCCATGGTGGGGGTCCAGCTCTGGAGGAGAGATACCATGCAGATGAGAGTCTGTGAATAAAAATAGATGGTATAGCCTGGACTTTATTTCCTGTGTCCATTTATGATGTCTTTGGTTATCTGAAGCCTTTTCATGGATCAGAAAAACATGGCATAGGCCTTCAGGGTGACTGCTGCCTTCAGGAAATGGCAGCAAGAGGTAGAAAAGACACGGACTGTGACAGCTGATGTTCACTTCCGTACTAGCTACTGACTAAAGAGCAGCCTCTGCCTTGAATGTCAACACCAAATTGAGAAGTTCACCTATCAGGTTTGGATATGGACCTACATTTCAGTGTGACATGGTGTGGTGTAATTGCCTGAAGTAACTAGGAAAATAAAACTAACATTTGCATTTTTAAGGAAAAGGTACAGCATTGAAGAGGCTTTCAGGGTAGGGCATAACTGCATTATCTGAGTGTTCCCTAGGCTCCCAACCTTAGGTGCTATCGCTCTGGGGAAACTTGGTGTGCTAGCTCTAAGGAACACCACGGAGCGTAGAGTGGAGTGGAGACACCACGGCTAGGCTCTGTAATCAGGTGGGGCCTCAATTGTTCTTGTGCACAAAGCTGCACTTTTTGCCACCCTGAGCCAAAGACCTGTCATGTTTTGACAAATGCTGTACCCTAGTGTACTTTTTCCTCATTATAATACCAAAACACACCTCCATCCCAAAAGCTACCCGCCTCCAAGGTGTGACCACCCCTCACTGAGCATGCGCTCTGAATTTCTCGGAGCCTATTACTTTAAACAGAGACGGGAAAACTTTACACCAATCATAACTAAGATATGCTTGACTAGAGCCACTCAAGCTCCACCTAAAAGATAGAAAATAATATAAATTGGCCCAAGAGAGAGGGGATGTCAGGGAAGATACCACCATCAGGGGAGATACCATCCCGAGGACATACAACATCCTTAGGACCTCCTGACTCCTGGGATCAGTTGACGGGCTGAGCCTCTCTTCCCCCCCCCATTGGGACGCCTTTGGGTGAGATCTCAATACTTGCTTATAAATCTCTATAGAGTCTTTGATCCTTTTAACGCGTTTATTTCTAGGCTGCGCACCTGTGACACCTGTAACACCTGTAACACATCTGTAACACCTACAACACTTATAACACCTGTGTATTTCATGCATACTAGCTTGCTTTTGCAGACAGTCCCTATCACCGGCAATCCAAAAGAACCTGATTATCTGTTGCTGTAATAAACCATACTTGATTACATTGTGATAGCTCTCGTTAATGCAACTAGGGTGAAGGTGGTTATCCGTGATAGTTCAGTGTTCTGAATCTAACCAGACCCCCAGACGGTTAATGCATTTTTGGTGAATGTCTGAACGGACCCCCAGATGGTTAATACGTTTTTGGTGAATGTCTGAACAGTCCCCCAGACTGTTAATGTGTTGATCGTGAATGTCTGACGGGACCCCTAGACGGTTAACGTGTTTTTGGTGAATGTCCGACTGGTTCAGTACTCTGAATCCAACTGGGCCCGTAACGGTTAATCAGCTACACCCCCTAACGCGACACATGGACCCCGTTCATCTGCTTTTCAATGTGAGACTCCCAAGATAGATTGGGATAGATGCATATCCCAATATACTCCCAAGATAGATGCATATCTCTTGTCCTTAGCAGCAGCAGCAAGAAAAAAAAAAGTCCACTGTGCCTCTCTGTCCTGCCTTTCCAGCTAGGGCAGAGGCAGAGAAATGCTTCTCCTGCAATAGAAGTCGAACAGTGCTGGGAGGAGTCATGGACACTTGCTGCCCTTGGCTAACAGAAGAGGCCCCCCTGTGCACCTCCCATGCTGGAAAGAGGAATCCTGCTTGGAAGGACATGTGAATTTCTCTGCTCCCTTCAGACTCTAACAAGACAGACCCTGCTGTCTCAGAAGAGCTGAGGCTTTTTACTCCCCATCTCCAGTTGTGCTCCTCTGGGTGCATCTCAAGTCTTCTCTCCTTGCCTTACATGTTCTTGGACTGAGATAGGGACACCCACTGCCTTGCTCCAGACCCATCATCCCTGAAGGATCGGGCTGTCTATCTCAACCATCCTTTCCAACTACAAAGGTTTTGTCCAGTATACTGGGCCTGGCTGATTTCAGTTCATTTGGAGTTCATTTGGATGGAATTCATTTACTCTGAACTATCCAGTGCCAGGAAAGCTGGCTATTCTTCAAAGTTCATAGAATCAGAGACTCACACAATGTTAGGGATTGGAAGGGACCTTGAAAAATCATCTAGTGAAGTCCCCTCCACCAAGTCTGATCACCTCCTCCAAGCTCAGGAGCGATGCATCCAAGCAAAGAGGAAGTCAGGCGAAAAGGCCAGAAAGCCTGCATGGCTGAACAAGGAGATGCTGGTCAAACTCAAACACAAAAAGGAAGCCAAAAGGAGCCTACAGAGAGTGGAAGCAAGGGCAAGTAACCTGGGAGGAATACAGAGACATTGAAGCATGCATCCACATGCCTCATTAGAATGGTGAACCACCAACTGTAGATCAGGTTCAAGAGCATCTAAGGAATCTGAAGGGGCACAAATCCATAGAATCAAGTGAGATGAATCTCAGAGTCCTGTGGGAACTGGCAGATTAATTTGCAAAGCCATTATTCATCATAGTTGATAAGTCATAAATGGCTGGTGAAGTTGCTACTGACTGGAAAAGGTAAAACATAACCCCCACTTTTAAAAAGGGAAAAAAATGCATGCCCAAGGAACTACAGGCCAGCCAGTCCCACCTCAGTGCCTAGCAAGATCATGGAACAGATCCTCCTGGAAACTCTCCTAAGGTGCATGAAAAACAAAGAGGTGAATAGCAACAGCCAACATGGCTTCATTAAGGACAGATAGTTCCTGACATATCTGGTGGCCTTCTGGATTGGGATTACAGTGCTTGTGTGTAAAGAAAGAGCAATGTACTTCATATGTTGGAATTATGCAAAGCATTTGACACATCCCACGTGACATCCTTGTCTCTAAATTGGAGAGACAAGGATCTGACAGATGGAACACTCTGTGGATATGAGGAATTGTCTGGAACCTCAAAGAGTTGTGGTCAGTGGCTCAGTGTCCAAGTGGAGATCAGTAGTGAGTGGTGTTCTTCAGGGGCTAGTATTGGGACCAATACTGTTTAACATCTTTGTTGGTGACATTGACAGTGGGATCAAATGTAGCCTCAGCAAGTTTGCCAATGACGCCAAGATGTGTGTTGAGGTTGACACACTGGAGGGAAGGGATGTCTCCAGAGGGGCACTGACAAGCTGGAGAGCTGGGCCTGTGAGAACCTCATGAAGTTCAACAAGACCGAGTGCATAGTCCCACACATGGGCTGTAACAATGGTGTGCATAAATACAACCTGGATGGAGAATAGACTGAGAGCAGCTGTGTGGAGAGGGTCCTGAGGGTGTTGGTAGTTGAAAAAGGTCAACATGAGATGGCAATATGCACTTGCAGCCCTGAATGCAAAATTCCAGGCTGCATCAAGAGAACTACAAATAATGGGTCAGAGGAGGTGATTCTCACTCTTTGTTCTGCTCCTGTGAGACCCCACTTAATGTACTGTGTTCAGCTCTGGGGCTTCAGAAGAAGAACATGGACCTGTTGGAGCAAATCCAGAGGAGGGCCACAAAAATGGTCAGAGGAGCACCCATCCTATGAAAAGAGGCTGGGGAGAATTGGAAAATTGAGAAGAGAAGGCTCTGGCAGATCTTAAAGCAACCTTCCAGTAGCTAAAAGGGGCCTACAAAAAAGCTGGAGAGAAATTTATCAGGGAATATTGTGACAGAACAAAGAGTAATGGCTTTTAACTGAAAAAGGATAGATTTAGGTTAGGTATTCAAAAGAAATTCTTTACTCTGAGGGTGGTGAGTCACTGGAACAGGTTGTCCAGAGAAGTTATGGGATGGTGCCCCATCGCTGGAAGTGTTCAAAGCCAGGTGGGACGGGGCTTTGAGCAACCTGATTTAGAGGAAGGTGTCCCTGACATAGCCAGGACAGCTCACCGAAACGGATCAAACAGATGTTCCAGACCATCCAGCACTCCCTGCAGCCTACCACCCCACTATCAAAAGCAACTCCCAGGCTGCAGCAGAGGAGGCTGCTGGGGAAAAGCTGGAGGGTAGTGGGAACCCAATAGCAGAAGCAGGAAGAGCAGTTTGAACACCATGTCCTGCCCAAAGGTCCAAGCCTTCTCCCTACTCAGCTCCTGCAGGAGAGGTTTCTGTGCCCATGGGTGCTGAGCAGACATCCTTGGGCTCAATGGGGCTCAATGGGGGCCCAAGGCAGCAGAAGGTGCCCCCCATTATGGGGTTTCACACAGAGCCACTTTGGTTGGAAACTGCCTGTGGCTGGCAGGATGGAAATGTCTCTGTCAGAAGGAATAGTGTCCAGGGACAAGGGGTTCTGGCAACCCCATAGCCAGACCCTGATCCTGCTGGCCCCAAGATGTGCCCCTTCCCCACCAGTGCATCTCCACCAGCTTCAGGAAGACACCCCAACACTAGAAGCAAAGGTTCTAGGGAAAACCCCCAGAGGGTTTTAATATGAAGAAATGACTCACAGCATAAAAAGAGGGGAATACCAAGAGAGGGAATACCCATGTGTGTCTGCTGACTGATGGAAAAGGAAGACCATTCCCTGGCACTCACGGCTCTCCCAGTGGCACTGAGCTCTCCTCTCTCCGAGTTGCACCCAGCTGCTCGGCAGGGATGGGCTTTGCTAGTCTGGGGCTCTGGGTCACTTGTGCACTGGGCTCTGGTGACACATCCTGGATGTCCTCATGAAAACATGCCAGAGACACCTCTTCAGCATCGTCATAGCCCATGGTCCCCAGGTAAGGAGATGAGATATATCCCTCAGCTCCAGGGTCCCCAGCACTTCTCCAGGAGTGCAGGCTTCCCCCTGTAAGCATCAAGGCAGACTGTTGTGGTTGGGCCTGTGGGGTGCCCCTCAGGGCTGTACATCACCTTCCTCCTCCTTGCCAGCCCTGAGACATTCGGCCCATTCTCCCAGCTCCCAGGAAACCTCCCAGGGAAGGTTCTCCATGTTGAGAGGTCAGGCTCTCATTATGCCATGGACTCATCTGGCCCCGGAATTGGCACCTAGGAAGCACCTGCTCTACATTGCCCTCTCACCTGCGGCTGCATCCCCAGGCCCATCTCCTTCCACTGGTGCCCCAGGAACTTCCCAATCCCCCTGCCCAGGGACAGGATCCTCCCCAGGGTCAGAAACCTCCCCAGCATCATCATAGACATCTGCTGGATCGCTTTCGGTCAGGACAGGGACATCTGAAAGGAGAGGAGAGGTGGTGGCAGTGAGAAGAGATGTCCTGCAGAGCAGAGGATGGGAGGGTGTGTGGGGACCCAGGGCTGACATGCTGCTGGTGTCAGGGCCAAAGCACAACCTTCATCCTTGCAGCTCTGATGAATGTATCACTTGGTGACACTGCTGTCTGTCTGCAGGGAGGAGAGATGGAGTGCTTCCTCCTCCTCCCCCTCCAGTTCCTGGGGCTGACCCTCATCTTTCTCATGTTGACTGGGGTGGAGCTGCAGCTGGGTCAGGGACCCTTCTGAAAATGAGCCTGCAGAGAGCTGCAGTGAGTGGTATGGGGTGAACCCTGCTGCCCCGGATAGTGGTCAGCACTGCTGGGGATTGGCACCCACAGAGCTAGGGCTGTGTGGGGAGGAGAACCTATTTTTCCCTGGGACCAGCCCCTTCTCAGAGGGGTTCCCAGAGCTGCCCTGGGACAGACCCTTTGCTCAGACCTTGGCTGTCCCAGTGGTGCAGGGCTAGTCAGAGAGGGGCTGTCCCCTCTGGGATGGGCAGAGCTGGTGGGGAGGAAGCTCCTCTGTGGGGGCCAGCACCTGGATGCTCTCCCACAGTCCCCATGGCCCAAACATTTCAGGGACCATGGGTAGGAGCTGTAGGGGACAGTCGTGGTCTGAGGCAGTGAGAAGGGGCCCTGCAGATGTGCCCCTTTGGGGACCCACACCCACCTGAGAGACTGAACCTCGCCTGCTTCTCCCACGCCAGGCTGTAAGCGATCTCCTCGTACACGGCCTCAGGGAAGGGCTCCCCAGCTCTTTTGGAGCCTAGGAACAGAGGCAGGGCTGGTCTGGGCATGGGCAGAGAGGACCCCACGGGGCTTCCCCTGACTCATTCCCTGGGCCAGCACAGGGCTGTCCCCACAGCACAGCCCCACTGTGTTGTGTTGACACTGTGGCCACATCCCCAGGGAGGGCAGAATCCCCATGGGATGGTCTGGAGCAGTGTCAGCCTCACACCATCCCTTTGGAGACAGCCCTTGTTTCCCTTTGGTCCCTGGGTCACGTCCCAGTGCAGACCCTGCACCAGTTCCCTAATTTCTCCTCCCCATGGATCTGATCCATCTCTGCCCCACACATCAATAGCACAGCCTATGTCCTCTGGGAGGTGGCTGACACCACGGTGATGGACCCCGCTGCCCCATGCTCCTCCTGGCAGAGCCACCCAGAGCACTGCCAGCAGTGCATCCTCCCCTTCTCACCCAGCCCAGCTCTCACATTTCTCTTCTCATCCCAGAACTGATGCCTCAGGGTCTGGGCTCTCTCCACCCCTTGATGTTGGTGCCCCATGGTCTGTCAGTCAGTGGGCCAGCACATGGGGCAGGAGGCAGCACATGGCTCTGTTTCTGTGCCCCAGGACACCAACACCCCCAGCACCCCCAGCCCTGCCAGGAGGCATCTCCCCCCCAGGACCACTGGGGAAGGACCCACCTCTACGCTGAGCCCTGGCACTTTGCAACTGCCCAGCCAGGAGGGCCAGGAGCAGGCAGAGGAGGGCCCCCAGGATGATGCAGATGACAACAGGCACAGAGAGGCTCTCACTGCTGGTGGTCAGACGGCCCCGTGGGGGATCTGCATGGGCAGGAACATGGCAGGGGCAGCATCAGACAAGGGGGAGGTTGGGGGTGGGACACAGCACTCCTGACCACACAAGGCAGCAGGGGCTGGGAGGGACAGGGCTGGGTGATAGAGCAGCTCCCACACTGCTGGGTACATCACAGACTTCTCCCAGCTCCCTCAATTTCCTGGGAGTCTCACAGCCCAGCAAGGAGCCCCTTCCTCTGTCTGTGGGTCACAGCGTGGACATGGACAGACCCAGCCCCAGGAGAAGGACAGCTTACCTGCTTGTGGGGGGAGTATTGCTGTCCTGGGTGCAGCTGCAGGGGAGCAGAAGGAGAGCTGGGCTGAGAGGCTGGGGCTGTGGCACCAGGCAGCCTCTCTGGCAAATGACCCCAGCATGTGCCACCTGAATTGTCCCTCCTGTGGGGCTGGGCAGGGTGGAAGGGACAGGGCCCAGCACCACTGCTCTGGGCTGCTCACAGGACAGTGCAGGCAGCCCAGGGGATGTGCTGGCACATCCAGCCCCACAGAGGCTGTTCCCCACCCACAACCAGCCTCCCACTCTGCAGGGACACCCTTGCTTGGGCCAGCACTGGGGCCATGCCAGGATCCAGCAGGGCAGATGCCCAAGCCAGCTCCTTGCCAAGCCCACAGCCATGTCTCCCAGCCCCACTGCTCACCTGAGCAATGCACAGCCGCATCTGTCTTATGCTGGCAGGCACCGCTGTCCCCTGGCTGGGCCCAGCAGTCCTGCAGAGACAGCTCCGTCCCCCTGCACTCCATCAGCCACATGGGGCCCGTCCCCTCTCCAGCAGCAGCCTGGCCCAGGGCATAGACTGCGGGGCCACAGCCCAGCTGCCTGCACGCCACCTCGGCATCCCGCATGTCCCAGGCATTGTCACACAGTGTCCCCCAGGTGCCGCGGTGCCAGATCTCCACTCTGCCCGAGCAGCCGTCCTTGCCTCCCACGGCGCGGATCTTCTCCCTGTCTGGGGAGGCAACAATGTCCCATGGCACCAGGACAGCTGGGACAACCCTGCCAGGTGAGGGGGGCACGTGCAGGGGCAGCTCCCTACCTGTGCAGCTGGTGGAGTTGGGGCATGCAGCCACCTGTGGCCTTTCTGTCCATGTCCCAAAGGAAAGAGAAAGTGAGCTGAAAAGGGCTGCTCTGGGGGTCGTGCAAGAGAGAGAGCAGAGTTGACCTCTGTGCACTCCCATGCTCCCTGGGTCAGGGCAGCAGCAGGTCCCCATACATTCCTCCCACATGGCACTGCAGGAGGGACCCAAGTGCTCGGCCCTACAGGGTCCCTGGTTCACAGAGCAGCAGGAGACTGTCCCTGGAGGGGGGACTCCTGAAAGCCCTGCATGGTCTCCCCTGAGACCTTGCCTGGAGTTGCCTCTTCATCCCCCAGAGGCAGATGGCAGCCCAGCTGTTGACTGCTGCTGGTGGACATGGGTGGCTCTGAGAACTGAAGTCACCTTTGTGCCACCAGCAGCAACAGGGTCTAATGCAGGAAAGTCAAAGCCCCTCCTGGTTCCTTCTCTGCATTTGACCACACCCAGTGGGGAGCTCATCTGCCTTGATGGCTCAGATTTACCATTGCAGGTTATGTGGGCCTCTTCTCGGCGGTCATCACACGACTGCAGATGCCAGGGAGCAGAGGGACACTGCCAGAAGGAGCTGTTGCTCTTCCCACACTCCACGTGATCCAGCCACGAGGTTCTAGTCAGCTTGGCATACCTTGAGGTTGTTTTCAGGTACCCTCTGTCCCCGCAGCTGAGTTGCTTGCACACCAGTGACGCAGTCTCATCAGTCATCGAGTTGGAGCAAACACTGCCCCATATTCCGTTGTAGAAAACCTGCAGGCGCCCGGAGCAGCCATCACTGTTCTCCAGCCTCAGGGCCATGAACTCTGAAAGGAGAAATGGCCCCAGGAGGAGCAGGCTGGTCCGGGGCTGGGGGAACAGAGGCTTGTCTGCACCCTGGGCCCTCAGGTAGGTGGAGGCACAGCCAGCAAATCCCTGTTGCACCCGGGAACAGAGAGGTCTCTGAGGTGCACCCTGCCCTCCCTGCTCACCGTCAGGGTGGATGTGCTCCCCGGAACCCCAGGGTCTGGGTGCAGGTGTCCCCAGAATGAGCTCAGGTGGCAGGGCCTCCAATGCAGCCAGGGACAGCTTCGGCCATGCCCAGCTCTACCCTCACCCTGGCCTCCCCATCCCTGCTCCCAGCCCCACTCCCAGCACAGACCTGAACAGATGACTCCTGCGTCCTCCTTGTGCCTGCAGTCGTGCTGCCCCCAGGCCTCGGCAGGGCAGTCCCAGAGAGCAGCTTCGGACCCAGAGCAGTTGACACCATCCAGCCAGATCTGCCCGGAGCCCTCCCCAAACCGAGCAGAGCCAGCTGCCTCCAGGGCCCCTCCGCAGCCCAGCTGGCGGCAAACGACGACAGCGTCGGCCAGGTCCCAGGTGTCGTCGCAGACGGTGCCCCAGCGCCCCTGGTAGTAGATCTCCACTCTCCCGGCACAGCGCCCGGCTCCATCCGCCAGCCGGACCCGCCGGCTTCCTGCAGCGGGGAGAACCCCGATGCTCAGGGGCTGGCTGCCCTCCCAGCCCCACACCTGGGGGATGTGCAGCACCACTCACCCTGGCACACAACCCCCACGTCCTCCATGATCCCTTCTGTTGGCATGCTCTGAGGCAGGGAGGTGTTGCAGAGGCTCAGGTCAGCCTCGTGCCCTGCACACCGCACCCCATGCAGCCCCACAGGTCCTTGTCCTCGCTCGGCCCTCACGGGGGTGTAGGCTGCCTCTGCCTCTCCGCACTGCAGCTGCCGGCACACCACGCTGGCCTCCTGCATTTCCCACTGCTCATCCAGGACTCTGCCCCACGTCCCGTGCTGGAAGACCTCCACGCGCCCATCGCACCGGCTCCCTCCGCCCACCAACCGTACAGACATGTGGTGAGCTGGGCCTGGTGAGAGCAGAAATTCAGCCTGGTGCTGCCTTGATGTCCCCAAATTTGTGTGGCCATGTCACACACCAGGGGCAAATGGACTTTGCAGCACGGCCCAGCACTCACCTGAGCAAATGACAGCAGCAGCGTTCTCCTGGGAGCACGGCGAGGCCCCCAGGGCAGTCACCGGGCACTGCCCCAGGTGGGCTTCAGTCCCGTCACAGTGGAACGAGTCTCTCCAGACGGGGCCGGTTCCTCTCCCAAAATGCCCTCCTCCAGGAATGGACTCAGCAAAGCCACAGCCGAGGTGCCGACACAGAACGTGGGCATCCGAGAGGTCCCAGCGGGAGGCACAGAGGGTCCCCCACGTCCCCAGCACCTCGACCTCCACCCTGCCCTCACACACTGTGCTGCCGTTCACCAGCCTGAACCCTGTGTACTCAAGGACAAAGGAGGGTGAGAGAGGCCACATTTGTGCTCTTGCTCCCACAGGAGCTGCAGGAGAGGCCAAAGGGACAGCGTGCCTTTCTCCTCCTGCAGCACTCTATTTTTAGGGCCGCAGACCACCACCTCACCCCACCTGTCCCCCACCCAGCACAGCCCAGTGCCCACCCTGCTCTCATGCCCCCACCACAGCCCCCGTGGGCACCATCCCACCCCAAGTCCTTACGCGTGCAGGTGACATGAGTGCCATTGCTGTGGGTGCAGGCCTTGTCCTTGGGAGTCTCCGTGGGACAGAAGGAGAGGACGGATTCATTCCCCACACACTGCAGCTCTCTGTCCCAGACAGGACCGGCCCCTTCTCCCAGCTGAGCTGCTCCATGGACAGACAGGGCTGTGCCACACTGCAGCTCCCTGCACACCACCTCGGCAGCTTTGGCACCAAAGTGGGAGTGACAGACAGCTTTCCACTGGTCCCTGTCGTAGACCTCCACACTTCCTGAGCAGGGGCTGTCCCCTCCGACCAGCCGCACAAATCCTGGAGCAACCAAGGAGACCTGTGAGTTCCCAGAGCCCTCTGGCACTTCCGTGCCCACCTCTCACCTCATCCCTAAGGCAGCCACATGCAGAGCCCCACGGCCAGCCCAGCAGCTCTCAGTGGGTACTGATGGCACAAAGAGGTGAGGGCCCCTCTGCTGCTCCTCAGAAATCACCCCAGCCCCCATGGGCTGCCCTCTCTCCCAGCCCCCAGCCATAGGCACCACTCAGACAAACTTCTGCTGCCTGGAGCCCCTGGGCTGCCCGACCCTGGCCCCAGTACTGCAGCACCTTGAGGACATGGGCCCAGGAAAAAAGACCCAGGCCTGGGGCTGCTGCAGCCTGCTCTGGGCTCAGTCTAGGCTGAGGAACCCCTTGGATCTGACAGAAAAAAACGTGTTCCGAGGGGGTCCTGGCTTCAACTGAGGGACTCATGTTTGCTAGGTCATGTCCCAAAGGTCCCCAGCACTCTCACAGCCATCCTTGAAGCTGTGGGTGGCCATGGCCATGTGAGTCACACTCATATGGCTCTGCTGTGGGGACCTGGTCTTGGTCCCTGCCAGACAGGTCCTGGGTGAGCAGGAGAAAGGTGTGAACTAGCAGCCACTCCAGTACAGGGTGAGGGGATTCATCTCCCAGCTCCAGGCACAGGCCCAAGCTGTGCTTACCCACCTTGGGGGCCATTCAGTTTGCAGGTACTCAACGTGGGCTTCCACTGGGATTTCCTACTAATAGGGGACAGCAGCAATCACAGTCCCTGCTTGACAGCAGAACTAGCAATGCTGACCTGTGCTCTGGTGTCCACCTGTTGCTTTCTTAGGGCACAGACTGGTCCCTTACAACTGTCCTGGACCCAGAGGTAAGGGAAGGGGGGTCAACCCTTACCTGAACACATCACTCCAGCGTTCTCACTGGGTAAGCAGTAAACTTCTTCTGGCCCTTCATGTGTGCAGTCTGACAGGGCAAACTCGGTGCCATTACAGTCAACAACATCCATCCAAATAGGGCCAGACCCTGGCCCAAAGTATCCATACTGAGGAGCTTCAAGAGCAACTCCACAGCCCAGCTGTCTACAAACCACTGCAGCATCAGCCATGTCCCAGGAGTAACTACACACAGTCCCCCACTGGTCCTGCAGTTTCACCTCCACTCTCCCAGCACAGCGCCTGCCGCCATCTGCCAGCCTCACCTCTGCAGCCCCTTCAAACACACACAGGGAAGGGTCAGGAGAGCTTCGAGCCCCACACTGTGGGTCTGTGAGTACCCCCTGCCCAGGCAGAGTAACAAGGGTGGGAGTCTTGTCCCCATGGATTGTCCCAGGGGTAGTGGAGTGTCCCTCCTCTCCCCATGGGCTATGCTGGGATGATGATACACAGCTCCAGGACTCCTGGGACATTTTCTGCCCCACAGCCCTCAGCACCTACTCCTACCCCTGTGGGCCCCTGCCCCTGCCCACCCGTACACCACCCCCTGCCCTTCACAGGGCTCCTTCTCCTCCCCAGCCCAGAACCTCCTGAACAGTCCCATCTCCCTAGGCCCTCACCTCCCTCTGTCTATCACCTGCCCCAGACACCTCCCAGACCAGGGAGTCCTGAGGTCCCTTTCAACCCCTACAATTCTATGAGACCCACCACCAGCCCCAGGACTTCCTGTGTGCACAGGGGATGCTGAGCTCACCACAAAGATCCCCCCCATGGCCCTTCCTCATCCTTGCTGTCAGCTTAGCCCATGTGCTAGTCCAGAGCCCCCAGGAAGGAAACCTGTCTGTCACCTCTGTGTGCAGATGCCTCAGTCCCCTTCTCTCTATGTGGAACAACCTGCTCTCTTTTGAATCCACAGATTCCAGGGGAAGGAGCAGCACACAACCCCTCCAGGACACCCCAGGCATTAGCTGTGCCATGGAGATTACTGAGCTTCCACTGTCACTGTCTGGGCCTCCTCCAGATCCAGTGACACAACACTGGGGAACAAGGGGCCCCAAAAGAGTACCCAAGGACAAGATGGTTAAAATTGTAGCCAGACATGGGCTGCAATAATCACAAGAGTTTTGCAAATGGATTATCTTCTCCCACTCAGACAGGTACAGGTTAAAGCACATGGCTGAGATACCAAGAACCTTCTGCTTCTCATTTCATTAGCACCTGGAAAGCAACCCCACTCCCAAAGGGATCTCAATGACTCCACTGCTGCCCATTGGTCCCAGGCTGTGGGACAAGGGAGCTGGCACTTACCTCTGCACAGCTGCACCCAGAGGAACAGCCACAGCACCCAAGGGGACAGGAGTCCCTCTGTCCCCATCCTGAGGCTCCTGCCCTGACAACACGGCCCTGCTGCTGGAGTTCCTAGGGACCCATGAGGCAATGGAGATGATGGGAGGGCACTATATCTGTGCAGATGCAGTCCCAGCTGCAAGAGGAGCCAATCAAAGCAGTAGGCACCTTTTTAGACGTTATCAACACTTATCTCCTCTCCGACACAGCCCAGCTCTCCAATGAACTTCTCCAGTGCTCTTCATGACCATATATGAGGGACGGCTTCACTGCGGGTCTCACGTCACTGCAGTGGGAGATCATCGTGGGGTAGGGCTGGGTGTGGGGGGAGGTGGATCTGACACCCCTTGCAGCACACTGTGAGGATCACGAGCACGGAGCATCTCCTAAGCTGGGTGCATCCAAGTGCCCAAGGTGCAATATCCTGGCCATCTTTGCACAATGGTATACATGGGTCTGGTCCTGCAGCAGGGTTGTATCAGCCTGGGAAGGGACCAGCTCCTGCCCCTGCTACAGCCCCTGTTGTGCTGGCAGCAGCAGCTGGGAAAGGCCCTTAGGCAGGGCCAGAGCCCCATGCCGGGAGTGTTGGCTGTTATCTCCTTCCCCAGGGAGCCTCCTGTGGGGTCCCGGCAGCAGCCAGAGCTGGTCCAGGGCCTGCCCTGGCAGCAGAGCTGCAGCCCAGAGCCTCAGGCGTCTCCCTGGCTCTCAGCGTGTCACACAGACGCCGTTATTCCCCACGGCCTCTGGTGAGCTGGAGCCTGCCTGCCACTGCAGGTGCACAAACCGCAGCCCACGTGACATGGCGCCCGGGCAGGAAGACGGTGGTTTCCTCCTGGCCCCGTGCCCAGGCATGGCCCTGCAGTGCCTCCCAGACTCCTGCACCCTGATTGTGCCAGGCAGGGCTGCAGGGGCTGCTCCTTCAGCCTCACAGTCACAGGCTAGGCTCCTATCCCCCTGACGCGCCTCTGACTGCACATCTGCTCTGCACGGAGCCGCATGACCACAGGGGGCCATTGTTGACGTGACCTACACACCCTGCACCCAGTGCTCCTGGGTGGGCTGGGAAGAGGCCTCCTGAGTGCACCACCTCCTTGTGGCTCTGTGGATGCTGGCTGTGAGGTCACTTCTGTCCCACCAGCTGGCTGGCCAACAGCAGGGAGGCTAAGGCTCTGAGGTCCTAAAGGCCTTCAGAAGCTGCCTCCAACAGGGTGACAGATATAGGGAGGTCAGGGGAAAGCTGGGTGAATAAAGGTGGGAGATTTGGGGGAGAACAGAGGGGCTTGGCTAACAAAAGGGAAAGATTCTGAAGTGAGAGGTTCAAGTTATGAGGACATACGGCTCAAGGAGGAGATAGGTGGGGATGCTCTGCTGAGGTCAGCTGTGCCTCAGGATCTCAGGAGGCAACAGGAGGCCCATGGCTGTGCAGGTGGGTGTCGGGGAACTTCTGCCTGAGGGCCTGACAGGCCATCTTCAGGCACATGGCTGCTGTATGTATTTGTCGTTTTAGCTGGGCAGAAGGAACTGATAATGCACTGACATGAAGATAGCGTGATTATTTATTTTGAGGTTATTCCTGCTCTAGTAGCAAATGGAAGTTGCAGAACACTCTTTTAGAATCATAGAATCATAGAATATCCCGAGTTGGAAGGGACCCACAAGGATCATTGAGTCCAACTCCTGGCACCACATAGGTCAACCCAAAAATTCAGACCATGTGACTAGGTGCACAGTCCAAATGCTTCTTAAACTCTGACAGAGAAGCTGAAACGCCATAGTCTTGTAGCATGAAAACAACTTTACTTTTATCTGGTGCAGGCTGGGAGCCAAGGAGGGTACCATGTTTGTATGTTCTTATAAGGTGTTTATTGTGCTTAAGAAACTCTGAATCCAGTAAGAAGCAATTGGCTTTGGTGGGGACTGTGAGCTCACTTCTGGCTCTGGAGCTGAGAGGGCAGCAGCAGGAGTATGGCTGGGCAAGGGACTGGGAGGTCCCATCTTTCTGGAGTAGCTGCCAGGTCAACCCTTGCCTCCTGGCTGCCAGATGGGCTTTTAGGCTCACATCTCCTCCCAGTGTCTGTCACAGGCCAGCAGAAGGCACCTGGCTGGCATGGTGTTTACGTTATGCCCTCTGCCCAAGTACCTGAAAGGCCCATGCAGAATTGGGCTTGGCTGTGGATTGTTAAGTCTCTTCTGCCTGAGTACATGGCTGCAAAAGAGAGCAGCAAGCACGTGTCTTGGTTGTGTCTGTCTGAAGAGTTGAAAGGCCAGCAGCGGACACATGGCTTGGAAGATCAAGGTGAAGTTCCTTCCCTTTAGTCAAATGACAGGAAACAAGAAGGATAATTTAGCATGCCTTTATGAAGGGTCGTTTAAAAGATGATGGAGCTTTTCTTGATAGTTGGAAACAACATGTGAGAGAAAAACTAGGGAGGGTAGAGATATCAATGAATCTATGGAAATGCCAAGCTTAGTGTAAGGTAGGAAAGCAGATAGGTGCTTGCATCCTGAAGGGAAAAGGGAACAGGTGTGGGACATCATAGGACAGCCAGAGGTGGAGATGGCCAAAGGCACTGGAAAAGCTACATTTATCCATGAAAACCAAGGCCTTTGTTCCCTTGGCTCTTTCAGGTCTCCCTGCCACCAATACCTAGGAGGAGACATTTTGTCCTCTTAGCAATGGGACCTTACCTCCCCTTTGCACCTCTTGATGGAGGTCAGGAGGTGTCACACCAGTGTCTTTCACTTCGCACTGCATATCCCACATCCCACTGCCTGAGGAAGAGCCTGGAGCCCCATGTGAGGACAGGAGCTCCCTATGTCCAGTGCTGGTGGAAAATCTTGGCCTTTCTGCTTGATGAAAAAAAAAAAAAAACAAACAGTATTTTCTCAGCCTCAGAGCCACCTGCACAGGGCCTTGGCCTACCTGTAATCATGGCCTTCAACTACTTGCTCTAAAGAGTCCTTGGGACTTTGTCAGTATTGGCCCTCAGCAGGACCAGTCAGTGCTTTGAAGATCTTTGGGGTTTGGCTTCTGACTTTGGTTTTCTGAGATTTCATCAGTATCCTCTCAGGAGATGAAGTTCACGGACCTGGCAGCACCTACCCCTTGGGACTTACTAGAACACAGAAAGACCTGAGTTTCTCTGAAGGAGGTCTGGATAGGTAAAAGTCTGATCCTGTAGAACAACCTTGCTCTTCACCTTCCCACCTTGCACCATTTCTATCATAGATCCCCTAGGACTTGCATCACTTCTCATGACATCAGACTTCTCCACTGAAGTCTGCAGTTGCACCCTGTAGTTCCTTTGTCCCAACTTCCTCCTGCTTTCCTTAGAGAACAGGCCACACACAGGTAGAGAAGAATGATTCTCAACTGTGAACAAACTAAAATAAATATGAGAAAGCTTAATAATCAATGAAACACACTGCTCAGTTGTATGCTAGCTCTATTTTTTTTCTAATGAGACTCACCTCCCACAAGGGATATACTTATCAGCATTGTATTTCGGCAGTAGACATGAAAGGTTATGTAAAAACATAGATCAGGAGTTGCCTAGAGTCAGAGTGAGAATACATAAAGCAAATGGAAGCTTTGTTCTCCCTGAGGCTTAAAGCAGCAGCTAGATCATAACATTATAGAGTCATTGAATCATTGAATCAAAGACTGATAGAGTCTTGGATTGATTTGGGTTGGAACAAGACTCTAAATCATGTACTCCAGTCCCCCTGCAATGATCAGGGAAATCTCTCACTACATCAGGTTACTGAATGCCCCTGTTAACCTGATTTTCAACATTTCCAATGATGAAACATTCACAGCTTCTCTTGGAAACCTGTTCCAGACTGCCCTGGTTTCAGTTAGGACGGAGTTAATTTTCTTCCTAGTAGCTGGTAGAATGCAATGTTTTGGTTAAGGACTTTAAGGACTGTCCTTAAACTTTTGAAAATGACAAGATTTTTCCACCTCTCAGAAACGTAAGGCATTTAGGTGAGGACATTTGATAATGTCAAATTAGAGAGAAGACCAACTATTTGGAAACAACTGCATTTCAGTGCAGAATAAGGTCAGATGAGATTGTGTGACAGATCCGTTTCCATTGATCTGGTGGGACCATAATGAATGTTAGCCTTAATTTACAGTACTGAAATTATTGTACTTGGTTTTGCCATGTTCCTACCTCAGCAGGATGAATGGAAATTGCGCATGAGAGTAGGCAATGGAACTGTCATTCCTGAATTCATCCTCACAGGTTTCATCCTCATAGGCCATTGTCTATGGAAGCTGCATTGCTCTCTACGCACCCTCCTAAGGACATGTTTCTTTGGAGACCAACAGCATTGTAGCTTTGCTGAACACTGTCTTGTACCCATTCTTAAACCCATTCATCTACAGTCTTAGAAACAAGGCCGTGATGCTGGCCCTAAAGGAAGCCATGGCCCGTGCAACAGCACAGCTTTTCCCCTAATCGTGATGCATTTCTGAAGAGTCATTTGAGTTCTCTGCTGTCATATCTTATGTAATACCACTATCATACATATGTGACCTCCACATGCAGATGCCTCCAGGGGTTTATGTTCTTGCTGGGTTGTGTTAGGCTGTGTGATAAGAAGCACATCTGGACACAAAACGAAGGCCCAAGGAAATGATGGTAGGATGAATAATTCAGTTCATGCATTGCTTTGGCTGCTTCCAGGCCTGTCACAGGAGAGCCCTCAGCTCATCAAGGACACATCTCCATGAGCCCAGAAGAGCACAAAGCACAATGGCAGGTGGGAACCCAAGTCACAGGCTCCTGTGGAACCAAGATCTTGTCCCAGCTCCTTCCAGGACTGCCTTAGGAGGGCTGTCACCCCAGTGTCCAGGCGGAAACCCATCCAGATGCATCACTAGCAGCTGCTCTCTGCATCAGCATTTGGAGTAATGGGATTGCTGCCAAGGGCTGTAGGTCACCTAATGATCATACATAGGGGTAAGTGCAGCAGCTGGACTAGAACCAGGCATCAGAGTGCCCATGTGTCATTGTAGTCAGCAAAAGGAGAGATGGGAGTGTGTGGACTTTATGTGTGTGTGCCTGTGTCTTTGTGAGTGTGTGTTAGATTGGGGTGGTGTGTGCCAGCAGCTACAGTGGGGCTGCGCCCAAAGGGGCTCATATGTCCAACTGTCTTCAACTGAGCAGACTGGGAGCCAGGAACTTGTCCAGGGCAGGCTGAGTATCTGATCCCAGCTGCTGGAGGGTTCTACCTTGCACACACACACATGCACATGCATTTGCGCACACAAGCACTTTACATTTCCCAATAATGGGCCTCCATCTTGCTCATCCAGACAGGGGATCAGGATAATGCTGCTTCTGCTCTTTGTGTTTGTGTGAATGCTGAGTGTGCCTGCCTGCTTTCACGTGTGTTCTGTGTCATTGTGGACTGCACTCTGCTGCTAAAGGGATTGAGAAAAACACATTAGTGATATCAGTCATGGCATAACTCTTGTTTGGCTTTGATTCTAGTTCATATTGGAGTTCTACCATGTCCAACGCTGCAGCACTCAGCAGTGGCATGATTTCATTCAGGCCACTATAGTCCACTGTTAGTCTCCACTTTTTGTCAAGAATTCACACTAGCCATACGTGACTAATAAAGTGTGAGCAAGTCTTGCTGATCCCTTCTTGTCTCTCCAGTCAATAAACCAGTTCATGAATGTGAATCAGGGAGTCTCAGTTAGTGCAATATTGCTCCCTGTGCACCACTGGGGTAGTGATCAACATCTGCTGCTCTTTGACCCTCAGCAACCCTACAACAGAAGGGTCCTCCAAAAGAGTGGACAAGGCAAACAGCTGTTTAATGTCATCATCTTAATGTAGCTCTGCTTCAGCCTCCAATACAGTTAACTGGGTACAGTTAGGGTACTGAGAGAACTGGCAGAGGAGCTGGCCAAGCCCCTATCAATCATTTATCAGCAGTCCTGGCTATCGGGGGAGGTCCCAGCTGACTGGCGACTAGCAAATGTGACGCCCATCTACAAGAAGGGCCGGAGGGCAGACCCGGGGAACTACAGGCCGGTCAGTTTGACCTCAGTACCAGGGAAGCTCATGGAGCAGATCCTCTTGGGAGTCATCATGCGGCACTTGAAGGGCAAGCAGGCGATCAGGCCCAGCCAGCATGGGTTTATGGAAGGCAGGTCCTGCTTGACGAACCTGATCTCCTTCTACGACAAAGTGACGCGCTGGGTGGATGAGGGAAAGGCTGTGGATGTGGTCTACCTTGACTTCAGCAAGGCTTTTGACACCGTCTCCCACAGCATTCTCCTCAAGAAACTGGCTGCTCTTGACTTGGACTGGCGCACGCTTCGTTGGGTTAGAAACTGGCTGGATAGCCGGGCCCAAAGAGTTGTGGTAAATGGAGCCAAGTCCAGTTGGAGGCCAGTCACTAGTGGCGTCCCCCAGGGCTCGGTGCTGGGGCCGGTCCTCTTTAATATCTTCATCAATGATCTGGACGAGGGCATTGAGTGCACCCTCAGTAAGTTTGCAGATGACACCAAGTTAGGTGCGTGTGTCGATCTGCTCGAGGGTAGGAAGGCTCTGCAGGAGGATCTGGATAGGCTGCACCCATGGGCTGAGGTCAACTGTATGAAGTTCAACAAGGCCAAGTGCCGGGTCCTGCACCTGGGACGCAATAACCCCAAGCAGAACTACAGGCTGGGAGATGAGTGGTTGGAGAACTGCCAGGCAGAGAAGGACCTGGGAGTGATGGTGGACAGTCGGCTGAATATGAGCCAGCAGTGTGCTCAGGTGGCCAAGAAGGCCAACGGCATCCTGGCTTGTATCAGAAACACTGTGACCAGCAGGGCTAGGGAGGTGATCGTCCCCCTGTACTCGGCTCTGGTGAGGCCGCACCTCGAGTACTGTGTTCAGTTTTGGGCCCCTCGCTACAAGAAGGACATCGAGGTGCTTGAGCGGGTCCAAAGAAGGGCGACGAAGCTGGTGAGGGGCCTGGAGAACAAGTCCTACGAGGAGCGGCTGAAGGAGCTGGGCTTGTTCAGCCTGGAGAAGAGGAGGCTCAGGGGTGACCTTATTGCTCTCTACAGGTACCTTAAAGGAGGCTGTAATGAGGTGGGGGTTGGCCTGTTCTCCCACGTGCCTGGTGACAGGATGAGGGGGAATGGGCTAAAGTTACGCCAGGGGAGTTTTAGGTTAGATGTTAGGAAGAATTTCTTTACTGAAAGGGTTGTTAGGCACTGGAACGGGCTGCCCAGGGAGGTGGTGGAGTCACCATCCCTGGAAGTCTTCAAAAGACGTTTAGATGCAGAGCTTAGGGATATGGTTTAGTGGGGACTGTTAGTGTTAGGTCAGAGGTTGGACTCGATGATCTTGAGGTCTCTTCCAACCTAGAAATTCTGTGATTCTGTGAACTGTCAGGATTCGCCTGTCACTCCAGAGATAAAAATGAGTTCTGCTCCTTTATAGCTGGATGTCATTACAGTACACTGTGTGCTGATGTCCACAAGAGCCTTATACTTCTGTGGGTCTGATGTGTTAGGCCATCGAACTCACACAATCCAATAAACTCAGTTGTTCCTCCACGTGATTGGAGGCAGAGCACCTCTAGTCCTGGTCAGAGTATTCATGGAAATTGGAGCAGCAATTTTCCTGGAAGGATCCCCCTCCCCTACCCTCCCCTTTTACAATTGTTTTTCCTTGTAACATACATACCCATGCCTCTAGTGTTGAAGTAGATTTCCCATCCCATTTTCTCATGTCCCCTCCATGGTCACGTGGGTAAAACCACAGAGTGGTATGTTGTGTGGACCCACCATATCCCCTTTCTTGTGCAGAGGCATGCTTACTCCTAACAGCTGAGGTACTGGTTCATACACATAGAGGGAGGAAGGTATATGCTCTTTGAGTTGGTGGATCATAGTGCAGAAGACACAGGCCCATAGTGCAGAAGAAATGCCTGCCATGACCATGCTGCATCTGAGGGGATCTACTTTCCATTAGGGCTATCTGCAAAAAAGTCTTAGAAAAACAGACCATAGAAATGAAGGGATGAAAGATAAGGACTCCTGATGACTCTTGAACAGGAGACATTTATTGCCATTTTTTCACTACTACATATACTTTTCCTGTAGCCCCATGCGTTGTCCACGTGCCCAAATTTGTCATACAATTGGTTAGAGACCCTCAGCCATGTGCCTTGAGCCAGCCAGCAACTGGCCACTGCCAAGCTCTTCTATAACACTGTAGCCAAATTACTTTATCTCGACCTTGCTCAAGTTTTTGTTTCTACTGCTTGTTTCCTCATTATCTCTAATTCAGGGATGTGTGAAACAGCACAAAGCCACCTGAAAATTCTTTTCCCACATAGAAAGTTAAATACTGTAAGGGAGTTCATGAGAGTTCTGGGAGATGGGGCAAGTTTCTAACTCTCTGAAGCTCATACAGCAACTGGGCAGAATAGAATCATAGAATCATTAGGGTGGGAGAGACCTCCAATGTCATCTGGTCCAACCATGCCCCTACTACCAATGTCACCCACTAAATCATGTCCCTAAGCGCCAGGTCTAAACTCTCCTTAAAAATCCCCAGGGACGGTGACAACACCTCTTCCAAGGGCAACCCATTCCGATGCCTGACTACTCTTTCTGAGAAGTAATGTCTTCTAATTTCCAAACTAAACCTCCCTGGAGCAACCTGAGGCCATTCCCTCTAATCCTATCAGTAGTTATCTGTGAGAAGAGGCTGACCCCCAACTCCCCACAACTTCTTTTTGGTAGCTGGAGAGAGCAATAAGGTCTCCCCTGAGCCTCCTCTTCTGAGCCTCCTCTCCTCATTGGAATTGTGTTGCAGACCCTTCACCAGCTTTGTAGCCCTTCTCTGGATATGTTGCAGGGCCTCAATGTCCTTCTTGTAGTGAGGGGCCCAAAACGGAACACAGTACTCAAGGTGCAGCCTCATCAGAGCCGAGTACAAGGGGATGATCACCTCCATGGTCCTGCTGGCTGCACTATTCCTGACACAAGGCAGGATGTCATTGGCCTTCTTGGCCACCTGGGCAGACTGCTGGCTCATGGTCAGGTGAGCATCAATCAGCACTCCCAGATCTTTTTCCTCTGCACAGCTTTCCAGACATTCTGCCACAACCCTGTAGCGTTGTATGAGGATGCACTTAGCCAAGTTGAACCTCATCCCATTGGCCTCTGCCAATTGATCCATCCTGTCCAGGTCACTCTGAGGGGCCTTCATACCCTCTGGCAGATCAACACTTCTCTCCAGCTTGGTGTCGTCTACAAACTTACTGAGGGTGCACTCAATTCCCTCATCCAAATCATCAGTAAAGATATCAAATAGGATGGGCCCCAACACCAACCCCTGAGGAACACCACCGGTGATGGGTCACCAGCTGGATTTCACTCTGTTCACCACCACCCTCTGGGCCCAGCCGTCCAGCCAGTTTTTAACCCTGCAAAAAGTGTACCTGTCCAAGCTAGGGGGCTGCCAGCTTCTCCAGGAGAATGCTGTGGGAGACTGTGTTAAAGGCCTTACTGAAGTGTAGATAAACTATGTCAACAGCCTATCCCTCATCCACCAGGTGGGTCACCTGTTCATAGAAGGAAATGAGGTTGGGTCAGGCAGGTTCATGCCTTTCATTAGCCCATGTTGGCTGGACCTGATTCCCTGGTTGTCCTGCATATGCTGTGTGAATTGCCTTCAAGATGGCCTCTTCCCTCACCTTTCCTGGCACCGAAGTCAGGCTGGCAGGCCTGGAGTTCCCCAGGTGTCTGTGACCCTGTAGCTGAAGACAATTGTCTCCTACAGAGAACCCCAGTTCTGGGAGAAAGAAACAAAGGAACAAACAAAATGCCAACAAACACAGACTCTCCTCAATGACTACTGTATTAACCAAAGGAAAACAAACCCCCCAAAAATTGTAGAAGCTGAAAAGTGTGTGGAAATATTTTCTTAGATTTTAATCTTTCATTTTTTTGTTTCATTTTAATTGATACTAATTGACATTAATTAACACCTACAGGCCTAGAGCTTGAAAGAAAAAGATGGATAGAAGTCTTGCAAAAGGCCTGGTACCACCACAACTTTTCCTAATCAGGACTACCCGTGACACCCCTCAGTCTCTGCACAGAGCAAGTCACACTGAGGTCTTGACCTCTCTTCATTGGTTTGGATTGTTAGGGGATCCTGTTGTTTCCCCTAGCAAGAATGGGTCTTCCCAGGCATCCAAAATTCATTCAGAGTTGACTTTTATTTAACACAGCAAGAATTTAATGGTAGCCATATATCAGCTTGAGCTGGGTGCTTCCAAGGAGGGACTGTGCTCAAAGTTTTCCCTGGGTTCTCCTACCCACAAAAGCTTAATTTCCTCTGCTAGAGTCCAATCAGTTAACACATACATGTTATGTTCCTTCAGATTGGTCATTCTCTGTTGCAGGGTAGGATGTGTCTTGGTTTCAGTTAGAACAGAATTAATTTTCTTCCTAGTAGCTGGTGGAATGCTGTGTTTTGGCTTAGGATGAGAAGAGTGCTGATAACACCCCGATGCTTTAATTGTTGCAGAGCAGTGCTTATACTAAGCCAAGGACATCTCAGCCTTTTGCTCTGTCCTGCCAACGGGCAGGCTGGGGGTGCAGTAAGAGCTGGGAGGGGACAGACCCAGGACAGGTGACCCAAACTAGCCAAAGGGGTATTCCATACCATCTGACGTCATGCTAAACAATATATAGGGGTGGCTAGCCGGGGGAAGGGGGCCGGACTGCTCGGGGTTAGGCTGGGCATCGGTCAGCGAGTGGTGAGCAATTGCATTGTGCATCACTTGTTTGTACATATTATTATTACTTACCTATTATCACCATTGTATTATTATTATTATTATTATTGCTATTATTATTTTTGTTATTATTTTTTTTCCTGTCTTATTAAACTGTCTTTATCTCAACTCACGGGCTTCACTTTCCATTTCTCTCCCCCGTCCCAGAGAGGGAGGGGGGAGGATGAGCGAACGGCTGCGTGGTGTTTAGCTGCCGGCCGGGTTAAACCACGACAGATGGCTGATGTTATGTCCCAGGGCAGGCTCCCATCTGGCACCTCCATGGTCAGCACATCCCCCGTCCCCCATCGGTGCCACCCAGAGCCCCCACAATGTTGCTCAGTCACCACTACATGCCACATGCCATGTTCAGGTGAGGCAGAGCTCCTGCTATGGCCTGATGCTTCACTACATTTCCTCCACTAATGTCAGATAATAGGTAGCCCAGTCTCTTACACTTCAGTGGCTTCTCTCCCTTTCAGTGAGCTTTTGGGATTTAAAATCTGGATGCAGTATTCTGAATTATGCCCTGCCTCCATCTCATGGCCAGGGACCTGCTCACACAACCCAGGATGCTGCTGGCCTCCCTTGCAGCCAGGGCACAGCGCAGCCCCCTGCACAGCCCCCTGCCCACCAAGACCTTTCCCATTGGGCTGCTCCCCACCAGGCAGCCCCCAGCCTGTGTCTTTGCTGAGATTAGTCCCCTGCAGGGGCAGAAACTGGCATTTGTCCTGTGTGATTTCATGAAATTCCTGTCCATTCCTGCTCTTCTCTTCCTTGATCCCTCTTCTGAAGCACAGAGGATTGAAGACCTGTGGAATGAGAAGTGAAAACTAAGGCAAAGAAGGCACTGAGTGCCTCCAGCCCCATCAGGGTCTGTTGTTCTGCAGTCACACTCCTCCTTTCAGCAGCAGCCCTGCTTTTGTCTTGTCCAGCCTTGAGCTCTAATGCCGTCACTAAAGCTTGGATTTTTACTCTTGACTTTTCTTGCAGCTACAAGTTCCAGGTGAACACTGCCTTTCCCCCAGTCATAACAGCATAACAAAGGAATCATCCATTAATTCATTTTTTATGTCCTTCCTTGCAGTCACCTCCCGAAACAGAGGCTTCATGGTCCCTGTCTGGGCTTTGTCCCTACACCAGCCTGTACCTTCTACCCCACACATGGTCCCATTGTTCAGGCACAGCACGGGGAAGAGTATGTTCAGGGTGGGCAGTGGTCCCCCAGTATGATCCCCAGTGCAGCCCTCGGTTTTCCCCTTCCCCATGTGCCTGGTGCCTGCCATGCCCTGACCATGTCCCACAGGGGGTTCCACAGACATCCCTGTTCTGAGGTCTGAAGGGGTCTGGACCAGGGAAGAGGTTGGAGAGAGCTTGTCATTTCCCCAACACAGGCAGGGAGCTTAAGGTGAGGATGGGGGTGGGCTGGCAGCAAACCTCAGCCATAAATCAGAGTGAGCAGCCAGTACTAGGAACAGCCATCCTCAGAGTCTGGAGATAATGAGTGTCCTGGGCCATCTTCACATGCTAATCATTCCACCAATGGCCCAGACTGGCTGCCTGCCTCCTGTACTTGCATGTTACTCCTGTCCATGAGCCCTGGCTCTGCACCACAAATCCCCTGCTGTGAGTCCTCATCTGGCATGGCCACACAACTCAGACAACATCCGAGTTTTCCTCTGCCAGGCAACTTCCAGCCCAGCCCAGCCCCTCCCCAGTTTTTCCAAACCCTGCCCAGCCCCTCCCCTGTCTCCAACCAGACCAGCAGCACACTCCGGGCTGGCGCCACCGAAGTGCCCACCGTGGGGTGCTGCAGAGCTCTGAGTGCTCAAGCGCAGCCACAGACCCTCTGAAGGGTCTCAAGAGATCCTTATTCCTGACTGTCTGAATCCCTTCTGTGCCAGCCCCTCTCCCCAGCACAGGACTCCTGCACCTGGAGCTCTTTGGGCTGCTGCTGTCCCAGTGACAGAGCAGCCTGCCTTGAGCTGATACATGCAGAAGAAATGTCTCCTTGCTCGTTTATTGCTCCCTGTAGCATGTACTTGCCTTCAAAGAGGCTTTCCCTAGGGGAATGTGTTCATGCTGGCCTCACCTGCCACTCCTGTCCCCTCCCTGCGCTCCCTGCAGGGCCCAGAGCTGGTGATGCTCTGCAGAGTGAGGGGCCTTGTTTAAAACTGTTTCTGTTATAAATCGCTCAGTCCCAAAATAGGATTATAATCAAAATTTACAATTTATTAAAAGAATAGAGGTAAGCAAACAGCACTGTGCGAGTCAGGAGTCTCTGCTCCACCTAGACGCACACCAGTTACATTGAGCAGCTGATTTTTATGCTCCTAGGCTGATACATATTCATTACTACTTCTAAAAAAAAATGGGTTATTATAATTAGTTTCCGGAATCCAAACCCTCCTACTGGAGCATGCGTATCAGTCTCTGGTGGTCCTCCTGGGGGTCTCTGGGGGTCTTTCATGTTGAAGGCTTGTAGTCTTCCTCTCAGTTTTTTTTTTCTTGTCCTTCCCCTTTGTACTCCGTGGCAGCATACACAGCGTTCCCTGCAAGTTTTGTCTTCTAGCTGTCCTTCAGCTTCTTTCTTCTCCTTAATCTCCTGGCCAGATACCAGGGGCTTGCATAGTGTCCCATTCAGAAGTCATAACAGTCACTAGTTGTTAGCAGTTGTTCTGAAACCCCCAGACATCAGAGACTTCAAAGAAAGAACATACAAATACAAATAGCTCTCTATTGACACTTCACAAGTTGTTAAAACATTCCTCACAGGCCATTCACAGAGACACTCCAGTCACATCTATAGCAGTGCTAAATCAATCACAAAGGAGGCAAAAAAGCTGTATCTGTTAGGAATAAGAGTTCGGAATCAGTAACAAAAGCAAATAGGCTCATGGATTTGAGGAATATTTCTGAAGATTTGATAAATTGACTATAATGAGGGGGAGACTGGGACACGGGGAGGAAAGGGAAGAAACCACATCCGTGGAAGAATTAAATTGCCAGTGCAGGACCCAGAGACAGACAGAACTGCTCTCTATTGACATGAATCAGATGAACATATCTCACAGTTTCCTTTTGTTTTATCATTAATGGCCAGAGCAAAAAGTTGTTTTCCATGTATTTATTTATTTATTTATTTTTAATTTTTTATAAGCCCCCATTTAAGCACTGAAAAGCTTCAATGAGGTCACTCCAGACCCTTCTATTCTCCACGCTGAACAACCCCAGCTCTCTCAGCCTTTCTTCACAGGAGATGTGCTGCAGCCCTCTGATCAACTTTGTGGACCTCTGGACACACTCTAATAGATAAACATCCTTCTTGTGCTGGGGACCCTGCACTCCAAATGAGGCCTTACAAAGGCAACCAGAGGGGCACAATCACCTCCCTTGACCTGCTGGCTACTCCTCTGCTGATACAGCCCAGGGTGCAGTTGGCCTTCCGGGCTGCAAGTGCACACTGCTGTCTTATGTCATACCTTCTGTCCACCAGAACCCCCAAGTCCTTCCCTGCAGGGCTTCTCTCAATGAGTTCTCCCCGTCTGTACTCATGTCTGGGATTGCCCTGACCCAGGTGCAGCACCTTGCACTTGGACTTGTTGAACCTCATTATGTTAACATTGGGCGCACTTCCCAAGCTTGTCTAGGTCCTTTTGGATGGCATCCCTTCCTTCTGTTGTATCAACTGCAACACTCAGCTTGGTGTCATCTGCAAACTTGCTGAGAGTGCACTTGATTCCACTATCTATGTCACTGATAAAAATACTAAACTGTACTGGTCCCAAGACAGACCCCTGAGGGGCACCACTTGTCACTGGCCTACTCATTGAGAGCAATTCCACAGAGCAATGTTCTCCACCTGAATATAATGCAGTTTCCTCCAGATAAAACAATTTCTTCAGCCTGTTCCTGACCTCAGCAGTGGAAGAAGAGACCGACCTCCAGGCACCAGCACTGAGGAAATCCTCCCTTATTACGGAGATGCGACAGAGCTGTGCCATAGCACCAGATATATGTACATGGGCCTCTGGGTACAACAGAGTGTGTTCAGACCTCTGCAGAAGTGGAGTGCATGCAGAAATTCCTGGACAAACAAGATCATCACAGCCAAAAAGATCAAAGACCAGGAGTTTCCTGAGATCAATTGGAAATCCCTTGTGAAGGACTTTGGCAGATTATGGCTTCAGAAGTACTGCTTACTGAGTCAGCTTCTTCAGTGCATCCTTGAGATCCTGGTTCCTCATGCTGTAGATGAGGGGGTTAACTGCTGGAGGCACCACCGAGTACAGAACTGTCACAATTACGTCCAGGGATGGGGAGGAGATGGAGGGGGGATTCAGGTAGGTAAACATGCCAGTGCTGGAAAAGATGGAGACAACAGCCAGGTGAGGGAGGCATGTGGAAAAGGCTTTGTGCCGGCCCTGCTGCGAGGGGATCCTGAGCACTGCTCTGATTATCTGCGTGTATGAGAAAAGAATGAAAACAAAACAGCTGAGTATTAAACAGACACTAACCACAAGAAGCCCAGCTTCTCTGAGGTAGGCATCTGAGCAGGAGAGCTTGAGGATCTGGGAAATTTCACAGAATAATTGGCCCAGGGCATTGCCTTGGCAGAGTGGGAGGGAAAAGGTATTGGCAGTGTGCAGGACAGTGTTGAGAAAACCACTGCCCCAGGCAGCTGCTACCATGTTGACACAAGCTCTGCTGTCCATGAATGTCCAATAGTGCAGAGGTTTGCAGATGGCAATGTAGCGGTCATAGGCCATGATGGTGAGAAGGGAATATTCTGCTCCAAGCATGAAGAAGAAAAAAAAGACCTGGGTAGCACAACCTGAGTAGGAGATGGCTGTTGTCTTCCTCAGGGAATTGGCCATGGCTTTGGGGACAGTGGTGGTAATAGTGCCCAGGTCGAGGAGGGCGAGGTTGAGGAGGAAGACGTACATGGGGGTGTGGAGGCGGTGGTTGCAGGCTACGGCTGTGAGGATGAGGCCATTGCCCAGGAGGGCAGCCAGGTAGATGCCCAGGAAGAGCCCAAAGTGCAGGAGCTGTAGCTCGCGTGTCTGCAAATGGCAGGAGGAGGAACTCAGTGGGGAAGCTGCTGTTGGACATTTGCTGCATCTGGGCATGTTTACCTGTCCATGGAGGAAAACACACAAACCATCAGGACAGGATCTCTGAGCAGAATCGACTCTGTTTCTCACAGATTCCTTACACACTCAGTTCCATTTTCCCCTGCTCAGGATGGCATACTTACAGCTCCCTGGCTGGTGCTTTGTTCTGTTTTGTTTGAGTGAACTGTGAGGAACATAATTCCCTGCCTGAGGGCTCCTTCACAGGACACTCAGCTTACCCCAACCCTGCTGCCCCAAAGAGCTGACATACCCAATGGCCCCAGCATAAGAGAAAGGAAGCAACACAGAGAGGTAGAGGGAAAAGGACAAGCAGCATGACTGAGAAAGGGGAGGGAGAGATGAGCAAGCAGGAAGGGGTCACTCTGCCCAGCCGTGCCTGCTGCCTACCAGGCAGCACCATGACAGAACAGTGGCTATCAGCCCTTTGCAGGACAGCGGGACAGGGCACAGAACTGGAAAGGCAGACCTTCTTTCTTCTGGGGCTCTGGCTATCCAGGAGGCAGCTCCTGCCCAGGACCCCCCAGCCCAGAGGGCAGAGGCTCTGCTGGGTGGGAGAGGAGAGCTGAGGGGGGTTGCTCAGGGATGGAACCTGCACTGCAGGGGATGGTAGGAGGTGCCTGTCTATCCTCTGCAGCAGGGTTTCCCGTTGCAGTTCCCTTTCTCCCTGCCCATTTCTGCTGCCTGCAGGAGTCCCTTCCAGGAGCTCCTTTTCTGTCCCCATGTCTGTGTGTTGCCAGTGCTCACACACCCCATCCATCTGCTGTCTGCTCAGCTCTGTCCTGAACCCTCTCAGTGTGTGCAGGTGCAGAAGAGCAGGTCACACAAGCCCTGATGAAACTGGGAAGGTGATGCTGCTGCATTATGAAGGACTGAGGATGCTGAAGGCACTTTCTGAGGTTCCTCACAAAAATTGAGGTGACAGAAACTCAAAATCTTCTGTACTCCGTAAACTTCTGTTTCCATTCCTATCCTGATGAACCAAAGAAATCTGAAAGCACAGCATCAGGAAAGCCCAGACCACATCAGGCAGCCACAGACTGGACCTTCTGTCTGAAAAGTCCCTCTGATATAGCCTGGGGGTGCTGTGGAGCTGTGAGCATCCTGCCTCAGGCATCAGCAGGACCCTGCCCTGCCCTGCCCTGCCCTGCCCTGCCCTGCCAGGAGGCTCCTTCCATCCACAGCTTCTCCCCACAGCACCCTGGGCAGCTCCCCAGGCAGGCTGAGTGCTGAGCCTGGCAGGCAGCAGAGGTTCTGCCCAGGTACACAGCCCCTGGGGCATAGCAGGGACCCTGCTCTGCACCACAGCCCTGGACACCCCTGCCTGCACCCTGCCTGCACAGCCTGTAGCCAGCCCAGTGATTAGGAAGCCTCATGTCCTGTCCTTCTGACAGCTTTGGCAGGTAATCAGTATTCCAGGGAATATCTATCCCTGTTCTCTGTACTAGAGAAGCCAGCACAGCTCCTGTGACATGTCTTATAAGCCATGGGAACTGGAAGCTATAGAAGAACCCTGTAGGATACTGCATTTCCTGCCCTCACTCAGACACTTACCACGTTACAGCTGTGAAGATTTCTCCCGCAGTGAGCTCTCAGCATCCCCCTTCCACTCTGCCTTTAACATCTCCCTCCCTTCTCTCAGCCACCCTTGTCCTCTGCAGGCAGTGCCCCCAGCCCTGCTGCGCTGTGCAGAGGAGCTGCGCCTGGGCAGAGCTGTCTCTCTGCAGTGCTGCCCGCTTGCCAGGAGCTCCCCTTGGGCCCAGGAACCTGGCCCAGCTCATCAGCACAGCTCCAGCTCAATGCGTCCTTGTGTCCCTTCAGCCTCCCTGGAGATGTCCCTGGACCTCCAGGGGAATTGACTTTGAAAGTGAAGCAATCCCTGATGTTCCTTCCCTGCACTGGACAAGGGAAATCATTTCCAGCACTGTTGTTATGCATTATCAGATAAACAATATGGGCAATGACACAGAATCACCTTTCCATGTCCTGGTTTCAGGCAGGTCATCCATGCAAGGACCCGGAGAGATTTTTCTTTCTCCTGGTGAGGAAAGGGTTTCAGCTTAGTCTACCAAGACATCTCATTCTTTGCAGTCCAGAAGCTAGAAGGGGGTTCAGCTCCCTCCCATGCCTTACACAAGCCCACAGGATTCCTCTTGCCTGGGCACAAACCAGGCATCTGCATGTAATCTGATTGCCTCAGCTCCCAGCACATTGAATGGAGACAGAGGCCAGGAGGGAGCCGATTTGCCAGAGGTTGTCAGAGACATATGCAAGTATCTATATGGTCTGATGGATTAATTGTGGGAGTCAGGGAGCATCCGGGAGCATCATTTTTAAGTGCAGGGAGATTTTCTTGGGCTAACAGAAATGAGAGCAGATGCCTGCATTTAGCACCACTGAATCTTTTTAGTGTCCATTAGTATTCTCTGAGCAACCTACACTGCTTTCACTTGACGATATGGAGTCATGTAGCACAGGGAGAGCTAACTTTCTGTGTTTACAATATCTCCATTACTGACCATAATGGCAGTGGCCTCATGGACATTTCCACATTGCCTAAGCCAATTCAGGGAAGGTTCTTTATTTTGTTATGGCCAAATACTGGGCCTGTAGCACTACATCAGATGTCAAGACTCTCACACAAAACTACCTGTGGCTGGAAGGGACAGCACTGGTCCTGGGAAGGAAAGCCATCCCCATCCAGAGCAAAAGCATGGCAGAAAACCAAGGCAGCAATTGCAGACAGTTTGCTCCCTCCCTCCACTTTAACTCAGACTCTTGATGTCACAGAATCACACAGAATCACAGAATTTCTAGGTTGGAAGAGACCTCAAGATCATCGAGTCCAACCTCTGACCTAACGCTAACAGTCCCCACTAAACCATATCCCTAAGCTCTACATCTAAATGTCTTTTAAAGACTTCCAGGGATGGTGACTCCACCACCTCCCTGGGCAGCCTGTTTCAATGTCTAACAACCCTTTCGGTAAAGTAGTTCTTCCTAACATCTAACCTAAAACTCCCCTGGCACAACTTAAGCCCCCTCATCCTGTCACCAGGCACGTGGGAGAACAGGCCAACCCCCACCTCACTACAGCATCCTTTCAGGTATCTGTAAAGAGCAATAAGGTCACCCCTGAGCCTCCTTTTCTCCAGGCTGAACAAGCCCAGCTCCCTCAGCCGCTCCTCGTAGGACTTGTTCTCCAGGCCCCTCACCAGCTTCGTCGCCCTTCTCTGGACCCACTCAAGCATCTTGATGTCCTTCTTGTAGCGAGGGGCCCAAAACTGAACACAGTACTCGAGGTGCGGCCTCACCAGAGCTGAGTACGGGGGGACGATCACCTCCCTAGCCCTGCTGGCCACACTGTTTCTGATACAAGCCAGGATGCCGTTGGCCTTCCTGGCCACCTGAGCACACTGCTGGCTCATATTCAGCCGACTGTCCACCATCACTCCCAGGTCCTTCTCTGCCTGGCAGTTCTCCAACCACTCATCTCCCAGCCTGTAGCTCTGCTTGGGGTTATTGCGCCCCAGGTGCAGGACCCGGCACTTGGCCTTGTTGAACTTCATGCAGTTGACCTCAGCCCATCGGTGCAGCCTATCCAGATCCTCCTGCAGAGCTTTCCTACCCTTGAGCAGATCAACACATGCGCATAGCTTGGTGTCATCTGCAAACTTACTGAGGGTGCACTCAATGCCCTCGTCCAGATCATTGATGAAGATATTAAAGAGGACCGGCCCCAGCACCGAGCCCTGGGTAACACCACTAGTGACTGGCCTCCAACTGGACTTGACTCCATTTACCACAACTCTTTGGGCCCGGCTATCCAGCCAGTTTCTAACCCAACGAAGCGTGCGCCAGTCCAAGTCAAGAGCAGCCAGTTTCTTGAGGAGAATGCTGTGGGAGACGGTGTCAAAAGTCTTGCTGAAGTCAAGGTAGACCACATCCACAGCCTTTCCCTCGTCCACCCAGCACGTCACTTTGTCATAGAAGGAGATCAGGTTCGTCAAGCAGGATCTGCCTTCCATAAACCCATGCTGACTGGGCCTGATCGCCTGCTTGCCCTGCAAGTGCTGCGTGATGACTCTCAAGAGGATCTGCTCCATGAGCTTCCCTGGTACTGAGGTCAAACTGACAGGCCTGTAGTTTCCTGGGTCTGCCCTCTGGCCCTTCTTGTAGATGGGCATCACGTTTGCTAGCCGCCAGTCAACTGGGACCTCCACCGATAGCCAGGACTGCTGATAAATGATGGATAGGGGTTTGGCCAGCACCTCTGCCAGTTCTCTCAGTACCCTTGGGTGGACTCCATCCGGCCCCATCGACTTGTGCACATCCAAGTGCCGTAGCAGGTCACCAACCAGTTCTTCGTGGATAGTGAGGGGCACATCCTGCTCCCTATCCCCTTCCACCAGCTCAGGGTACTGGGTATCCAGAGAACAACTGGTATTGCCGCTAAAGACTGAGGCCAAGAAGGCATTAAGAACCTCTGCCTTTTCCTCATCTCTTGTAACTAAGTTTCCCCCCGCATCCAGTAAAGGATGGAGATTCTCCTTAGTCCTCCTTTTTGTGTTGATGTATTTATAAAAAAGTTTTTTGTTATCTTTAATGGCAGTAGCCAGATTGAGCTCCAGATGAGCTTTGGCCTTCCTAATTTTGTCCCTGCACAGCCTCGCTACATCCTTACAGTTCTGCCTAGTGGCCTGCCCACTTTTCCAAAGATTATAAACCCTCTTTTTTCTCCTAAGCTCAAGCCACCGTTCTCTGTTGAGCCAGGCTGGTCTTCTTCCCCGCTGGCCCATCTTTGGGCACATGGGGACAGACCGCTCCTGCGCCATTAAGATTTCCCTCTTGAAGAGTGCCCAGCCTTCCTGGACCCCTCTGCCCTTCAGAACCGCCTCGCAAGGGACTCCATCAACTAGTGTCCTGAGCAGCCCAAAGTCAGCCCTCTGAAAGTCCAATACAGCGGTTTTACTGTTCCCCTTCCTGGCCTCGCCAAAAATAGTGAACTCCACCATTTCATGGTCACTCTGTCCAAGACAGCTCCCGACAATCACATCTGTCAATGTCATTGAACAAGCCAACAATTTTCACAGAGTGCCTGTCAGCAGCACATGGTTGTTCCTGGAGATCAGCTTCTCC
Organism: Anas acuta; assembly: GCF_963932015.1. Classification (NCBI taxonomy): domain Eukaryota; kingdom Metazoa; phylum Chordata; class Aves; order Anseriformes; family Anatidae; genus Anas; species Anas acuta. The sequence continues at coordinate 3,207,252 of NC_089016.1, read as the reverse complement.
TCTGCCAGAGACCTTCAGGGGCTGCAGAGACACACCTGGCAGCAAATCTGTTTCCTGCCAGGCCTGCCCAGGGTATCCCAGCTCTGATTCTCTCTGTCCGTGGGGACAGCAGGGTTTGCTCTCTCTGTTGGCATCCCATTTCAACTGTATGTTCACATCTTCTGTCCACTCCAGCATGTCTCTGGCTTCAAACAAAGTCCTTACACACTTTTGGAAATTTGTTACCAGGCTTCCCAAAGGAGAAGAAACAGGCTTGTCATCAGAGCTGAGGGACATAAGGAAGGAGATAGAGGACTCATGTGCCAGACCTCAAAGCAGCATTTCTGGGCCTGTTCAGGAGGCTGTTAGTGGAGATCTCATTGTCAGTAGCCCTGAGAGGCAAAAAGCTCATTGCCATAAAACATTCCTCTGCAAAAGTTGCATGCAGATTTCAAGAAGGTCCACGAGATGAGCTAAAGCTTGCTTAGCATTACTTTGGTTGAGGAGTCTTTTCCAGAGCATGTCCTCTTGGATCTCATTGCTTGGAGTATTGATAAGAAAGTGACTGAAAGTGAGGGTAGACCATACCTGACCACCCGCAATATTTCCTAGGATGAAATGACCACATCTCTGTGTGAAAGGAGAGAAGTGGGTCTCATTTACCTGGATTCAATACAATCCCCCACAGTATTTCCTTTTCCAATAATAACAGTGTTGGAGGGATAGGCCAATTGAAACTCCATGATGTCCAGCAAGGACAAAACCCCATTTCTGCTTCTGAGGTGGACAACTGCTCTACCGTGACACAGGCTAGGGGCTGTATAGATTTATAGAATAGAATTTAAACAGATCAAAAAAAAATTGAACCAAATGGAACAGAATAGTTCAGTTTGAAGGGACCTTCAAAGGGTATCCAGTACAAGTGACCAATCTCTTGAGGGCTAACCCGGAAGTCAGAGACTGTATATGAGAGCATTGTCTAAACGCCTCTCTGACACTGACAGGCCTGAGGCATCAACCAGGTCTCTAGGAAGCCTGTTCCTGTGTTTGACCACCCTCACAGAAGTGAAAGGTTTCCCAATCTCCAGTGTGAACCTCTCCTTGTGTAGCTTTGTTGTCATTCCCACACATCCTGTCAGTTACCAGGGAGAAAAAAGATCGTCACCTCCCTCTCCACTTTCCTTCTCAGGAAGTAGTCAGGACCAATGAGGTTGCCCTTCAGCCTTCTTTTCTCCAGACTAGACAACCCAAGTGTCCTCAGGCTGTCCTCACAGGACATGCCTTCCAGCCCACTGACCTGCTTTGTTGTCCTCCTCTGGATGCTTTCAACTCCACATCTTTCTGCCATTGTGCAGACCAGAAATGCATACATGATTTGAGGGGAGGCTGCACCAATGCTCAATATAGCTGAAAACTCACCTCTTTTGACCATCTGTCGGTGCTGTGTTTAATGCATTCCAAGATGGTTTTTGCCTTCTTGTCTGCCAGGGCACCCTGCTGGCTGATGTTGAGCCTGCTGTCAATGAGCACCCCCAGAGCCCTTTCTGCTGAGCTGCTCTCTAGCCACTTGTCTCCCAGTCTGTGCTGGACCTGTGTCCAGCATTACTCTGTAATTCATCTGAGGTGATCAGCTCTAGGCAGTCACTTTCTCCAGAGCAGTGGCAGATCACAGCGTACAAGGGTTTCCTGAGCCAGGACAGTTCCAGGGGAGTGCAGAGACCTGCCTAGAGCTTGCAGCTCTCACCAGAGTGGCTGACAAAGCATGGGCATTGATGGCGACAACCTCCCACCCTCATGAGTGCCAATGACCAGGAGCATGGCCAACAATGTGGGGAAACGGAGTGGGTCTGTCTGGTGCTGTTGTTGGTGCAGCCATTGGCCCAGGAGGTGCAGGGAGGGCACCCAGTGAGGGAGGGCCATCCAGAAAAGGGTGGGAGGCACCAGGTACACCTGCACCCCACACCCAGGCCTGCACAGCCTGAGGGCATGCACCCCACTGATCCTCAAGGCAGAACTGTAGCCACTCATCTCCGGGCAGAGGCTGCAGCTCCAGCTGGGCCACCAGCACCATCTGCCCCAGCGGTGGTTGATGTCTGCATCCAGACAGAGCTGCCGAGGAGTGAGGCTGCCGTGCAGACTTCAGGCTGCTGGAAGTACCCAAGCCTTTCCCCTGGGGCAGGGGCAGGCAGCAGAACTGCCTGACAAAGGTGTGCCCAGAAGGAGGACCTCCTGCAGCAGGGGGCCAAGCTGCAGGAGGCAGGGAGAAGGCTGCATAGCAGCAAGGAGGCTGAGGAGGAGTTGGAAGGCTGGATCCTGCAGTCTGCAGGGCACCCACAGCCCACAGCCAAACAACCCAAAAATCCCTCACTGCACTCACAGAGGGGAGGGGGGCCAATATCGCCAGAGGATGGAAGGTGGCTCTCCTGGTTTCAGTTAGAACAGAATTAATTTTCTTCCTAGTAGCTGGTGGAATGCTGTGTTTTGGCTTAGGATGAGAAGAGTGCTGATAACACCCCGATGCTTTAATTGTTGCAGAGCAGTGCTTATACTAAGCCAAGGACATCTCAGCCTTTTGCTCTGTCCTGCCAACGGGCAGGCTGGGGGTGCAGTAAGAGCTGGGAGGGGACAGACCCAGGACAGGTGACCCAAACTAGCCAAAGGGGTATTCCATACCATCTGACGTCATGCTAAACAATATATAGGGGTGGCTAGCCGGGGGAAGGGGGCCGGACTGCTCGGGGTTAGGCTGGGCATCGGTCAGCGAGTGGTGAGCAATTGCATTGTGCATCACTTGTTTGTACATACTATTATTACTTTCGTATTATCACCATTGTATCATTATTATTATTATTGTTATTATTATTTTTGTTATTATTATTTTCCTGTCTTATTAAACTGTCTTTATCTCAACTCACGGGCTTCACTTTCCATTTCTCTCCCCCGTCCCAGAGAGGGAGGGGGGAGGGTGAGCGAACGGCTGCGTGGTGTTTAGCTGCCGGCCGGGTTAAACCACAACAGTGGCAATGACAAGGCAAGAAGAGTCTTCCGCCAAAGCCTGAGGTGCCCTTACAGAACGCATCACAACTCTATTGGTGGAAAAGGAAAGACCTGTGGCAGGAGGTTGGAGCTGGGTTAGACACACCAGTCTGTTCCCCACATAATGGTTGGGGCAATCCCAAGCACAAACACAGGCTGGAAAGAATAGATTGAGAGTAGCCCTGATGAAAAGGACCTGAGGGTGCTGGTTGAAGAGAAGCTCAACATGAGTCAGGAATGTCCACTTGCAGCCCCAAAAGCCTACAGTATCCTGGGCTGCATCAAAAGCAGAGTGACCAGCAGGTTGAGGGATGTGATTCTTCCTCTCTTCTCTGCTCTTGTGAGACCCCACCTGGAGTTCTGCATCCAGCTCCAGGGCCCCAGCACAACAAACACATAAGATTTCGGACATAGGCCTCAGAGAGTGGGACCAGAGCAGAGCTACAGCAATAACCAGTGGAGTGGAACATCTTTCCTGTGAAGGCAGGCTGAGCCAGTTGGGTTTGTTGAGACCAGAGAAGAGAAGACACTGAGGGGAACCTTCTTCTTGCCTTCCAGTACTTAAAGGGAACTTACAAGTAACATGGGGAGAGACTTTTTCCAACTCCAACCAATTTGTGATTCAGTCATTCTGGAATGTCTTGCAATGTCTCTGAGAACCTTTCTGTAATATCATTGCACCAGCTGTACTCCAGGTTCCCAAGGGCAGAGACTCATTTTGAGAATGACACCACTCACTGTGTAACCTTGAGGAGCAGGGATTACAATCAGCAGTGAGGCCTCAAAACACAGCATTGTCATGCACTCTAACTCCACAGTCTAGCCCTTTCTTCCCTGAGTCAGAAGGGACCTCTGGAGGTGTTCACTACCATCATCTTCTCTGAGCAGTGATAGCTTTACAGGTAGATCAGGTTAGTCAGTGCGTTCTGCAACTGGGTATTGAAATCTCTGAGCCCATGACCCAGTGCTGATCCACAGTAGCTGTTTCGCCAGTACAGACGCTGATGCCAGCAGGAAGATGGAGCTGGTCAAATTTCAAAGATCAGCTCCCCTTGGGTAGTGCGCAATGGCCATCCCCACACTCCCCACATGTGGTCTCCAAGCTCTTGGCACTGCTGTGCAAAACAAACAGTCTGTGGTTCTGTACCAGACAGAGGTACTTCATGAAGGGGGAAATGAATCACTCCCCAGCTTCCCTCTCCTCTGCCTGCTGGGTGCCCACTCTCTTCTCTGAGATTGCGGAGTCACAGGTTCCCTGAAATACCTGGCTTTAGTTCTTTCACTGTGGCTGAGCTCACAGTGGGAGATCTCTCACTTTCAGAGGGGCTGCAGTCACTGCCCACACCAGACTCCCATGTCCCTGGAGGTATCCTGGGCTCTGCAGGCAGCTCCAGATTCCCCTCCTGAAGGACATCATCTATGGGTCACATGTGGGAATGGGCATGGCTATGTAATGCAGTGACCATCCTCTGCCTCTGCTGTCAGCAGACACCCATGGGTGAGTCTTAAATCTAGCCCTTGGTCTCTGACAGGTCACAATGCAAAAATGAGCCATTCCCTCCTGAACTGAAGCAGGAGCAGATCCTTGTGGGGAGCAATTCTTTGGGCCTATTCTTGACAGTTTTTTTTTGTGGAAGGAAGTCCCAGCCTTCAGGCATTCCACTGGGGTAATTCTGTTTTATTACTGAGATGTCATGAGAGAGTCTTCACTGACTCACAGTGTTAAATGCACATCTATATGGCCTGCTAATGGGACAGAACAAGTTTATGCGTTCACAGCAGTAGGGGGAATCCAAATATTTATGTACAAATGCAAGGAACAGAAGCAGTAATAATGACCCACCCCCCCAAAAAAATAATAATTAATAATAATAATAATGAGTATGAAGACAACACAAGCTTGGAAGAGGATGTACTTGTATTCATTATTGGAGAGGAAGAGATCTTTATAAGTACTGTAAAACATTCCCCAAATCTGTCTCCTAACTGCACACTTGAGCTCCTTGTTTTGCATGCTGTAGATGAGGGGGTTCAGAGCTGGGGGCACCATGGAGTACAAAACTGCCAGCAAAAGGTTGAGGAATGGAGAAGAGATGGAGGGGGGCTTCAGGTAGGTAAACATGTCAGTGCTGGAAAAGATGGAGACAACAGCCAGGTGAGGGAGGCATGTGGAAAAGGCTTTGTGCCGGCCCTGCTGCGAGGGGATCCTGAGCACTGCTCTGATTATCTGCGTGTATGAGAAAAGAATGAAAACAAAACAGCTGAGTACTAAACAGACGCTAACCACAAGAAGCCCAGCTTCTCTGAGGTAGGCATCTGAACAGGAGAGCTTGAGGATCTGGGAAATTTCACAGAAGAATTGGCCCAGGGCATTGCCTTGGCAGAGGGGCAGTGAAAATGTACTGGCCGTGTGCAGCACAGCATAGAGAAAAGTACTGCCCCAGGCAGCTGCTATCACATTGACACAAGTTCTGTTGGCCATTATTGTCCCATAGTGCAGGGGTCTGCAGATGGCAATGTAGCGGTCATAGGCCATGATGGTGAGAAGACTTCTCTGCTGTGACAAAGAAAATAAAAAAAAAAGACTTGGGTAGCACAGCCTGCATAGGAAATGGTTGTGGTATCCCACAGGGAATTGGCCATAGCTTTGGGAACAGTGGTGGTAATAGTGCCCGGGTCAAGGAGGGCGAGGTTGAGGAGGAAGTACATGGGGGTGTGGAGGTGGTGGTTGTAGGCTACGGCTGTGAGGATGAGGCCGTTGCCCAGGAGGGCAGCCAGGTAGATGCCCAGGAAGAGCCCAAAGTGCAGGAGCTGCAGCTCGTGTGTGTCTGCGAATGGCGGGAGGAGGAACTTGGTGGGGAAGCTCCTGTTGGACATTTGCTGTCTCAGGTCATGGTTGGCTATCCATGGAGGAAAAAGACAGAGGCAAGTTAGAGAGACATTCTGAGCATAATTCACACCCTCTCCCACAGAAATTACCCTTCCATGAGTTGAATGAGGAATGAGTCAACTCATTCTCCAACCCTCCCAACTGGATGACAGCGTGTCTGACAGTTTAAAATGAATCTTGGGCTCCTTGTTCCCAAAAAGATGTCCTCAGGGCAGGGCCCAGCAATCCATGTCAGAACAGAAGTTTACACCCACCTGCACTCCTGACAAAGAGATTAAGAGACCACCACACAGGAGGACAAATAAGAAACAATACCACAATGCTCCAACCTGCTGACACAGAGAAAGGCAGATGGGCATGTAGGGAAGCCTTCAGTTTACAAAGCTTGCATGCCACCTTTGGAAGTGACACTGCAGGGCAGGTACTCTTAGCCTCATCATTGTGTATCACCTTGCAAGACACAGGCTTCTCTCTTCTTCTGGAGGTCCAGCTGAGGAGGAGGGGGCTCATGCCCTAAAGCCCCTGAGGGCAGAGGCTGTGCTGGGTGGCAGAGGAGAGCAGGGGGTTGATGCAGAGAAGGGGCCTGCATTGTAGGCCTGACAGGGAGTATCTGAATCCTCCCTCCCTTGGCATTTCAGGCAGCAGCTCCCTCTCCCTCCCTGCCCACCAGGTCAGGGAGCTGTCTCCTTGAGCTGTCTCTGCTGGCAGCTGCTTCTTTATCCCCACATCTCCTCCCTGCCATTGTTCACAGACCCCATCCCACCTGCTGTGTGCTCAACTCTGTCTTGCAGACACCACCTGTCCCTGTATATCTCCAATATTCAACAGGAATATCTCCATGTGTTCAGTGGTTATGGAGTAGCTCGTACCTAGCTAGAGCTAAGAAGAACTGTTACAAACATCCATCTTGCTTTCCCACCTTGCTCACCCCTTGACATTTCCATGCTTTCACTGATTTCTGTACCCTCTCCAGCTGTGCCCTGAAACACCATGTCATGAAAGGATAACAGATTCCCTCCAGGTCACCTCTGACAATTTTCCACATCCCTTCCACTATCTTATCTTCTCTTTCAAGCCTTATCTCCAGCACCCAAGCTTTCCTTTGAGGCAGGTTTTCTCTCACGTGCTGTTTCCCATGACCAATGAAAGTTCCAACACTTCAAAAACCATTCTTTACACAGGAATCCTCACCCACCGGCTTTTCTGTGGCTTGTCGGCTGACCAGACAAAAGGAACCTCACCATGATCTTCCAGGCCATGTGGCCTTCCTGCTGGCCTTTCAATTCCTAGGAAAGACACAACCAAGCCACATGCCTATCTCTCTTCAGTCATATACTCAGGCACAAGACACTTAAAAACCCAAAACCAAGGCCAGTTCTGCATGGGCCTTTCAGGTACTTGGGCAGAGGGCATAACACAAACACCATGCCAGCCAGATGCCTTCTGCTGGCCTGTGAGAGATGCTGGGAAATGTGAGCCTAAAAGCCCATCTGGCAGCCAGGAGGCAAGGGTTGACCTGGCAGCTACTCCAGAAAGATGGGACCTCCCAGTGCCTTGCCCAGCCATACTCCTGCTGCTGGCCTCTCAGCTCCAGAGGCAGAAGTGAGCTCACAGTCCCCACCAAAGCCAATTGCTTCCTACCGGATTGAGAGTTTCTAAGGCACAATTGACACCCTATAGGAACATCCAAAACTGGCACCCTCCTTGACGCCCAGCACCTAATGCAAGAAAAGTAAGGTCGTTTTCATCCTCCAAGGCCATAAATCTCCTGATAGCCTTTCAGCTTCTCTGACAGACAGCAGACTACTATGTGCAAGCTCTGTTAGGTACTAGGTTAGAAACGACTTTGAAATAAATAGTGACACTAGCTGCATGTCTGCAGCTCCTTAGTTCCTTATGACAACTTAATTGCCACATGCATACACCAGCCATGTGCCTGAAGGTGGCACATCAGGCCCTCAGGCAGAAGTTCCCCGACACCCACCTGCACAGCCATGGGCCTCCTGCTGCCTCCTGAGATCCCGAGGCACAGCTGACCTCAGCAGAGAATCCCCATCAATCTCCTCCTTGAGCCCTATGGCCTGACCAGATCCATGTCACCTCCTCCAAGACCAAGCAATTGCTGCAGGACCTCTCAAGCCCCTCCTAGCCTCATGGGGTGAAACCACTTCAATTTTGTGATAAGAGTGCAAGAACAAGGTATGTGAGGATCAGGTGTTCAGGTTAGGGTTTAGGGATTAGATTTGCCTTCCAGGATAGGGGTTGAGCAGCATTTTAGAGGGATGCTTGTGAGTTCTGCTTTGAGTAGACAGTCAGTGTTTATGGTATGAGTTAGATCTCTGTTAGGGTTTCATTATGTTATTTGTTACGGGACGAGAGTTGGTGCTAAGGATGGCAATTTAATGTTAGTGATTAAGGGCTAGGGATTGGTAAAAGCAATAGGTTAAGATTAATGGTAACAGCTGCCATGTTTGGGAGATTAAGATAAAGGTAGGATTTGAGGTAGGTTATTAGAGCAGTGGATTCCTTCCATGGTGAAGCATAGTAATTAGGGTAGCACAAGGTTTTAACGTTCCTGGTTAGAAATATTGCCAGGACATAACATGAATATTTTCCCAGTGAGTATTGCGGCAGCATCAGCCTTACCAGAACCCCTTTTACCACTTCAAAATCTTTCCTTTATATTAGCCAAGCAAATCTTCTCTCCCCCAAATCTCCCACCTTTATTCTCCCAGATTTCCCCTGGCATCCTGAAATGTTTCACCCTGTTGGGGGTAGCTTTCTGATGGCCTTTTATGACCTCAGAGGCTCTGCCTCCTTGATGTTGGCCAGCCAGTTGGCGGGACACAAGTGACCTCACAGCTAGCATCCACAGGGCTACAAGGAGCTGTTGTGCTCAGAAGGTCTCTTCCCAGCTCACCCAGGAGCAGTGGGTGCAGGGGATGCCCTGCACAATCTCTCAGGTACTCTGCCTGCCAACCAGCTCATGCTTCAGAAGGCCTCCCACACATCAAGACTCACGTTTCCCGATGCTGCCTTTAGCAAGTCCAGGTCATACTGAAAGAAATGACCACCTCGTTAACTGGGAGTGCCACACGGCTGACACGAGCAAGTCCAGGAGGTTCATGAAGAACCTAGACGATAACTTCTTGGTGCAGGTGCTAACGGAGCCAACTAGGAAAGGTGCCCTCCTAAACCTGTTGCTAGAAAACAGAGAGGGTCTGGTGGGAGATGTGGTGATTGGTGGCCGCCTCGGTCATAGCGACCATGAAGTGGTTGCGTTCAAAATTTACGGTGACAGAAGGAAAAGTGCCACCAAAACCTCATCCCTAGATATGGGGAAAGCGGACTTCAGGCTGCTCAGGGAACTAGTCAGCAAGGTCCCCTGGGAAACTGCTCTTGAAGGCCTCGATGTCCACCAGTGCTGGTCATTCTTTAAGCGATGCCTCCTAGAAGCACAAGATCAGGCAATTCCTAAATATTGCAAGTCAGGCAGGCGGGGCAGGAGGCCGGCGTGGCTGACCAGGAACATTCTGATGGAGATTAGGCAGAAACAGAGAGTGTTTCGCTACTGGAAGGAGGGCCGGGTGTCATGGAAAGAATACAGGGATGCTGTTCGTGTTTGTAGGGAGAAAATTCGTGTGGCTAAAGCACACCTAGAGTTGAAGCTGGCTGTGTCTGTGAGAGAAAATAAAAAGTTTTTTTTAGATATGTGAATGGAAAAAGGAGAACTAAAGAATACATAGGGCCGCTCCTTGATAGGGAAGGTCTCCTCACAGACAATGACATAGGCAAAGCAGAGACGCTTAACGCCTTCTTTGCCTCTGTCTTCAATGCCGATGATGGGCTTCGGGACCCAGGGTGCCCTGAGCTGGAGGACCGGGACGGTGGGGATGACAAACTCCCAACCGACCCTGAACGTGTGCGGGATTTGCTACTCCACCTGGATCCCTACAAGTCCATGGGTCCGGATGGGATTCATCCCCGGGTGCTGAAAGAGCTGGCGGACGTCATCGTGGAACCTCTCTCAATTATTTTTCAACGATCCTGGGAATCTGGAGAGGTCCCAGTAGACTGGAAGCTGGCAAATGTTGTGCCGATTTTCAAGAAGGGTCAGAAAGAAGACCCTAGCAATTACAGGCCTGTCAGTCTCACATCAGTGCCTGGTAAAATCATGGAGAAGATGGTTCTCGAACGTATTGAGGCGCACCTGGGGGACAAAGCAGTCATTGGTCCCAGCCAGCATGGGTTTGTGAAGGGTAGGTCCTGCCTAACTAACCTGATTTCCTTTTATGATAAGATCACCCGTATGGTGGACCAAGGGAAACCAGCTGATGTGATTTTTTTGGACTTCAGCAAGGCTTTTGACACGGTTTCCCATAGGATCCTACTGGACAAAATGTCCACCATACAGCTAAATAAAAACATCATACGATGGGTGAGCAATTGGCTAACGGGCAGGGCCCAAAGGGTTATGGTGAATGGGGCTGCGTCAGGCTGGCAGGCGGTCACCAGTGGGGTCCCTCAAGGCTCCATTTTAGGGCCGGTACTTTTCAATATTTTTATAAACGATCTGGATGTAGGAATAGAAGGTATTCTGAGCAAGTTTGCTGATGACACCAAACTTGGAGGAGTTGTGGACTCTGTTGAGGGTGGAAAGGCCTTGCAGAGGGATCTGGATAGGTTGGAGAGCTGGGCGATCACCAGCCGCATGAAGTTCAGTAAGAGCAAGTGCCGGGTCCTGCACCTGGGACGGGGAAACCCTGGCTGCACGTACAGACTGGGCGATGAGACGCTGGAGAGCAGCCTAGAAGAGAGGGATCTGGGGGTCGTGGTAGACAGCAAGTTGAATATGAGCCGGCAGTGTGCCCTGGCAGCCAGGAGGGCCAACCGTGTCCTGGGGTGCATCAAGCACGGCATCGCTAGTAGGTCAAGGGAGGTGATTGTCCCGCTCTACTCTGCGCTGGTGCGGCCTCACCTCGAGTACTGTGTGCAGTTCTGGGCACCACAGTATAAAAAGGACATGAAACTGTTGGAGAGTGTCCAGAGGAGGGCTACGAAGGTGGTGAAAAGCCTGGAGGAGAAGACGTACGAGGAACGGCTGAGGGCACTGGGCTTGTTCAGCCTGGAGAAGAGGAGGCTGAGGGGAGACCTCATCGTAGTCTACAACTTCCTCTTAAGGGGGTGTCGAGAGGCAGGAGACCTTTTCTCCATTAACACCAGAGACAGGACCCGCGGGAACGGGGTTAAGCTGAGGCAGGGGAAATTTAGGCTTGACATCAGGAGGGGGTTCTTCACAGAGAGGGTGGTTGCACACTGGAACAGGCTCCCCAGGGCAGTGGTCACTGCACCGAGCCTGTCTGAATTTAAGAAGAGATTGGACTGTGCACTTAGTCACATGGTCTGAACTTTTGGGTAGACCTGTGCGGTGTCAAGAGTTGGACTTGATGATCCTTAAGGGTCCCTTCCAACTCAGGATATTCTATGATTCTATGATTCTCTTCGTGGAAAAGTGAATCAAGAACTGTATATATAGTTTAGGAAAAAGTCGAGAACTCTTCAGTGAAGGAGTTGGTGTGAAAGTCATAGAATCATAGAATCATAGAATGGCCATGTGTTGAAAAGGACCTTAAAGATCATCTAGTTTCAGCACCCATGCTCTGGGCAGAGTTGCCAGCCACTAGAGCAGCCTGCCCAGAGCTGCATCCAGCCTGGCCTTGAATGCCTCCAGAGATGGGACATCCACAGCCTCCCTGGGCAACCTGTTCCAGTGCCTCACCACCCTCTGAGTGAAAAAATTTTTCTTACTTTCTAACCTAAATCTCCCCTGCCTTAGTTTAAGGCATTCCCCCTTGTCCTATCACTATCAACACATGTAAACAGGCATTCCCCCTCCTGTTTATATGCACCCTTTATATACTGGAAGGCTGCAATGAGGTCTCCCCAGAGCTTTCTCTTCTCCAAGCTAAACAAGCCCAGTTTCCTCAACTTTCTGCATCAGAGAGGTACTCCAGCACTCTGATCATCTTTGTGGCCCTCCTCTGGATGCCTTCCAAGAGCTCCACATCCTTCTTGTGCTGGGGGCCCCAGGCCTGCACACAGTATTCCAGGTGGGGTCTGACAAGAGCAGAGTAGAGGGGGACAATCACCTCCCTCTCCCTGCTGGACTCCTCCTTTTTTTTTAATGCAGCCCAGGACATAGTTGGCCTTCTGGGCTGCAAGCATGCACTTCCGGCTCATGTCCATCTTCTCATCCATCAGGACCCCCATGTCCTTCTTCACAGGACTGCACTCAACTTCTTCTTCTCCAAGTCTATATGAATACCTGGGATTGCCCCAGCCCAAGTGCAACACCTTGTACTTGGCCTTTTTGAACCTCATTAGGTTCTCATGGGCCCACTTCTCCAGCCTGTCCAGGTCCCTCTGGATGGCATCCCTTCCTTCCAATGTTTTGACTGCACCACTCAGCCTGGTGTCATCTGCAAACTTGTTGAGGGTGCACTCAATTCCGTCATCTATGTCATTGATAAAGATGTTGAAAAACACTGGGCCCAAGACTGGCTCCTGAAGGACACCACTTGTGACTGCATGTCATGATGACTAGCATTGCTTTATTCAGCTGGTTTTCCAGAGGGCCATACCTCCAATGGGAAGTTATCTTGAGACTCTGTCTGTCCCACTGGACATGATGGCACCCTTAGGTAACAGCTTGTGGCACTTGGGCTCATTCAGGTTCGTCTCACCACACCCACACCATGTGTACTCTCATATGGACAAGGCAAACATGGACTCCTGATGTAGTCATTTGGTGTCCATAGCTGAAGGAAGAAACCATCTGTGTGAGCTGGGGTGAGAGCCCAGTGCTGGCAATGGTGGTTGTGAGGGGCTGCTCTGGGACCATTGTCCTGGGGCAGGATCTGCCAGGGTGTCCAGGGTGTTTCCCAAGGGCGCAGCCCAACCCCTGCTCTGCTGGTCCTCCCTGTCTCTGCCATGAGGACAACACAGCCCAGACCCTCCCTAGCGCTCCAAAATTCCCTGACCTCTTCACAGCCCAGGCTGGGCTCGCCCCACAGCAGCAAATGAAGTAGGGGAGCTGTGGTGCTTGGGGCTGTGGGGGCACTCTGCAGGGCTGTGCTGGTCAGGCTGGGAAGGCAGAGCCAGCTGGTGGGGGGCACTGCCTCTGGCTGCCTCCCACACAAGTGGTTTTTGGCCATAAAAGGTGCGCACAGATAGATGGCCTTCTTCAGAATCAGAGACTTATGGACTGGCCCGATCAGGAAAGGAACTACACGAATCATGAAGTTCACTTTTTTTTTTTTCCCAGGAGATGTTTTTGGACTGATTCACGAAATGCAGTCTATGAAATTTCACCAATTGGATAACTAATAATTAACCGACCCCTTTCGTATTGCCTGATGTTGCAGAGCTCTGCTTTGTCTATGGAACTCAATAATCTTCTTTCTTTCTGGACCGCATTATCATCAGTAAAAATAAAAGGAAAAGAAAATGAAAACAATATCTTGGTCTGTAATGAGTTATATTATCAGTGATATGCAGAAGAGAAGCACTTTATTGCTTGTGAAAAATGCTCAGACATCACTTTCCACACTGCATCCTTGAGATCCTGGTTCCTCATGCTGTAGATGAGCGGGTTCACTGCTGGAGGCACCACCGAGTACAGAACTGCCAGGAAAAGATTCAGGGATGGGGAAGACATAGAGGGAGGCTTCAGGTAGGTAAATGTGCCAGTGCTGATGAACATGGAGACTACAGCCAGGTGAGGGAGGCACGTGGAAAAGGCTTTGTGTCGGCCCTGCTCTGAGGCAATCCTCAGCACAGCCCTGAAAATCTGCACATAGGAGTAAAGAATGAAAAGGAAACACACAAAAAGTGAACAAGCAGTAAAAACAACAAAACCAGTTTTCCGGATAGAGGCATCTGAGCAGGAGAGCTTGAGGATCTGGGGAATTTCACAGAAGAACTGGTCCACAGCATTGCCTTGGCAGAGGGGGAGGGAAAAGGTATTGGCAGTGTGCAGCACAGCATGGAGAAACCCACTACCCCAGGCAGCTGCTGCCATGTTGACACAAGTTTTGCCACTTATGATGGTCCCATAGTGCAGGGGTTTGCAGATGGCAATGTAGCGGTCATAGGCCATGATGGTGAGAAGATAAAACTCTGCTGGAATAAAGACAGCAAACATAAAGACTTGGACAGCACATCCCGATGAGGAGATGGTCTTGGTGTCCCAGAGGGAATTGGCCATGGCTTTGGGGACAGTCGTAGAGATGCAGCCAAGGTCAAGGAGTGCAAGGTTGAGGAGGAAGAAGTACATGGGAGTATGGAGGTGGTGGTCGTAAGCTACGGCTGTAAGGATGAGGCCATTGCCCAGGAGGGCAGACAGGTAGATGCCCAGGAAGAGCCCGAAGTGCAGGAGCTGCAGCTTGCGTGTGTCTGCAAATGCCAACAGGAGGAACTCTGTGGGGAAGCTGCTGTTGGACATTTGCTGCCTCAGGGCATGGTTGAGTGTCCATGGAGGAAAAGACAGTGACATGTTAGAGAGACTTTTCTGAGCAAAACCTAAACCATACTTCACAGAAAACATCTTCACTGAGACTGCATCTTCACTGTATCTTCATCTGGAGAAGACTTGCTCCTGCCTAGGGCTCTGTATTTCTCTGCCTCAGGGTGCCACAGACACCATTCAGATGCTCTTTGGGCTCAGCAGGAGTCAGTACTGCCCTTCAGTATATGGTAAAGAACAGCAGAGATAGATCTCAGGCTCCCACTGACCAGAGGAATCTTCCTATCTGCAGGTGCTGAGAAGGACATCCAACAATCCCACAAGAAACAATGAAGGTGGTACTGGTGTTTTCTGTCAGCTAAAGGTTGTGGGGTGAAATTGTGATGTTCCTCAAAGACTTAAAAATCCATTTCACTGTAATGCTCTGTGAGGTTCAGTCCCTTCTACAATCCTGACAATACCATTATCATCCCCCTGACTGTCCTCCAAAGCAGGAAGTTGAAAGCAGAGACCTCAGAGACTGCCTTCCCTTCAGGTACAGCAGGTGTTGGTCTTCCCTTTCAAGAATCTCTCCCAAAGATGGCCAGCAGGACCTTACCCTGATGGGGGATCCCTCCTCCCACAGCTTCTCCCCTCAGCACCCTGGGCAGCTCCCTGGGCAGCAGAGGCCGTGCACTGGCACACAGCCCCTGAAGCAAAGCAGGGACCCTGCTCTGCACCACAGCCCTGGCCACCCCTGCCTGCACCCTGCCTGCAAAGCCTGCAGCCAGCCCTGTGAGAAGGAACCCTCATCTCCTTTCCCTCTGACAGCTTTGGCAGGTAATCCCTGCCCTGGAGTTTGTCATTCTCCTCTTATCCAAAGAAACTCTGAGAGTCTTCCTGAAAGATCCCATAGGCTGTGGGATTTGCCAGCAATTCTGGAGATGGCACCAGGAACAACAGCTGCACTACCCTGCAGCCAGAGACTTACCCTGTTCAGGGCTCTGAAGATTTCTCCCACTATGAGCTCTCAGTGTCCCCCCTCCACACTGCCTTTAACATCTCCCTCCCTTCTCTCAGACGCCCTTGTCCCCTGCAGGCAGTGCCCCCAGCCCTGCTGTGCTGTGCAGAGGAGCTGCTCCTGGGCAGAGCTGTCTCTCTGCAGTGCTGCCCGCTTGCCAGGAGCTCCCGTTGGGCCCAGGAGCCTAACCCAGCTCATCAGCACAGGGAGATCTTCCCCTGGGCCTCCAGGGGAATCGACTCTGAAACTTACTGATGCAATCACTGATGGTCCTTCTGTCAGCTAGAGAGAGGCACCTACTTACAGTGTTATCTTTTCTCCTAGTTCAAAGGGTGAGGTCTTTATGGTAATCATTGTTTTGAATTTGATTCATGGTAACCCCCACAAATTGCCAGGCAGGTGCATCCCATCTCTTCCAAGCATTGGTTGATATGCAAGTGGAAGGAAACGTTTTCACAGCAACTGAAATCATTTTCACAGCAACTGAAATCATCCTGTCTATACCAACTGCATCATTTATTTTCTTTCCCACTTCTTTTCTTAATATATTTTCCTTATCTCAACTCACTAGGCCTAAGACATATATATATGTATTTGCAGTTCTCTCCTTCATCCTCCTCACAGGAGGCGGGGAGGTGAATGAACTCTTGTGGTGCTTATCTGCCTGCCAGGTCCAGACACACCACAGGGAAACTCAACAAGCAGAAAACCCCTTGAATAAGTGTAAGCAGCGTTCAGTAATAACCAAAATGTTGGTGTGTTATCACTTCTCTTTCCATCACAAATCTAAATAATAGCATCATAAGAACATCTGTGAAGTAAATTAACTCTATTCCAGCCAAAACACACACACCAACAACCTAAAACAATGGTAGGCATAATTCAATATAAAATACATGACATTCCTCTGCAGAGCATGATGGTAATTCTGCCTCTACTGATGTCCACTTCAAAGTGGAAAGCTTTCAACCTATGGAAATTACATTTGTTTATCTTTCTTATTCCAAAGCAGATCCCAAGACCCGCAAAATTCCCCCTGATGCCAGAAGGGATGAGCGTGATCTTTTCCACAACTTTCACTCAGTTGCCCAGACTTCTCTTTCTAGTCAAAGGAGAGAAATCAGATGTCCCACCTGAGATGTCTTGGACTACCCCACTTCTGCACTATCTTTGTCATTCAGAAAGGTTCCTGTAGGTGCAAGGTCATATTCGCCAGTCTTATTGAAGGGCTTCAGCTGCCCCAAGAGGGCAGAGTCTCTCTCTGGGTGGGCAACTGAATCAAGTATGCCAAATGTATGCCAAAAAGTTGGCTGTTCAGTAACAGCACATCTGGGAAGCAGTAGCCTTTTCTGTTTAGATAACTGAATCAACCCCTACATGAAGATGTTAGGCAAAAGTGGAACCATATGGAATAACATGGAATAAGAAAGGACATCGTTGTGATTGATGTGTAAGAAGTCTTCATCTTCACGGTTTTGAAGGTTGTCTACAAAATCATTCTCATGACTTCTTTCATAGGCTGTGGAGATGTAGTAGAAGATGATGACACTTTCCCTCTATGCAAAAGTGCATTTCCTCCCAATACTTTGAATGGAGAAACTGTTCCAATAGCATGTTTGTATTGGCATATTTCACACCTACATTTCATATCTAAATGGATCTAGGAGCAATAAAGTCTTGTGAGGTTGTATGGATCCTGCCTTTACTTCTTTGCTCTGAAGCAATGGCTAGCAGTTTCCTCCTATCATCCCTGTTTATGAAACAGACAAATTTTATGGGATATCTAATAGCATAACACCATAGCTTTTCAAAAACCAGACCCCAGATCCTACACAGAGGCCCGGTGCTTCTTGAAGTGGATCACTGCTTGTGTCACTACATCTGTGAGCTGCAACTGCCTCAGGCAGAAAGCGTCCTCTGCAGAGGGAGATCGTCACTTCCACTGCTCATATGGCCCGGAATATCATTGGACTGCTTTGCTGGTGGCTCCTGTTTTGTCCAATGTAAGCTAAGGCTCACCTCGGAGTTTTCTGCAGAGTTACTATCCATCTGCAACATTTTTAGCCATGATTTGAGCACAGGAAATGAAATGAATCTTCAGCAAGTTTGCAGATGCACTGAATTGAGACATGCTACTGACTTCCTGGAGGGATGAGAAGCCTTGAAGAGAGGTCTAGATAGATTGGAGCGTTAGGTGATCAGCAATGACGTGAATCACAGAATGGTTTAGGTTGGAAGGGACCCCTAAAGATAATCCAGTCCAATCCCTCTGCCAAGCAGGATCACCTAGCCAATGTCAGATGCTGCACTTCAGATGAACTAATGCTGGACACAGGTCCAGCACAGACTGGGAGACAAGTGGCTAGAGAGCAGCTCAGCAGAAAGGGCTCTGGGGGTGCTCATTGACAGCAGGCTCAACATCAGCCAGCAGGGTGCCCTGGCAGACAAGAAGGCAAAAACCATCTTGGAATGCATTAAACACAGCACCGACAGATGGTCAAAAGAGGTGAGTTTTCAGCTATATTGAGCATTGGTGCAGCCTCCCCTCAAATCATGTATGCATTTCTGGTCTGCACAATGGCAGAAAGATGTGGAGTTGAAAGCATCCAGAGGAGGACAACAAAGCAGGTCAGTGGGCTGGAAGGCATGTCCTGTGAGGACAGCCTGAGGACACTTGGGTTGTCTAGTCTGGAGAAAAGAAGGCTGAAGGGCAACCTCATTGGTCCTGACTACTTCCTGAGAAGGGAAGTGGAGAGGGAGGTGATGATCTTATTTTCTCCCTGGTAACTGACAGGATGTGTAGGAATGGCACATAGGGGAGCATCAGACTAGACATTGGGAAAGATTTCGGTATTGTGAGGGTGGTCAGCTACTGGAGGAGGCTTCCCAGAGACCTGGTTGATGCCCCAGGCCTGTCAGCGTTCAACAGGCATTTGGACATTGCCCTCAGACATTGTCTCTAACTTTTGGTTAGCCCTCAGGAGGTCTGGCAGCTGAACTGTATGACTTTTGAAGGTCCCTTCCAACTGAACTATTCTCTTCCATTTGATTGAATTTGTTGCTATCCATTTAGATTCTATTTTATAAAGCTCTACTGTCCCTAACCTGTGTCATGGTACTGCAGTTGTCCACTTCAGAGGCACAACTTGGGATCTGCCCTTGCTGAATATCAGGGAGTTTCAATTGGTCTCTCCTGCCTAAAAGTGGAAGACGACAAGGGGATTATTTGATGAATCTTCTCCCAGTAGGAGAAATGACATTGCTGGAAGTAAGAGTCTCCCCTGAGCTGAGAGAAGGAACATCAGGGATTGCTTCAGCCTGATTCAAAATCAGTTCCCCTGGAGTTCCCTCGTGTCAAGAGCTCCCTGTGCTGATGAGCTGGGCCGTGTTCCTGGGCCCAAGGGGAGCTCCTGGCAAGTGGGCAGCACTGCAGAGAGACAGCTCTGCCCAGGAGCAGATCCTCTACACAGTGCAGCAGGGCTGGGGGCACTGCCTGCAGAGGACAAGGATGGCTGAGAAAAGGGAGGGAGAGGTTAAAAACAGTGTGGAGGGGGGATGCTGAGAGCTCCCAAAGGGAGAAATCTTCACAGCTCTAACATGGAGCTCTAACATGGTAAGTGTCTGTGAGAGAGCAGGCAGATGCAGAATCCTAGAGGGTTCTTCTATAGCTGCCACTTCCCAAGGCTGATAGGACATGTCACAGGAGCTGTGCTGGCTTCTCTACTGTGGAGGACAGGGATGTTCCCAGGATCAATGATTACCTAGCTAAGCTGTTGGAGGGACAGGACATGAGGGTTCCTTCTCACAGAGTTGGCTGCAGCCTGTGTTGAACATAGTAAGATTTGGTCTCAAAGGTACCTAAAACATCACCTAGTTCCAACAGCCCTGCAGTAGGCAGGGGTACATTGCATCAGACCAGGTTGATCAAACCCCATTTAACCTGGCCTTCATGAATTCCAGGAATGGGGCACCCACAACTTCTCTGGTCAACCAGTTACAGTACCTCACCGCCCCCAGAGAAATCAATTTCTTCTGAATATCCAGTCTAAAACGACTCTCTTTTATTTTAAAAGCTACCGCTGTCTTGAATGGAAATGCAGGACAGGGAGACCCACTGGGCACAGTTGTTTGTGCTGCTGCTAAGGACAAGAGATATGCATCTCAGTCTGTCTCAGGAGCCTCACACTGAAATGTAGGTGCACAGAGTTCACGTGCAAGCCTGATACATGAACTCCTCATTTGGGTGGAGATAGTCAAGGAAGAGGAACACTCTTTTGTAAGCACCCAGGAAAGAAGTGCACAGCATCTGTCCCAGTCCATGTCTTTTCTACCTCATGCAGCTACTGAAATGGGGGACAGTCACCTTAAAGGTCTATGTCATGCTTTTCTGATCCATGCAGAATTTTCAGATACCCAAAGAAATGACCCCAGAAACCAATGTTTGGGTTATCTTATTTATTTTTATTCACAGGCTCTCATCTGCATGGTATCTCTCCTCCAGCTGGACCACTTCCTTCACATCTAATTCCTTTGCTCCCAGTGGGCTGCATCATCTCAGTACTTTGGCAACTTGGTTGGCCATGTTGCACCTGGGCTATTGCTCATGGTGGGGGTTAAGAGAATTTCCTTTCCTCTTCTTGTCTCACATCTGGCTTTCTCATCTGGAAGAAATCTCAGCTGATGAGCTATAGACTTCAGAACAATTTTGTCTCTTTGTGAAACTCCAGAGAAATATCCTCATCATTCAAAGTGTTCATGAAGCAAGGATCTGTGTGGGTTGTGTTTGCTGAAAGTTGAGAAGCAGACAGTCCTGGAATTGTGATCATTGGTGGGCTAAAGCAGCCCTGTGTTTCAATTCTCTTCTGTGCTGAGGAAGGATGCTGCCAGCTGACACTGAGCAAACCAGAACCTTGGTAAGGAAGCCTCTGAGACATGGGTAGAGAAAGGAGTAAAAGTTTTATTTATTCACCCCTGAATTTTGATAGAGGGAACTTGATTTGATTGAAATACTCATTAAAGATGCTGTTTATATTTTTTGTGTGTGAAGGTATTGTTTGATATGTTACAAGAAAGATGCATGATATTGTTCAATATACAAGAAAAACATGGTAATATATATATGGTAATATACATAGGCTAAATGTAATAATATATTTATCATGTATAGTTCTTTAAGTTATAGGATGTTCTAAGGAAAGTAGGAGGGATTTGGGACAAGGGAACTACAAGGGGCAACTGCAGACTTGAGTGGAGAAGTCTGATGTCAGGAGAAGTGATGCAAGTCCTAGGGGATAAATGAGAGAAATGGTGTGATCTGGGGAGGTGAGGAGCAAGGTTGTCTCTACAGGGTCAAACTTCTCCTACCTGTCCAGACCTCCTTAAGAGACTTCTAGGCCTTTCTGTGTCTTAATAAGCCCCAAAGTGTAGTTGATGCTCAGTCTATCAACTTCAACTACTGAGAGCAGACTGATGAAATCTCTCAGAAATTCAAAGTCAGAAACCAAACCCCAGAGTTCTTCAAAGCATTGATTGGTCACAATGAGGGCCATTTCTGAAAAAGCCCCATGGACACCTTAGAGCACTGTGGTGGCAATTGGAGGCCATGATCAGAGGTAGGCCAAGGCCCTGTGCAGGTGGCTCTGAGGCTGAGAAAATGCTGGCATCCTTCACACAGGCATCCACACCCATCAGCTTTCATGGGGCCTGTCAGACGACCAGACACAAGGAACCTCACCATGATCTTCCAGGCTATGTGACCTTCCTGATGGACTTTCAGCTCCTCAGATAGACACAACCAAGTCACATGACTGTCTCTCTCCAGTCATGTACTCAGGCACAAGACATTTGACAACCCACTGCCAAGGCTGCTTCTGAATGGGCCTTTCAGGTACTTGGGCAGAGGGCATCACACAAGCACCAGGTGCCTTCTGCTGGCCTGTGAGAGATGCTGGGAGATGTGTGCTTAGAAGTCCATCTGGCAGCCCAGAGGTGAGGGTTGACCTGGCAGCTACTTCAGAAAGATAGGACCTCCCAGTCCCTTGCCCAGCCATGCTCCTGATGCTGGCCTCTCAGCTCCAGAGGCAGAAGCGAGCTCACAGTCCCCACCAAAACCAATTGCTTCCTGCTGGAGTCAGAGTTTCTAAGGCACAATTGACACCCTATAGGAACATCCAAACCCGGCACCCTCCTTGACGCCTGGTGCCTAGCAAGATAAAGGCAAGGTCGTTTTCATCTTCCAAGGCCATGCACCTCCTGATGGCCTTTCAGCTTCTCTGATGGACAGAAGACCCCTGTGTGCAAGCTCTGTTAGGTACTAGGTCAGGACTGACCTTGAAATAAATATTTACACTAGCTTCACGTCAGCATCTCCTCAGTTACTTA
This sequence comes from Anas acuta, assembly GCF_963932015.1. Classification (NCBI taxonomy): domain Eukaryota; kingdom Metazoa; phylum Chordata; class Aves; order Anseriformes; family Anatidae; genus Anas; species Anas acuta. The sequence goes on along the minus strand of NC_089016.1, from coordinate 3,185,442 downwards.
TGACAGCTAAAATGATAAAAGTATACTCTGGCCATGTTGTTGAAGGTGGCACATGATATCCTCAGTCAGAAGTGCCCTGATACCCACCTGCATGGCCATGGGCCTCCTGCTGCCTCTAGAGATCCCTAGGCACAGCTGACCTGAGCAGTTCATCCCCACCAGTCTCTGGTTAGGGTTTTATTATGTGCTTTGTTATGGGACAAGGGTTGGTGTTAAGGCTGGCAATTTAATGCTAGTGATTAAGGGCTAGGGATGAGTGTGATCAATTGGATAAGACTAATGGTAACAGGTGATGTGTTTGGGGGTTTAAGATAAAGGTAGGATTTGAAGTTGGGGATTAGAGCAGTGGATTCTTTCCATGGTGAAGCATAGTAATTAGGATAGCACTAGGTTTTAATGTTCCTGGTTAGAAGTATTACGAGAGCATAACATTAATATTTTCCTAGTGAGTATTGTGGCAGCATCAGCCTTACCTGAACCATTGTCACTTCTTCAAAATTTTTCCTTTCTATTAGCCAAGCCAATCTTCTCTCCCTCAAATCTCCTAGCTTTATTCTCCCAGATTTCCCCTGACCTCCCTAAATGTGTCACCCTTTTGGGGGCAGCTTTCTGATGGCCTTTTATGACCTCAGAGGCTCTTCCTTCCTGCTTGGCCAGCCAGGTTCTGGGACAGAAGTGACCTCACAGCTAGCATCCACAGGGCTACAAGGAGCTGTTGTACTCAGGAAGCCTCTTCCCAGCTCACCCAGGAACACCTGGTGCAGGGGATGCCCTGCACAATCTCTCAGGTACTCTGCCTGCCAACCAGCTCATGCTTCAGAAGGCCTCCCACATGTCCAGACTCACGTTTCCCGATGCTGCCTTTAGCAAGTCCAGGTCATACTGAAAGAAATGACCACCTCTTCGTGGAAAAGTGAATTAAGAACTGTACATATAGTTTAGGAAAAAGTCGAGAACTCTTCAGTGAAGGAGTTGGTGTGAAAGTCATAGAATCATGGAATCATAGGATCATAGAATCATAGAATCATAGAATCATAGAATGGCCATGTGTTGAAAAGGACCTTAAAGATCATCTAGTTTCAGCACCCATGCTCTGGGCAGGGTTGCCAGCCACTAGAGCAGCCTGCCCAGAGCCGCATCCAGCCTGGCCTTGAATGCCTTCAGGGATGGGGCATCCACAACCTCCCTGGGCAACCTGTTCCAGTGCCTCACCACCCTCTGAGTGAAAAAAATGTTCTTACTTTCTAACCTAAATCTCCCCTGCCTTAGTTTAAGGCATTCCCCCTTGTCCTATCACTATCAACACATGTAAACAGGCGTTCCCCCTCCTGTTTATATGCACCCTTTATGTACTGGAAGGCTGCAATGAGGTCTCCCCAGAGCTTTCTCTTCTCCAAGCTAAACAAGCCCAGTTTCCTCAACTTTCTGCATCAGAGAGGTACTCCAGCACTCTGATCATCTTTGTGGCCCTCCTCTGGATGCCTTCCAAGAGCTCCACATCCTTCTTGTGCTGGGGGTCCCAGGCCTGCATACAGTATTCCAGGTGGGGTCTGACAAGAGCAGAGTAGAGGGGGACAATCACCTCCCTCTCCCTGCTGGACTCCCATTTGCTGGCCCCACAGCAGCAAATGAAGTAGGGGAGGTCAGTGGTCGTGTCTCTGATGCTGCAATTAACTCTTCCTCCTTTCCCCCCTGCCTCCAACCCTTTTCTCTCCCCCAGGCATCCTGCAACCCCCAGGCCAGTGCCACTCCCCAGCACAGTACACCCAAACTCTGCTGACCCTGGGGCTCCTCAGGCAGCACCACTGCACAAACACAGCACCCTGCTCTTCTCCCAGGACACCCCATGTCCCCCTGTCCAATGTGCCCACAGCCCCGAAGCTCGTGGTGCTGCTTTGCAGAGTGAGAGTGCTGTGGTGTGTGGGGCCGTGGGGGCACTCTGCAGGGCTGTGATGGTCAGGCTGGGAAGGCAGAGCCAGCTGGTGGGGGGCACTGCCACTGACTGCCTCCCACACAAGTGATTCTTTAGCCATGGAGGGTGCACACAGATAGCTGACCTCCTTCAGAGTCAGAGACTCATGGAATACATGTAGCCCGAGCTGGGAGGGGCTCACAAGGATCATCAAGTCCAACTCATTTCCAATGTCAGGAGAGATTTTGCGGTGATTCACGTGATCCAGTCTATGAAATTTCACCAGAGATGTAACAACCAATTCAGCAGACTGTTTTCCCTGCGCCTGCTGTGTTTCCTGGAGTTGCAGAGCTCTCCTTCACCTGCTCGCACCCAGATTTAGCACCTTGTCTCTGGGTCACTTGGCCTTGGACATGGTCATACTCTATGAGCTCATAGAGTATGGCTCATTAGGCCTGCTGACTCCCTGGCACATATTGTCCCTGCCAGTCCACTGGATTCTCCTGGCAGCTCCTGCATCCCTCCAGAAAGATGCCTGCCTGCCTTCAGCCCTATTGCATGCTCTGGATCCATTCTAGAGAAGTCACCATCTCTGTGGGTGCCAGGCACCAGAAGACAATTCCAGAATCAGCCCTTCTTGCCTAAAAGCTCATCCCGGGTGATCAGCTGATCTCATGCCCTGAGCGCATAGAGAAACAAGCAAAGCAAGGAGCCTCCTTTGAGTCCATTCCTTTGCAATATCCATGAGAGCAGCTTTGGGAGAAGAGCTGAGCCTTCAGGCACTGCCCCAAGCAGATCCCCATTTATGCTGGAGGTGCTGGTACAGAGCCAGCTATGTTAGAGAAGTGCCCCTGGCCTGTCCCTGCCTGTGGACACAGGACTGCCCCACAGCAGCACAGTGAGCACGCAACAAGAACAATCAGTCCTCACAGCAACACAAGGGCTCTGAAGGAGAGCATGGGAGATGAAAAGGAGAGCAGCTTCCACCAAACCAATCCCTGGGATTTCCTGGCAGCGCAGCTGTGCCAGGACTCTTCTTCCCTCCACCTCTGCGCACAGCCAAGTGCCCCTGCAGCTCCACCACAGGTCTCTGAGGAAGGATCCATTTATTTAAATATATCTCAAACACACTTTAAATACACGTTGTTTCCACCAGTTCTCAGAGTCACTCAAGACAGGTGGATGTTTACATGGAAGAAAATGAACAAATCATTTCATTTTGGACAATATTACCACAAGATATAAAAAGCAAAATGAGGAAAAAAATACATCTCACCTGGAATGAGTTTTATTTTGAGTGATATGAGAAGGAAGATAGACAGCTTATCGCTTCTGAAAAACAGTCATGAGGTTCCACACTGCATCCTTAAGCTCCTGGTTCCTCATGCTGTAGATGAGGGGGTTGACTGCTGGAGGTACCACCAAGTACAAAACAGCAAGCAAAAGATTCAGGGACTGGGAACAGGACATGGAGGGGGAGTTCAGGAAGGCAAAAAAGGCAGTGCTGAGAAACATGGAGACCACAGCCAGGTGAGGGAGGCACGTGGAAAAGGCTTTGTGCTGGTCCTGCTCTGAGGCAATCCTCAGGACAGCCCTGAAGATCAGCACATAGGACAGCACAAGGAAAACAAAACACCCAAATGCTAAAACAGCACTAACCACAAGAAGCCCACCCTCTCTGAGGTAAGCATCTGAACAGGAGAGCTTGAGGATCTGGGGAATTTCACAGAAGAACTGGTCCAGGGCATTGCCTTGGCAGAATGAAAGGGAAAAGGTATTGGCAGTGTGCAGCACAGCATAGAGAAAAGTACTGCCCCAGACAGCTGCTGCCATGTTGACACAAGTTCTGCTGTCCATTATTGTTCTGTAGTGCAGGGGTTTGCAGATGGCAATGTAGCGGTCATAGGCCATGATGGTGAGAATATAAAATTCTGCTGAGAAGAAAAAGACTAACAGAAAGGCTTGGGTAGCACAACCTGCATAGGAAATGGTCGTTTTGTCCCAGAGGGAATTGGCCATGGCTTTGGGGACAGTGGTAGAGATGGAACACAGGTCAGTGAGGGCGAGGTTGAGGAGGAAAAAGTACATGGGGGTGTGGAGGCGGTGGTCGCAGGCTATGGTAGTGAGGATGAGGCCGTTGCCCAGGAAGGCAGCCAGGTAGATGCCCAGGAAGAGTGCGAAGTGCAGGAGCTGCAGCTTGCGTGTGTCTGTGAATGGCAGGAGAAACTCAGTGGGGAAGCTGCTGTTAGTCATTTGATGCCACGGGGACCTGTCCATGGAGGAAAAGAGTGACAAGTTAGGGAAACCCCCCTACTTCTCTCAGAGAAATCACCATTCTCTTAGATTGCATTTCAGCTATGGTAATGACACTGCAGGGCAGGTACTCTTAGCCTCCTTGTTGTGTATCACAGTGCAGTGCACAGGCTTCTCTCCTCTCTTGGAGGTCCAGCTGAGGAGGAGGTGGCCCAGGAGGTGACCTGCCCAGGTCTGTGCTGCCTGCAGCTGTCCCTGTTGGCAGCTGCTTCCCTGTCCCCACAGGTCCTCCCTGCCATTGCTCATAGACTCCATCCCATCCACTGTGTGCTCAGCTCTGTGCTGCAGACACCTCCTCTCCCAGGACACTTTTCAGGGACAATTCCCCATGTTCAGTGGCTAATGAGCAGCTCTGACCTAACAGGAGGTAAATAGAACTGGTGGTTCAGGGCCTTCATAATAATGTAGAAATAAATTTGCATCTCCTACTGCCACCCAGCAAAGCAAAAGTAGAAATTTCAAAGGAAAGAATGCTTCTCCTCAAGAATCCCTTCCTCTGACCTCTTAGTTGAGGAGTCCTCTCTGAAGGTGTCCTGTGGAGCTCTGAGCAGCCTGCCGCAGGAAGCAGCCTACCGCAAGCAGCAGGACCTTGCCCTGTCCTGCCCTTGTTGGGGGCTCCTTCCACCCACCGCTTCTCCCCGCAGCACCCTGGGCAGCTCCCTGAGCAGGCTGAGTGCTGAGCTTGGCAGGCGGCAGAGGCCCTGCCCCAGCACACAGCTCCTGAAGCACTGTAGGGACCCTGCTCTGCACCACAGCCCTGGGCACCCCTGCCTGCACCCTGGCTACACAGCCTACAGCTGGCCCTGCCAGAATGAAGTCTCATGTCCTGTCCCTCTGTTATTTATGGCACATAATCCATGCTCTGGAGCTTCTCACTCTCCTCCAAAGAAACTCTGACAGTCCTCCTGAAAGCTCCCACAGGCTGTGGGATTTGCCAGAAAATCTGGAGATGGCACCAGGAACAACAGCTGTGCTGCCCTGCAGCCAGACACTTACCCTATTCAGGGCTGTGAAGATTTTTCCTGCAGTGAGCTCTCAGCATCCCCCCTCCACACTGCTTTTAACATCTCCCTCTCTTTTCTCAGCTGCCCTTGTCCCCTGCAGGCAGTGCCCCCAGCCCTGCTGTGCTGTGCAGAGGAGCTGCTCCTGGGCAGAGCTGTCTCTCTCTGGCACTGCCCGCTTGCCAGGAGCTCCCCTTGGGCCCAGGAGCGGAGCCCAGCTCAGCAGCACAGGGAGCTCTTGACAAGTCCCTGGGCCTCCAGGGGAATCAACTTTGAAACACTCCGAAGTAAACATTCATGCTGATTCCCTCCATTGGATAGGGGACAATGCCCTTTTTCATTTCAGAAGAGGTATGATGTCCAAGAATCACTTTTTCCATATCCTGGTTTTAGTCAGAACACCCAGCCTTCCCTCTCCTGAAGGAAGAGTTTTAGCTGGGTCAGTCAAGGCATCTCCTTCTTTATTTGCAGTCCAGATGCTAGAAGGGGGCTTAGTTGCCTCTCCCATGCCTCACACAAGCCCACAGGATTTGGGATTCCTCTTGCCTTGTTTTAAATGTGCACTAATTAGGAATCTGCATGTCAGCTGCTTGTCTCAGCTCCCAGCATATTGAATGAAGACAGAGGCCAGGAGGAAGCTGTTCAGATGCAGACACCAGGTGACAATGGAGGTGCCAGAGAGACATTAGAGTGATATTTGAAGTGCCAAATCCCTCTGGGCCATAAACCCTCTGGGCCATAAACAGAGATTTTATTGATGTATGTTAAATATAATATAGTTGTAGCCATTTCTCAATAGCAAATAAATAAAAAGCAAGCTATGACTTGGTTGCAATAACTGAAACATAGTGGGACTGTGCTGATCACTGGAGTGCTACAATGAATGGCTATAGACTCTTCAGAAGGGACAGGCAGCATGGAAAGTGTGGTGGTGTGGTTTTTTATATTAGAGAGTGTTTTGATGTTGTGGAACTCGAGTCTGGGAATGATAATGTTGAGTACATATGGGTTAGGGTCAGTGGGAAGGCCAACAAGGCAGGCATCATGCTGGGGGTCTCTTATAGATCACCAAACCAAGATGAGGAGATGGATGAGGTGTTCTACAAGCAGCTGGCAGAAGTTGCACAATCACCAGCACTTTTTCTCATGGGGGACTTCAACTTCCCAGACATATCCTGGAAATGCAATGCAGGTCAGAGGAAGCAGTCCAGGAAGTTCCTGAATAGTGTCGAGGATAGCTTCCTGACCCGTTTGGTTAGTGAGCCTACCAGGGGAGGTGCCCTGCTAGACCTGGTGTTCAAGAACAGAGAAGAACTGGTGGGAGATGTGGTGGTCAGGAGCTGGCTTGAGCAGAGTGACCACGAAAAGGTAGAGTTCTCTATTCTTGGTGAAGTCAGGAGGGGGATCAGTAAAACTGCTGTCTTGGACTTCCGGAGGGCAGACCTTGAGCTCTTCAGGACACTGGTTGGCAGAGTCCTTTGAGAGACAGTCCTGAAGAGCAGAGGAGTCCAGGAAGGCTGAGCACTCTTCAAGAAGGAAATCTTAAAGGCTCAGGAGCAGACTGTCCCCACATGCCCAAAGATGAGCCAGCATGGAAGAAGACTGGCCTGGCTGACCAGAGAATTGAGGCTAGAGGTTAGGAAGAAAAAGAGGGTTTAGGATATTTGAAAAAAGGGCAGGCCTCTCAGGAGGGCTATAAAGATGTCATGAGGCTGTGCAGAGACAAAATTAGAAAAGCCAAAGCTCATCTGGAGCTCACTCTGGCTACTGCTGTTAAAGATAACAGAAAATGTTTTTATAAATACAGAAACACAAAAAGGAGGACTAAGGAGTATCTCCATCCTTTACTGGATACGGGAGGAAACTTAGGGACAAGAGATGAGGAAAAGACTGAGGTGCTTAATGTCTTCTTTGCTTCAGACTTTAGCAGCAAGACCAGTTGTTCTCTAGATACCCATCCCCCTGATCTGGTGGAAGGGATGGGGAGCAGAATGTGGCCCTCACTATCCATGAGGACATGGTTGGAGACCTGCTACGGCACTTGGATGTACACAAGTCAGTGGGGTCAGATGGAATCCACCCGAGGGTACTGAGAGAACTGGTGGAAGAGTTGACCAAGCCGCTTTCTATCGTTTATCAACAGTCCTGGCTATCAGGGGAGGTGCCAGTCAACTGGCGACTAGCAAATGTAATGCCCATCTACAATGAGGGTTGGAGTGTGGACTCAGGAAAAGATGGGCCTGTTAGTTTGACTTCAGTACCAGGGAAGCTCATGGAACAGGTTATCTTGAGAGTCATCACGCGGCACTTGGAGGACAACCAGGCGATCAGGCCCAGTCAGCATGGGTTTATGGAAGGCAGGTCCTGCTTGACGCACCTGATCTTCTTCTATAACAAAGTGACACACTTAGTGGATGACAGAAATGCTGTGGATGTGGTCTACCTTGACTTCAGCAAGGCTTTTGACACAGCATTCTCCTCAAGAAACTGGCTGCTCATGGCTTAGACTAGTGTATACTTCATTGGATTAAAAACTGACTGGGTAGCTGGGCCCAAAGAGTTGTGGTGAATGGAGGACTCTGCTAGTGACCAGCAGTTGGAGGCCGGTCACTAGTGGAGTCCCCCAGGGCTCAGGACTAGGGCCAGTTCTCTTTAGTATCTTTATCAATGATTTGGATGAGGGGATCGAGTGAACCCTCAGTAAGTTTGGAGATGACACCAAGCTATGCGCATGTGTCGATCTGCTCGAGGGTAGGAAGGCTCTGCAGGAGGATCTGGATAGGCTGGACCAATGGGCTGAGGCCAACTGTATGACATTCAACAAGGCCAAGTGCCGCGTCCTGCACCTGGGGCGCAATAACCCCAAGCAGAGCTACAGGCTGGGAGATGAGTGGTTGGAAAGCTGCCAGGCAGAGAAGGACCTGGGAGTATTGGTGGATAGTCAGCTGAATATGAGGCAGCAGTGTGCTCAGGTGGCCAGGAAGGCCAACAGCATCCTGGCTGGTATCAGAAGCTGTGTGGCCAGCAGGGCTAGGGAAGTGATCGTCCCCCTGTACTCGGCTCTGGTGAGGCCGCACCTCGAGTACTGTGTTCAGTTTTGGGCCCTTTCCTACAAGAAGGACATTGAGGTGCTCAAGTGAATCCAGAGAAGGGCGACGAAGCTGGTGAGGGGCCTGGAGAACAAGTCCTACGAGGAGCGGCTGAGGGAGCTGGGATTGTTCAGTCTGGAGAAGAAGAGGCTCAGGGGCGACCATATCTCTCTCTATAGGTACCTGAAAGGAGGCTGTAGAAAGGTGGACATTGGTCTATTCTCCCGCATGTCCTTTTATAGAACAAGGGGAAATAGGCTAAAGATGTGCCAGAGGAGATTTAGGTTGGATATTGGAAAAACTTCTTTACAAGGAAGGCAGGAGGAGCCTGGCCAGGAGAGATGTGAGATTTGGGGGAGGAAAGAGGAGCTTGGCCAGCAGAAGCTAACTATTTTGAAGAGGTAAGAATATTCAGGAAATGTTGATCCTACCATAAAGCTGACTTAAAGCAGCCATGTGAGGCCCTTACCCTATTTTAACCTGTTACATTAATACCTAAATCTACATGCCACTCCACACCCTGACAGAAATCCACCACTCTAATTTTTTATCACAATATCCCTTGAAGCCAATATTAGTCCATAATCTCTTTCAATTACCTTTCCTCTATTGCTCACCCTGATCCCTGCACTTCACTATAGCATTAAAATGCTCAATTTAACCCTGGTCTTCTTGCAGACCTAAAAAAACCCTCAAGCAAAGAGCTTGCCCATACCCTAACCACAGACCTGACACCACAAGCAGAACACCAAACCCTCCCACTAAACAGCTGCTTGATCTCTCAACCAGCAAGGTTTGCCACAGTCTCTAATGCCATACATGAACAACTATCATCCAAAGCCTGTCTTCCTGTGCATTAACCTTCTCACCTTTAACCCTTTTCCTAACCCTTAACTTTAGGTTCTTGTTCCCTTGGGGCAGAGCAGAAACTGTGAGATTGCTGTGCAGTCACATGGCATTCAAAATGAATGTGAGGGGCCATGGATTTGATCAGCTTGTAGGCCACAAGGAGGAGATGGGTGGGAATGTTCTGATGAGCTCAGTTCTGCCTCAGGACCTCCCGAACCAGCAGGAGGAATTGGCCTGTGAAAGGGACTGTGAGGTCATTTCCGTCTGAAGTAGTTGACAGCTCACACTCCTACCTGGGATCTGTACTTTTCAGCTGACATCTGCCAGTGGTCCTGGTAGGCCAGCAGAAGGTACCTGGTTGGCATGCTGACTGGGGGATACGCTCTGCCTACATACCCAGGAGGACCCAGTCAGAAAGAAGGTGCAGATATGGGTTGTTCTGTCCCTTCTACTTGAGTCCATGACCGGACAGCAGGAGTCACAAGGCTTGGGTGTGTCTACACAAGAAGCTGAGAGGCCAGTAGCAGGCCCCTGGCTTGGAAGATGCTGGTGAGGTGACTTGTGTCTGGTTGGCTGACAGGCTGAAGAAGGCCAATGGGTAGGGAAGCCTACTTCAGGACTGGTTTCCACCCAGATGGAACTTTCTTTGGTAGTAAGAAAGAGTAGGAGAGAAAAACCTGCCAGAAAATGCACCTTGGAAGGTTGGCACTGGCCATGAAGAGGAAGAAATGTCCCTCAAAGGGTTGTGCTGTGGTGCTAGAGGTCACCCAAAGAATGTCTTTGATCAGACACTTTGATCAGCTTTGTGTTTGAAGGAACAGCTGGTGAGGGTTGACGAGACATTGGTGAAACCACGGAAATGCCAGGATGAGAGAAAGGTGGGAAACAGAGATGGGTGTCTGCAGCCTTCCAGGAAATAAGGCAAAGTGTGGGGCAGCATAGGAAAGTCTAGAGAGGCCAAAGAGGTGGGTGCTGTCAAGAAGGGAAGGCCCCAGCAACCCTGACTTTTTTGTCCCCTTGGATAGAGCTTCTAAGGAGATGAAATATAGTCATTGCAAGGGGGCTCATTGCTTTCTTGAGACCCTGTGCAGAGGCAGGAAGGAGTCATACCATTGTTCTTCTTATGGCATCACACTGCCCACCACACCCCACAAACCCCCAGCAGGAGCCCAGAGCCAGACATGGGAAAGCAGGAAATTCCCTTCCAGTGGCTGGAGTCAGGGCCTGGCCCTTTTACTTCAGCACAACAAACACAGACTTTTCTCAGCACAGTGCTTTGCCTATCTGTAATCATGGCCTCCAATTATCTGTCCTAACAAGTCCCTGAGGAGAATCTCTTGGTAACAGCCCTCAGTGGAGCCCATTAATACTCCAAATCACTTCAACTTTTCCTTCTGACTTTACTTGCTCAAGCAATTGCATCATTCTCCTCTCAGTACCTGATGTTCACAGACTAGGCACCAAAATCCACCATGGAATTCATTAAAATGCAGAAGCACCTAAAAAAAACATATGTCTTCCATAGTGTTATTCATGTCCTCAAGACTTGAACAGCTAATTGGAGAGCTTTCATGGTGTAGTTAAGGAGGAAGATTTCAAAAAGCACCTAATAAATATCTCTTCTAATTTTAAAAGATGAATTTTGTTGCATTTCAGTTTTGAGCATCTTTATTCAATTGATAGTAATCCAGGGCTTATCCTATGGAGACATCCATAGGGAGGAAAAGCAGACACTTGAGGTTTGACAGTGCATGGGCAACCTTGCTCCTCAGCACCCCAACCCTGACATTTCTCTCACTGGCCACCTGGCATTTGCATCATTTTTCCTTACATCACACTTCTGCATTGAAGTCTGCAACTGGATGTTACAGCCCCTTTGCACCAGCTCCCACCTGGTTTCCTTAGTTGAAGCTTAGTTCAGCTTCATTGCCCTTCTCTGGACTCGCTTGAGCACCTCAATGTCCTTCTTGTAGCGAGGGGCCCAAAACTGAACACAGTACTTGAGGTGCAGCCTCACCAGAGCCGAGTACAGGGGTTCAATCATTTCCCTAGCCCTGCTGGCCACACTGCTTCTTATACAAGCCAGGATGTTGATGGCTTTCTTGGCCACCTGAGCACACTGCTGGCTCATATTCAGCTGACTATCCACCAATACTCCCAGGTGCTTCTCTACCAGGCATCTTTCCAACCACTCATCTCCCAGCCTGTAGCGCTGCTTGGGGTTGTTGTGCTCCAGGTGCAGGACCCGGCACTTGGCCTTGTTGAACTTCATACTGCTCACCTCAGCCCATTGGTCCAGCCTATCCAGATCCTCCTGCAGAGCCTTCCTACCCTCGAGCAGATTGACACATGCACCTAACGTGGTGTCACCTTCAAACTTAATGAGGGTCCACTTGATCCCCTCATCCAGATCTTCAATAAAGATACTAAAGAGAACTTGCAGTAATACTCAGCCCTGGGGGACTCCACTAGTGACTGGCCTCCAACTAGATTTAACTCCATTCACCATGACTCCTTGGGCCTGGCTATCCAGCCAGTTTTTAACCCAGAGAAGCATATGCCAGTTCAAGCCAAGTGTAGCTTGTTCCTTCATAAGAATGCTGTGGGAAACAGTGTCAAAAGCCTTATTGAAATCAAGGTAGACCCCATCCACAGCCTTTCCCTAATTTGCTAAGTACGTCACTTTGCCTTTCTGTTAGTGACCTAAAGAACCTTGCCATTCTCAAACCTTTAAGTCACTGTTTCTATTGTTGCAGATTCTCTTGGAATCTTCTGTTACATTGGTTGATGATTAAAACACAGGATTGTCACCCATTCTGACAGTAGAGTCCAACACCTTCTTCCTGAGTCAGAAGGGACCTCTGGAGGTGTCCATTACCATCATTTTCTCTGAGTAGTGATAGCTCTACAGGTAGATCAGGTTAGTCAGTGCTTTCTGCAACTGGGTTTTGAAAATCTGTGTGCCCATGATCCAGTGCTGATCTACTGTCTTGATGGCTGTTTCCCCAGTATAGACACTGATGTCAGCAGAACAATGGAGATGGTCAAATTTCAAAGATCATCTCCCTTTGGGTAGTGGGGAATGGCCATTCCCATGCTCCCCACAAGTGTTTGCCAAGCTGTTGGTGTTGCTGTGCAGAGCAAATGGGCTGTGGTGCTGTGGGATGAATCTGCATGGCCATGCTGGTCAGGGTGGGAAGCAGACTCAGCCAGGTCCGGATCACTGGGCTGGACCAGACAGAGGTACTCCGTGAAGGGGGAAATGAATCACTGACCAGCTTCCCTCCTCTCTGCCTGCTGGGTGCTCATTCTCTTCTCTGAGACTGCAGAGTCACAGGTTCCCAGTGAATACCTGGTTTTAGTTCAATCCCTGTGGCTGAGCTCACAGTGGGAGATCTCTCACTTTCTGAAGGGCTGCAGTCACAGGCTCTGCTTTCTGCTGTCCCTGGAGGTACTTTGGTCTCTGCAGGCAGCTCCAGATTCCCCTCCTCAAGTTCATCACCTACGGGTCACATGTGGGAACGGCCCTGGCTATGTAATGCAGTGACCATTCGCTGCCTCTGCTGTCAGCAGACACCCATGGGTGAGTCTTAAATCTAGCCCTTGGTCTCTGACAGGTCACAATGCAAAAATGAGCCATTATCTCCAGAACTGAAACAGGAACAGATCCTTGTGGGGAGCAATCCTTTGGGCCTATTCTTGGCAGTGGTTTGGGAAGGAAAGCCCAGCCTTCAGGCATTGCACTGGGGTAATTCTGTTTTATTACAGAGATGTCATGAGAGAGTCTTCACTGACTCACAGTGTTAGATGCACATTTATACAGCCTCCATATGAGACAGAATAGGTTCATTCATTTATAGCGGGGGGTGGAGTGGAAGGCGGGATGGGAGAAATGCAAACACATGTAGGAATGCAAGGCGCACAAGAACTCATAGTGATGATGATGATGATGATGATGATGATGATGATGATGATGATGATAACAATAAGAAGAATAAGAATAAGAAAAACCAAAACACAGTCCTGGAAGGGGATGTACTGGGGTTCATTACTGAAGAGTGAAGGGGTCTTTATGAGTACTGAAAAAAATCCACATCATCATTTTCCAAACTGCATCCTTCAGTTCCTGGTTCCTCATGCTGTAGATGAGGGGGTTCACTGCTGGAGGCACCACCGAGTACAGAACTGCCAGCAAAAGATTTTGGGATGAGGAAAAGATGGAGGGAGGCTTCAGGTAGGCAAACGTGACAGTAATAAGAAACAGGGAGACGACGGCCAGGTGAGGGAGGCACATGGAAAAGGCTTTGTGCCTGCCCTGCTCCGAGGGGATCCTCAGCACTGCTCTGAAGATCTGCACATAGGACAGCACAAGGAAAACAAAACACACAAAAAATAAACAGGTACATACCACAAGAAGCTGAACTTCTCTTAGGTAGGTGTCTGAGCAGGAGAGCTTGAGGATCTGGGGAATTTCACAGAAGAACTGGTCCAGGGCATTGCCTTGGCAGAATGAAAGGGAAAAGGTATTAGCAGTATGCAGGACAGCATTGAGAAAGCCACTGCCCCAGACAGCTGCTATCATGTTGACACAAGTTCTGCTGTCCATTATTGTCCTGTAGTGCAGGGGTTTGCAGATAGCAATGTAGCGGTCATAGGCCATGATGATGAGAAGAGAAAACTCTGCTGTGACAAAGGCAAAGAAGAAATAGACCTGGGTGGAACAACCTGCATAGGAAATGATCGTGGTGTCCCAGAGGTAGTTGGCCATGGCTTTGGGAACAGTGGTAGAGATGGAGCCCAGGTCGAGGAGGGCGAGGTTGAGGAGGAAGAAGTACATGGGGGTGTGGAGGCGGTGGTTGCAGGCTACAGCTGTGAGGATGAGGCCATTGCCCAGGAGGGCAGCCAGGTAGATGCCCAGGAAGAGCCCAAAGTGCAGGAGCTGCAGCTGGCGTGTGTCTGCGAATGGTAGGAGGAGGAACTCTGTGGGGAAGCTGCTGTTGGACATTTGCTGTCTCTGGGACAAAAAAAAAAAAACAAACAACAAAACAAAACAAACAAACAAACAACAAAAAAAAACAGAGTCTAGTTACCGAAACTTCTCTGAACAAACTCCCCTGCTTCTTTCACAGAAATCACCATTCTCTCAGCTTGCATTTCAGCTATGGAAGTGACACTGCAGGGCAGGTACTCTTAGCCTCATCGTGGTGTATCACCTTGCAAGACACAGGCTTCTCTCTTCTTCTGGAGGTCCAGTTGAAGAGGAGGTGGCTCATGCCCTAAAGCCCCTGAGGACAGAGGCTGTGCTGGGTGGCAGAGGAGAGCAGGGGGTTAATGCAGAGAAGGGGCCTGCACTGCAGGCCTGGTAGGGAGTGCCTGAAAACCACCTCCCTTGGTGTTTCAGGCAGCAGCTAGCTTCCTCTCGCTCCCTGCCCAGGTCTCTGCTACCTAGAGCTGTCCCTGCTGGCATCTCCTTCCCTGTCCCCACATCTCCTCCCTGCCATTGCTCACAGACCCCGTCCCACCCACTGTGTCCTCAGCTCTGCCTGCAGACACCTGCTGTCCCAGGACAATTTTCAGGGACAACTGCTTGTGTTTACTGGGAGTTTTTCTATTGTAAAAAGAGGTAACAAGAACTGGGGTCTCAGTGCCTTCATAGTAATGTAGAAATAAATTCCCATTTCCCGAGGCCACCCAACAAAGCAAGAGGAGAAATATCAAAGCACACAATGCTTCTCTTCAAGAATACCTTGCTCTGATTTTTCTCTCATGGAGTCTACTCTGAAGTGCCCTGGGAGTGCTGTGGTGCCATGAGCAGGCTGCCCCAGGCAGCAGCCTCCAGCCAGCAGTAGGATCCTGTCCTGCCGGGGGGCTCCTTCCACCCACAGCTTCTCCTCACAGAACCCTTGGCAGGCTGAGTGCTGAGCCTGACAGGCAGCAGAGGCCCTGCCTCAACGCACAACCCTGGGGCACAGCAGGGACCCTGCTCTGCACCACAGTCCTGGCCACTCCTGCCTGCACCCCGGCTGCACAGCCTGCAGCCAGCCCTGTGAGAAGGAACCCTCATCTCCTTTCCCTCTGACAGCTGTGTCAGGGAATCCCTGCTTTGGACCTTATTATTCTCATCTAATTCAAAGAAGCTCTGAGAGTCCTCCTGAAAGCTCCACAGGCTGTAGGATTTGCCTGCAAATCTGGAGATGGCACCAGGAACAACAGCTGTGCTGCCCTGCAGCCACAGACTTACCCTGTTCAGGGCTCTGAAGATTTCTCCTGCAGTGAGCTCTCAGCATCCCCCCTCCACACTGCCTTTAACATCTCCCTCCCTTCTCTCAGCCACCCTTGTCCCCTGCAGGCAGTGCCCCCAGCCCTGCTGTGCTGTGCAGAGGAGCTGCTCCTGGGCAGAGCTGTCTCTCTGCAGTGCTGCCCGCTTGCCAGGAGCTCCCTTTGGGCCCAGGAGCCTGGCCCAGCTCAGCAGCACAGGGAGCTCTTGAGAAGTCCCCGGGGCTCCAGGGGAATCCAGCCTGAAACAGACTGAAACATCCACTAATATTTTTTCCCTCCACTGAGGAAGGAAACTCTTTTCCAGCACTATCGTACCTCATATCTGAAAAAGCATTTGTTCCATGAGTGACCTTTCTCTGCAGAGCTGCTCTCAATGATTTCTTCTCCCAGTCTGTACTCATGGCTGAGGTTGCCCTGGTCCAGGTGCAGAATCTTGCATTTGGACTTGTTGAACATCATTATGTTAACATTGGGCCCACTTCTCAAGCTTGTCCAGGTCCCTTTGAATGGCTTCTCTTCCTTCTGTTCAATCAACTACACTCTCAGCTTGATGTCATCTGCAAACTTGCTGATGACATCAATCCCACTGTCCATTTCATTGATAAAGATTTTCAATAGTCCCAGTCCCTGGAGAGACCCCTGTGGTAAACCTCTCTTCACTTGCCTCCAACTTGGAGATGGAGCCATTGACCACCACTCTCTTGGTGTGACCTTCAAGCCAATTCCTTACCCACTGAGTGGTCCAACCCTCAAGCAATTCAAGAGACTACTAGAGCATGTTGAGGGTAAGTTTCTGGTCCAGACATTTGGACCAGGATGGATTCTCCAATTTGGAGACTAGGATGTCATGTGGGACCATGTCAAATGCCTTACAGAAGTCCATGTAGATGGCATCGGTCAGTCTTCTTTTGTCAACTGATGCAGTCAGTTCATTGTAGAAAACCAGCAGATTGGTCAGGCACGATTTGCCTTTACTGAAGCCATTCTGGCTGTCTCGGATCATGTCTTTGTTTCTCTTTTTCTTACAGTTGCCTTGATATTGCTTCCAGGAGGATATTTCCCAAGATCTTGTCAGGCAAAGAGGTGGGGCTCATCAGTCTGTAGTTCCCCGTGTCTTTTTTCTACCCTTTTTAAAAATGGGAATGATGTTTCCCTTTTCCCAGTCACCTGACTGCCAGACCTTTTTAAATATGATGGAAAGAATCTTGGCAACTGCATCAGCCAGTTCCTTCAGGACCCTTGGATGCAAGTCATTAGGCCCCATAGACTTGTATGTCTTTACTTTCATCAGGTGGTCTCAAACCTGCTCTTCACTTACAGTGGGTGAGACTTGACTCCCTCAGCCTCCATTTACAGGTTCAAGGAAAAGAAAGACTTGGGAAGCCTGACTGGCAGTGAAGACCAAGGCAAAGATATTGTTGAGTACATTAACCTTCTCCATATCTGCTATTACCAGTTCACCCATCTCATCCGTCAGAAGGGACACACTCTCCATCGCCTTTCTTTTCTGGCCAATGTACCTCTAGAATCCCTTCCTGTCATTCTTTGCATCCCTTGCCAAGCTCAGTTCTATCTGTGCCTTGGCTGTCCTGATCCCATCCCTGTATATCCGGACTGCATCCCTGTACTCTTCCCTGGCCACATGTTTCTATTTCCACTGCCTGTGCATTTCCTTCTTGTGCCTCAGTTTGACCATCAGGTCCTTGCTGAGCTGCCCCAGTTTTCTGCCCTCCCTGCCCACTTTCTTATGCAGGAGGATGGAGAATTTCTATGCTCTAAGGAGAACATTCTTAAAGAGTTGTCAGCTCTGTTCAGCTTCTTTGTCCCTAAGTATTCCAGTATCCCTGGACAGTATTCCAGGGGATCTCATCCACAAGGTCTTTAAGTAGCTTGAGGTTGGCTCTTCAGAAGTTCAGGGTCCTGACTTTGTTCTTCACCAGGCCCACATTCCTTGAGATCACACACTCAACGAGGACATTGTCACTGCAGCCCAGACTGCCTCCAATCTTAACCTCTTTAATGAGTTTGTCAGCACTAGTGAGCACCGGTGCCAGTAACACTTCTCTAGTTGCTCTGTATACCTGGACTGGGAACTTATCCTCAATGCTCTCTGTGTCTCCTGATTTGCTTACAGCATGTTTTGTAGCTTTTCCATCAGACAACCGAGTAGTTGAATTCCCCCATCAGGATGAGAGCATGCAAGCATGACACTTCTTGTAGTTGAAGCATGAAAGCCTCATCAACAAGCTCTTCTTGATCAGGCAACCTGGAGAAGACCCCAATCACAAGGTGTCCTTTATTGGTGCGGTCTTTAACTTTTGCCTACAAGCTCTCAACCTGTCCATGGCTGTTTCTCAGAGGCATCTTTTTGCAATCAATCCTTTCCCTAACATACAGGGCAACACTCCCTCCCCTTCTTCCCTGTCTATCTCTTCTGAAGAGCTTGTAACCCTCAGTGCTCCCAGTTGTGTGAACCGTCCCACCACGTTTCCATGAGAGCAGTTAGGTCATATTTGTCTAATTGCACCATGGTTTCCTTCAGCAACCATGCGATGGTGGAGCTGATTCAGTGGGGAGGGTAGTATAGCTCACAAATAGCAAGCTCAAAATCTTGGCCGTCGGGAGAGCCGTCTTTGGCCTCCTCACCTATCTGCATGGAAGAATCCTGTGAGTTTAGGAAAGCTATAACCTACCTGTAATTGAACTTGGGCAAGGATTTCAAAGGCAGTAAGAAGGGCTTCTAAAAGTATATAGGTGGCAAAAGGAAGGCTCCAGGAAATGTGGACCCACTGCTGAATGAGGCCCAATACTAGTTGAAATGAGACAGGGAAAAAGTTGAGGTACTGAATTCATTCTTCACCTCAGTCATTACTGGCAAGACTGACCTTCAGGAATCCCAGGTCACAGAGAACGGAGGAAGGTCTGGGGCATGGGAATTTGGAGGGAGTGGATCAGGTCAGGGCATACTTGACAAAATGGGATATATACAAGTCTATGGACTGCCTGAAAAATCTGGTGATATCTGACAAATCTGCTGGACTTCTACAACAGGGTTACAGAACTGGCGAATAGAGGAAGGACTGACATCATCTACCTGGAACTGTGGAAATCATTTGATGCTGTCCCCCATGATATCCTTGTCTCTAAATTGGACACTGATTTGACCAGTGGACCACTCAGTGGGTAAGGCATTGGCTGGATGGTTGCATTCAAAGAGTTGCAGTCAATGGCTCAATGTCCAAGTGGAGATCAGTAACGAGTGGTGTTCCTCACAGGTCAGTATTGGACTGGTACTGTTTAACATCTTTGTTGGTGACATGGCCAGTGAGATCAAATGCACCTTCAGCAAGTTTGTTCATGACAGCAAGCTATGTTGAGAAGTCAAAATTCTGGAGGGAAGGGAAGCCATCCAGAAGGACTTTGACAGACTTGAGAGGTGGACCTGTGTGAACCTCATGAAATTCAGCCAGGCCAAGTGCAAGGTCCTGAATCTGGACTGGGGCAATCCCAAACATATTTACAGGCTGGGTAGAGAATGGATCGAAAGTAGCCCTGAGGAGAAGGACATGGGCGTGCTGGTGGATGAGAAGCTCAACATGAGCCAGGAATGTGTGCCTGCAGCACAGAAAAACAACATTATCCTGGGCTACATCAAAGGAAGCATGGCCAGCAGGCGAAGGAAGGTGATTCTCCCCCTCTGCTCTGCTTTTGTGAGAACTCACTTGGGGTCCTGCATTCATCTCTGGGGTCCCCAGAACAAGAAGGACATGGAAGTATTAGAATGAGTGCAGAGGAGGGACACAAAGATGATTAAGGGTCTCAAGAACCTCTTCTATTGGAGAGGAGAGCTGGGAGGGAGTTGGGGTTGTTCAGCCTGGAGGAGAGAGGGCTCCAGGGCGACTGTATAGCAGCCCTCCAATACCTAAAGGAAGCCTACAAAAAAGCTGGGAAGGGACTCCTTGTCAGGGAGTATAGTGATAGGAGAAGGAGTAATGGTTTTAACCTAAAAAAGGGTAGGATTCAATTAGATTTAAGGAGGAAATGTTTTGCTCTGAGGAGAGAGGAACACTGGAACAGATTGCCCAGAGAAGTTGTGGATGCCTCATCCCTGGAATTGGTCAAGACCAGGTTGGAGAACATTGAGAACCTTTTGAGAACATTGCACAGGTGTAGTGGGAGATGCTAAGCCCTATGAAATGGCATCAGTATGACCCCGTGTCACAGCCCATCTTCTGAAGAATGAGCATGAAGCTACTGCACAGCCTCTCTGTATGTGTAGAGTTCGCCAAGGGCATACAGCACAGTGACAGTGTTGTTTCCTCCAACCTGCCCTCTCCAATTCTCATGCCTGGAGAGAAAGAGCAGGGGACAGGCTGAGGTGAGAACAGGCTTTGTCTCAGTGGTTAATGGCTCTGTCACTTGGCCACTGAAGAAGGTGAAGAGGAAGGACTCTACAACTACCTGGAAGGAAGTTGTGGGGTGCTGAGGGTCAGCCTCTTCGCGCAGATAACCAGCAGTAGGACAAGGGGGAATTGCCTCAAGTTGCACCAGGGGAGGCTCAGGTTGGAAACGAGGAGCAATGTTTTTCCCAGAAAGAGTGGTCAGGCATGGGAATGGCTTGCCAGGGAGGTGTTGGAGTCACCGTCCCTGGGGGTGTTTAACAAAAGCTTAGACATAATACTTAAGGCCGTAGTTTAGTGGGTGATATTGTTGATAGGAGAATGGTTGGGCCAGATGATGTTGGAGGTTTTTTCCAACCTTAATGATTCTATGATTGTAAGCAGAAGAATCCCTCCCAGTGATCTTGTCTCAGGGGCAGATGGCCATGGGTGTCAACAGAAATGCTGAATGCTGGCCTTGGAGATTAGTGCCACATGGACAAAGCTACAAATTCCCTTCTCAAATCTCAGGCCATCCACCAACAGGAACCTCCCCAGAAGTGGGGGGCTCTCTGTGAAGAAGCCTCAAGGTTCCTCACAGTGCACTCAACCAACGCAGTGCAGATTGCTATCTAGGTAGCTGTAACTATACCATCCATGAGAAGGGGAGAATGAAAGTGGGTGTGCAAAGGGTCTGTGAGAAATGAAGTGGGTTTTGCTCAAAAACCCTGTCCTAATTGTCTATGTCTTTTCCAATATGGACAGGCAACTATGTTCTGAGACAGCAAATGTCCAACAGCAGCTTCCCCACAGAATTCCTCCTCCTGCCATTCTTAGACACACGCCAGCTGCAGCTCCTGCACTTCGGACTCTTCCTGGGCATCTACCTGGCTGCCCTCCTGGGCAACAGCCTCATCCTCACAGCCGTAGCCTGCAACCACCACTGCCACACCCCCATGTACTTCTTCCTCCTCAACCTCTCTCTCATTGACCTGGGCACTATTACCACCACTGTTCCCAAAGCCATGACCAATTCCCTCTAGAACAAAAGGGCCACTTCCTATGCAGGTTGTGCTACCCAGATTTTTATGTTTGCTGTCTTTCTCACAGCAGAGTTTTCTCTCCTTTCCATCATGGCTTATGACCGCTACGTTGCCATCTGCAAACCCCTGCACTACGGGACAATAATGGCCAGCAGAACTTGTGTCAACATGGCAGCAGCTGCCTGGGGCAGTGATGTTCTCAATGCTGTGCTGCACACTGCCAGTACATTTTCCTTTCATTCTGCCAAGGCAATGCCCTGGACCAGTTCTTCTGTGAAATTCCCCAGATCCTCAAGCTCTCCTACACTGATGTCTACCTCCAGGAAATTGGGCTTCTTGTGTTTAGTGCTGTTTTAGCACCTGAAGCCCCCCTCCATCTCTTTGCCATCTCTCGACCTTTTGCTTGCAGTTCTGTACTCAGTTGTGCCTCCAGCAGTGAACCCCCTCATCTACAGCATGAAGAACAAGGAGCTCAAGGTTGCAGTTAGGAAACAAATATGTGGGATATTTTTCAATACTCATAAAGATCCCTTCACCCTCCAATAATGAATCCTAGTACATCCCCTTCCAGGCTTATGCTTATAACTTCCCTTCCCTTCCTTTCCCTTCCCTTCCCATTTTCTTTCCTTTTTTATTGTCATTATGACTGTTTGTGTTCATTACATTCCTACATAAATATTTTAATTCGCCCCATTGCTATGAATGAATGAAACTGTTCTGTCTCATATGGAGGCTGTATAAATGTGCAACAACGCTTTAAGTGAGTCAGTGAAGACTTTCTCACAGCATCTGTGTAATAAAATGTAATCACACAAGTTCAATGCAAGGCCCGGCACACCACAGCCCCTCGCTTTGCAGAGCAGCACCGCCAGCTCAACAGCTGTGGGCAGCATGGGCAGGGGCTGCAGGAATGTCTGCTCAGGCCAGCCCAGATGTTCTGGGCTGGGGCAAGGCTGTGTGGGACATGGGATGTCCTGGGAGCAGAGCAGGGTGCTGGGTGTGTGCAGTGGTGGTGCCTGAGGAGCTCCAGGGCCAAGTTGGGGGGGGGGGGGGGGAGTGTCAAGGCATCTTCTGCAGCAAGGACACTGCCACTGACATCATCTGCTTCATGGGCTGGGCTGGGAAGAGGTCTCCTGAGCACAACAGCTCCTTGTAGCCCTGTGGATGCTGGCTGTGAGGTCACTTCTGTCCAAGCACCTGGCTGGCCAACAGCAGAGAGGCAGAGCCTCCGAGGTCATAAAGGCTTTCAGGAAGCTGCCCCCAACAGGGTGATGTATTTTGTGAGGACAGGGGAAAGGTGGGAGAATGAAGGTGGGAAATCTGGTGGAGACGACAGGGGCTTGGCTAACAGAAAGAAAAGATCTGGAAGAGGTGAGAGGGGTTCAGGCAAGGCTGTGAGCTGCAACACTTACTAGGAAAACATCCAGGTCAAGCCCTGGCAATATTTCTAAGCAGTAACTGTAAGCCCTACCCCTACATCTAAATGCTATCCCTCTCTCTGCAAGGAATCTACTACTCTTACCCCTAACCTCAAACCTCACCTGGCATGGGTTAGCCAAGTCCCAAACCCATAAGGCCTTACCATACACTCTTACCTCATTTCTCACCCTATTCCTCAGCCTTTCATCCTTAGCACTGAATTCCATGACATGATTCCTCAACAGAGCCCTGAAGAAAATCCCAACAAATAACATAGTCTCTACACTACACACAAACTAGAAGCCAAAGAAGTAAACACAGGCCTCCCTCTGATACTCTGCCCAACCACTAACCCTGGAAGGCAAGATCTAATCCCTAAAGCCTAAGCTGAACACCTAATCCCCAAATCCTGCATTCCTGTGGTCTAGTCACCTAATTGAAGCAGTTTGACCTCATGAGGCTGGGTAGAGCTTGAGAGGTCCTACAGCAACCCCTTGGTCTTGGAGGAGGCAGGTGAGATGATATGGATGTGGTCAGGTCACAAGACTCAAGGAAGCGATGGGTGGGGATGTTCTGCTGAGATCAGCTGTGATTCAGGGTCTGAAGAGGCAGCAGGAGGCCCATGGCTGTACAGGTGTGTGTTGGAGCACATTCTCAAAGCTTGTTTGACTATTACTTGAATTCTACAGGCTGGAAATACTGCACTGAGCACTTTGGGAATCTTTCCAGCCCAGAGCAGGGTTAGCACATGCCCTGGCTATTGGGGGAGGTCCCAGCTGACTGGCGGCTAGCAAATGTGATGCCCATCTACAAGAAGAGCCGGAGGGCAGACCCAGGGAACTACAGGCTGGTCAGTTTGACCTCATTACCAGGGAAGCTCATGGAGCAGATCCTCTTGGGAGTCATCATGCAGCACTTGCAGGGCAAACAGGAGATCAGGCCCAGTCAGCATGGGTTTATGAAAGGCAGGTCCTGCTTGATGACCCTGATCTCCTTCTATGACAAAGTGACGTGCTGGGTGGACGAGGGAAAGGCTGTGGATGTGGTCTACCTTGACTTCAGCAAGACTTTTGACACCGTCTCCCACAGCATTTTCCTCAAGAAACTGGCTGAGGGGGATGAGAGGGAATGGGCTAAAGTTGCACCAGGGGAGTTTTAGGTTAGAAGTTAGGAAGAACTTCTTTACTGAAAGGATTGTTAGACACTGGAACAGGCTGCCCAGGGAGGTGGTGGAGCCACCATCCCTGGAAGTCTTTAAAAGACGTTTAGATGTAGAGCTTAGGGATATGGTTTAGTGGGGACTGTTAGTGTTAGGTTAGAGGTTGGACTCGATGATCTTGAGGTCTCTTCCCACCTAGAAATTCTGTGAATGTGTGATTCTGTGAAATGCACAGGTGTGCAGAGGTGGCCTGTGGTAGTGCAGTCCCTGTTGCTCTGGGATGTGTGTGGGTGTGTTGGGTTTGGTACAAACACCTGGGCTGGTTTCTAACCTCCCACCTAAGCACAAGTGAGGAATAGCTCAACCCCCGCCAAAACCCTCCTTGTTTTATCTCAAACATGGAGGGCAGAGACAAAAAAACTCAGAGCATTTCTCCCAGGGTTTACCTCTGCTAGAAGGACTTTATGTGCCTTGCCCTTGCCATCTCATGGGTCTGCTGCTGCTTGTCTGGGCTCTGTTTTTACTTTGCGGGTGGGAGGTTGTATTGGACTTACATGGAAAGGGTTTTGTAGCAGGGGGCAGCTGCAGGGCTGGTGTCTGTGAGGAGATTCCAGAAGCTGCCCCTTCTTAGAGAAGAGCCACTTCCAGCTGGCTCCAAAGGGGACATGCTGCTGGCCAAACTCAGCCAATGAGTAATGCTGTTTGTACATCTGTGAGAGCTTTTTAAAGAAAGGGGTTGAAAATGACATGAGGGAATAGCTGGGAGAGAAGATTGAGAAACTGTGAGAGAAAACAACCCTGCAGACACCAAGGTCAGTGAAGAAAGAGGGTGAGGTGGTGCTCCAGGTGCTGGAGAAGTTCTCCATGAGACCTGTGGTGCACCATGTTGGAGCAGATCTCCACACTGCAGCTGATGGAAGGCCCCATGTGGGAGCAGGTGGATGTGGCTTGAAGGAGGCTGCAGCCCTTGGAGTGCCCCTGCAAGAGAAGACTCTGTCAGAACTGTGGAGAGGAGCCCAGCTCTAGACAGACCCTCATGATAGGGACTTTCTTCTGAGGAGAAACTTATATCAGCCATTTGACAGATGCTGCACAGGCAAGGACATGACTCAGGATGGCATCTCCCTTCAAGAAGGAATTTCCTTTGGGATTCCCTCAAAGGATAGAATTCCTGTCTGTGTCACAGCTTGAGTCACTGCACTGTGAATGCTGACCGAGGTCCCACCTTGACATATGCAACCTCATGCTTCCCCGCAGCCACCCCTCCAGTATTCCTGAACTACCATTGACAATGCAGACTCAAGCAAACAGAGACACAAGGGAATGCAAGAATGCCAGTGCTGTACAAACTCAACAACAATGATACATGCTAGCAAGTAACTGGAACATGAGCTGAGAACCAGCTCATCACAAGCACCAGCTTCATGCTTAGTTGGTTTGAAAGGACTGAGCACAGGGCATCACAAAAAGCATAATAGAAGGAGCTACATCTTCTCAGTGTGGACTCAGTAGCAGCAGCCCTGCAGAATGACAACCCATCAGTCTGCTCATGGCTTGGACATGTTTACAGTTTACTGGCTGAAGAACTGTCTGGATGGCCATGCTTTAAGAGTCTGAGTGAAGAGAGATCAATCCAGTTGGTGGATGGTCATGGGTGGCATTCCCCAGGCCTCTGTACTGAGTCCAGCTTTGTTACTATTTTGATGGATGATCTGACTGAGAGGATCAAGTACACCCTTAGTACATTTGCAGATGATAACAAGTTAGTTGGGACAGTTGGTCTTCTTGAAGACGGAAAGCTTTTCAGAGGCATCTGGAAAGGCTAGATTGATGGACTGAGTGCAATCACATGACATTCAACAATGATTAAGTGCCTGCTCCTGCACTGGGATCATATCAATCCCATGCAGCATAGGTTTGGGGAAGAGTGGCTGGACAGATGCCAACAGAAAAGCACCTGGGGATGTTGGTCAACAGCCAGCTGAGCATGATCAGCCACCCCCTGTCATGGGCAGGGACTCTGACATCGTCCAATAGATCATCTGTGCTTATGAGGTCACTGTCAGCTGAAGATCTGATAGGCCACGAGCAGGCCCATGGCAGGTGATTGTTCCTGCAATGCCAGTGGTGCCTGAGTAGCTGACAGGCCGAGGGCAAACATGGCCTGTGCTAGATGCTGGGAGGACCCTGGTGCCTGAGGCACGTGGCTTATGTAGGTATGAGGGGAGGTCATTGGTGATCAAGTAGCTGATAGGTCAGGGCAAGGCCCATGCATTGTACCTGTGAGACCACTGGTGCCTGAGGAGCTGTCAGACCAAGAATTGTGTAGGTGTTTGTGAGGTCATTGCTGTCTGAATGTAGGCCAGGAACAGGCCAATGGCAAGTGAAGATGTTATGGCATCACCTGGAGCTGGGTTGAACCGAATTTTGAAATATCCTGCTCTGGAAATAATTGAAGATCAGTGAGACCAACTTCAGCCATCAGAATAAAATTAAATTATATGCATCTAAAAATCTATAAAAGATTAATATCAAAAATAGAAAAAATATATGTTTATACTGATAAATGTACATATATTAAACACTATATGTATGATATTTTTAAAAACTCATAACATAATATTTAATACAATACAATATATATTATTTAAATAAAATAAAAATAAATAATAATTATATATTATATATTATATATTATGTATTATGTATTATGTATTATGTATTATATATTATATATTATATATTATATATTACATATTATATATTACATATTACATATTATATGTTGTATATTATATGTTGTATATTATATATAACATATATATATAAAACATATTATATAATTATATAATTATAAAATATATAACATATTATATTATATATTGCATTATATATCATACTATATATATAATACTCTATATAAAACTATATTATAATATATAATAATATGTGTATATAATATGTAATATAATATAATGTATATAATATTATATTATATATTATTATATATTTTATTATTAAATATATACTATATAATATATAGTATATAAATATAGTATATAATATATACTATATATATATTATATATTATATTCTATATAATATAAAGTATATAGTATATAGTATATCATATATAACATAGCACAACATAACAATAAATATCACAGAATCACAGAATTTCTAGGTTGGAAGAGACCTCAAGATCATCGAGTCCAACCTCTAACCTAACACTAACAGTCCCCACTAAACCATATCCCTAAGCTCTACATCTAAACGTCTTTTGAAGACTTCCAGGGATGGTGACTCCACCACCTCCCTGGGCAGCCTGTTCCAGTGTCTAACAACCCTTTCAGTAAAAAAGTTCTTCCTAACATCTAACCTAAATCTCCCCTGGCGCAACTTAAGCCCATTCCCCCTCATCCTGTCACCAGGCACGTGGGAGAACAGGCCAACCCCCACCTCTCTACAGCCTCCTTTAAGGTATCTGTAGAGAGCGATAAGGTCGCCCCTGAGCCTCCTCTTCTCCAGGCTGAACAAGCCCAGCTCCCTCAGCCGCTCCTCATAGGACTTGTTCTCCAGGCCCCTCACCAGCTTCGTCGCCCTTCTCTGGACCCGCTCAAGCACCTCGATGTCCTTCTTGTAGCGAGGGGCCCAAAACTGAACACAGTACTCGAGGTGTGGCCTCACCAGAGCCGAGTACAGGGGGACGATCACCTCCCTAGCCCTGCTGGTCACAGTGTTTCTGATACAAGCCAGGATGCCGTTGGCCTTCTTGGCCACCTGAGCACACTGCTGGCTCATATTCAGCCGACTGTCCACCATCACTCCCAGGTCCTTCTCTGCCTGGCAGCTCTCCAACCACTCATCTCCCAGCCTGTAGCTCTGCTTGGGGTTATTGCGCCCCAGGTGCAGGACCCGGCACTTGGCCTTGTTAAACTTCATGCAGTTGACCTCAGCCCATCGGTGCAGCCTATCCAGATCCTCCTGCAGAGCCTTCCTACCCTCGAGCAGATCGACACACGTACCTAACTTGTTGTCATCTGCAAACTTACTGAGGGTGCACTCAATGCCCTCGTCGAGATCATTGATGAAGATGTTAAAGAGGACCGGCCCCAGCACCGAGCCTTGGGGGATGCCACTAGTGACTGGCCTCCAACTGGACTTGACTCCATTTACCACAACTCTTTGGGCCCGGCTGTATTATATTACAATATGATATGATATGATATTGATATAATATATTAGTAAAATATATATTTTTATATGTATTTATTATATGTATTTATTTATAATTATAATTATATATATATACATATATATACATATATATGAAACTGTACATCTGAGAGCATTGTCCCAACACTTCTTGGACTCTGCCAGGCTTGGAGCTGTGGGGAGGCTGGGAGGCACCGCAGGGCCATGCCTGGGCATGGGGCCAGGAGGAAACCACCGTCTTCCTGCCCGGGCGCCATGTCACGTGGGCTGCGGTTTGTGCACCTGCAGTGGCAGGCAGGCTCCAGCTCCCGACCCGCCGCGGGGAATAACGGCCCCTGGGTGACACGCTGAGAGCCAGGGAGACGCCTGAAGCTCTGGGCTGCAGCTCTGCTGCCAGGGCAGGCCCTGGACCAGCTCTGGCTGCTGCCGGGACCCCACAGGAGGCTCCTTGGGGAGGGACGGGACAGCCAGCACCCCCATCATGGGGCTCTGGCCCTGCCCAAGGGCCTTTCCCAGCTGCTGCTGCCAGCACAGCAGGGGCTGTAGCAGGGGCAGGGGCTGGTCCCTTCCCAGCCTGACACAGCCCCGCTGCAGGACCAGTCCTCTGGATCCCATGGCACAAGGACGGCCGGACAATCGCACCTTGGGCTCTTGGATGCTACAGCTTAGGAGATGTTCTGTGTTCCCACAACAGGCTGCAAGGGGTGTCAGAGCCATCTGCCCCCACACCCAGCCCTACCCCACAATGATGTCCCACCGCAGTGACGTGAGACCCGCAGCGGAGCCGTCCCTCATATATGGTCATGAAGAGCGCTGGAGAAGTTCATTGGAGAGCTGGGCTGCGTCGGAGGGGAGATAAGTGCCGATATCGTCTAAAAAGGTGCTTGCTGCTTTGATTGGCTCCTCCTGCAGCTGGGACAGCATCTGCACAGATATATTGCCCTCCCATCATCTCCATTTCACTGTGGGTACCCAGGAGCTCCAGCAGCAGGGTCGTGCTGTCAGGGCAGAAGCCTCAGGATGGGGACAGAGGGACTCCTGTCCCCTTGGGTGCTGTGGCTGT
Source organism: Anas acuta (assembly GCF_963932015.1). Lineage (NCBI taxonomy): Eukaryota > Metazoa > Chordata > Aves > Anseriformes > Anatidae > Anas > Anas acuta. The sequence goes on along the minus strand of NC_089016.1, from coordinate 3,156,721 downwards.
TCCTCTGGGTGCAGCCATGCAGAGGTAAGTGCCAGCTTCTGTGTTCCACAGCCTTGGGACAGTGGGTGGCAGTGGGGTCATTGGGATCTCTCTGGGAGTGGGGTTGTTTTCAGGCACCACTGATATGAGAGGCAGAAGGTGCTCAGTCTCTCAGCTCTGTTCTATAATCTGTGCCTGTCTGGGTGGGAGGGGGTAATCCATTTCCAGAGCTCACATGTTTTTGGCAGCCCGCACCTGACTTCATTTCTAGACACTTTGTCCTCGGCTACCCTTTTGTGACCCCTTGTTCCCCAACACTGTGTCTCTGGGTCTGGAGAAGACCCAGACAGTGAGTCGCCCTCAGTGAGCTCCAGGGCACAGCCAATGTCTTGGGTGCCCCAGAGGGGTTGTGTGCTGTTCCCTGCCCTTGGGATCTGGGGAAACACGGACTCCAGGAGGGCAGGTTTTGTGCCATTAACAGAAGGGGACTGGGGCATCTGCACCGAGAGGTGTTCTTTTTGGGGGCCCTGGTCAAGCACAGGGGCCAGTCTGACAGCAGGGATGGGGAAGGAATGTGGGCTGTTGGTATCCTTGTGGTCAACCCAGACAGTGTGTTTGGGAGTTGCCTGTGGCAGACAATGGGCAATGGAAGCTGCTCAGGGGCATGGGTCTGTTTGGGGGACACTGGGATGGGGAGGAGTGGGAGCCCCATGCAGGGCTGAGGGCTGTGTGGGGGTGGGCATGGGGGGGGGCAGGGGTCCGCTGGGGTGGGAGGAGGTGGTGAGGGCTGTGGGGCAGCAACTCCTACCTGTCGTGGTTCCGCTCGAGTGGGCAGCCAAGCTCCACCACAGCCACTCTCTCACTCCCCCTCCTCAAAGAGGAATGGGGAGAAAATTCGTGAAAAGGACACAAGGGTTGAGATAAGGATGAGAAAATCACGCAATAATTATTGTAACGGGCAAAACCGACTCAGCATAAGAAGAGAGTAAGATTTATTGCTCATTGCTAACAAGCAAGAGAAGTGAGAAACAAAGGAAAGAAACCAAAAGCACCTTCCCCCCTCCGGCAGGGGTCTTCCACAGGCGGCAGCCTCCATCGGTGCAGGGCCACCTGCTCCACCGTGGTCTCCTCCACGGGCTGCAGCGTGGAACCCTGCTCCACCGTGGTACTCCATGGGCTGCAGGGGGACATCCTGCTTCACCATGGTCCTCACCACAGGCCACAGGGGACTTCTGCTCCGGCGCCTGGAGCACCTCTCCCCCTCCTTCTTTGCTGACCTTGGCACCTGCAAGGCTGTTTCTCATTCCCTTGACTCTCCCGGCTGCTGTGTGGCGCAGCGTTTTTTTTTCCTGTCTTAAATATGTTCTCACAGAGGTGCAAAACAACATCGCTTATTGGCTCAGCTCTGGAAAACAATGGGGCCCTTCCCAAACATGGGGCAGCTTCTAGATCTTTCTCACAGAAATCATCCCTATGGCTCCCTGCTACCAAAACCTTGCCACGTAAACCCACTACAATGGCCCAGGAGGGCTAGAGCTTGGTACCCCCAGCCCAGCATAGCCCATGGGGAGAGGAGGAACCCCCCGCTGCCCCTGAGACAGCCTACGGGGACAGGGATCCCACCCTGGGAACTGGGAGTCTGCCTGGGGAGCGGGTCCTCACGGACCCACAATGTGGGGCTCAAAACTCTCCTGACCCTTCCTATGTTGGTGTTTGAAGGGGCTGCGGAGGTGAGGTTGGCGGATGGCGGCAGTCGCTGTGCTGGGAGAGTGGAGGTGAAACATCAGGGCCAGTGGGGGACTGTGTGCCATGGACACTGGGACATGTCTGATGCTGCAGTGGTTTGTAGACAGCTGGGCTGTGGGACTGCTCTCAAAGCTCATCGGAATGCACACTTCGGGCCGGGATCTGGGCGCATTTGGATGAATAATTTTCACTGTCGTGGCACCGAGTCTGCCCTGTCTGACTGCACACATGCAGGATGGGGTAAAGCATACTGCTATCACAGCTGGGATGCTGGAGTGACATGCTCAGGTAAGGACTGAACTTCTTCCCTACCTCTGGGATGAGGACACTTCTAAGGGACCTGGCTGTGACCTCAGGAAGCAACAAGTGGACACCAGAACATGGCTCTGTGTGTCAAGTTGCACTCTGAGCTGGGTCTATCACTGCTGGTGTCCCTTGTCCATGGGGAAAGCCCAGTGGGAGCACACCCAGCCTGGCCGTGAAGCTGGAGTAGCCAAGCCTAGGAAGGTGCCTGGGGCTGGGAGAGGAAAGCCCTCACCCTTCCAACTGTGCTGCCTGGTTCCCATCTTTCTCTTCCATTCACCCAGGCCCCGTCTGGCAGGCTGGTCCCTATGCCAGGGGAATCTAGAGCAGCTCCCCCAGCCACCAGCAGCCTCAGGGATGGGCATGCAATGGCCCAGGACTTTTGGGTTGTACCCCCAGCAGAGACAAGAGAACCTCGGCCAAAGCAGAGGGGCTGCTCAGAGGGCAGGAGCACTGGGCTTGCACAGAGGAGCAGGGTGGAAAGTGGCACCTTGTTCCTGTCCCGGGGTCACCCCATGAGAGCCCTGGAGACATGGCCCCTCCAGGCCTTGCTGACCCACTGCTCAGCCTCTCCTGCCTAACCCATGCCCCAGGGGCTGTGCCAGCACCTCCTGGCTCTCCTCTCTGCCTGCCCTCACACCAGGACCTTGTGTCAGCCCAGGGCTGCTCTCTGCCTGCTTTCCTGACCCATGCATGGTAGGTGGCTGGGGACATGCATGCCCAGCACCACACTGTCCCTGCCGGAGGACCCTGTTTTTCAGAGGATCCCTCAATGTGCCCCATCTAACAGCAGCTCCCCAAGAGAACCAGCATTCCCTGGGAACAGGGGGGCCTTTTTGGCAGATCCAAGGATATCTTCTAACTGGCCTGAGCCTTGTGGGGCAGAGCAGGCTGAAGTAAGCCCCCTAGTTCATGGGCCTGTTTCCCCGGGCCCACGTGCTGCGGGTGCTGTAGTGCTGGGTCAGGGGCTGGGCAGCCCAGGGACTCCGGGCAGCAGCAGTTTGTCTGAGCGGTGCCTGCTGCTGGGGGCTTGGAAAAGAGAACATGGGTGCTGGGGTGGATTCTGAGGAGCAGCAGCAGGGCCCTGACCTCTTTGTGCCATCAGCACCCACGGAGAGCTGCTGGGCTGGCTATGTGGCCACCTCAGGGATGAGGTGGGAGGTGGGCATGGAAGTGCCAGAGGGCTCTGGGAACTCACAGGTCTTGGTTGCTCCAGGATTTGTGCGGCTGGTCGGAGGGGACAGCCCCTGCTCAGGAAGTGTGGAGGTCTACGACAGGGACCAGTGGAAAGCTGTCTGTCACTCCCACTTTGGTGCCAAAGCTGCTGAGGTGGTCTGCAGGGATCTGCAGTGTGGCACAGCCCTATCTGTCCATGGGGCAGCTCAGCTGGGAGAAGGGGCCGGTCCTGTCTGGGACAGAGAGCTGCAGTGTGTGGGGAATGAATTCGTCCTCTCCTTCTGCCCCACGGGGGCCCCCAAGGACAAGGCCTGCACCCACAGCAATGGCACTCATGTCACCTGCACACGTAAGGACTCGGGGTGGGATGGTGCCCACGGGGCCTGTGGTGGGCGCAGGAGAGCAGGGTGGGCACTGGGCTGTGCTGGGTGGGGGACAGGGGGAGTGAGGTGGTGGTCTGCAGCCCTAAAAATAGAGTGCTGCAGGAGAAAGGCACGCTGTCCCTTTGGCCTCTCCTGCAGCTCCTGTGGGAGCAAGAGCACAAATGTGGCCTCTCTCACCCTCCTTTGTCCTTGAGTACACAGGATTCAGGCTGGTGAACGGCAGCACAGCGTGTGAGGGCAGGGTGGAGGTGGAGGTGCTGGGGACGTGGGGGACCCTCTGTGCCTCCCGCTGGGACCTCTCGGATGCCCACGTTCTGTGTCGGCACCTTGGCTGTGGCTTTGCTGAGTCTATTCCTGGAGGAGGGCATTTTGGGAGAGGAACTGGCCCCGTCTGGAGAGACTCGTTCCACTGTGACGGGACTGAAGCCCACCTGGGGCAGTGCCTGGTGACTGCCCTGGGGGCCTCGCCGTGCTCCCAGGAGAATGCTGCTGCTGTCATTTGCTCAGGTGAGTGCTGGGCAGTGCTGCAAAGTCCATTTGCCACTTCTATGTGACACGGCCACCCACAGCTGGGGACCCCACGGAAGCACCAGGCTGAATTTTTGCTCTCACCAGGCCCAGCTTACCACATGTCTGTACGGTTGGTGGGCGGAGGGAGCCGGTGCGATGGGCGCGTGGAGGTCTTCCAGCACGGGACGTGGGGCAGAGTCCTGGATGAGCAGTGGGACATGCAGGAGGCCAGCGTGGTGTGCCGGCAGCTGCAGTGCGGAGAGGCAGAGGCAGCCTACACCCCCGTGAGGGCCGAGCGAGGACGAGGACCTGTGGGGCTGCGTGGGGTGCGGTGTGCAGGGCACGAGGCTGACCTGAGCCTCTGCAACACCTCCCTGCCTCAGAGCACACCGGCATCAGGGGTCATGGAGGACGTGGGTGCCATGTGCCAGGGTGAGTGGTGCTGCACGTCCCCTAGGTGCGGGTCTCGGAGGGCAGCCAGCCCCTGACAGCCGGGGTTCTCCCTGCTGCAGGGAGCCGGCGGGTCCGGCTGTCAGACGGGGCCGGGCGCTGTGCCGGGAGAGTGGAGATCTACTACCAGGGGCACTGGGGCACCGTCTGCGACGACGCCTGGGACCTGGCTGACGCCATCGTCGTTTGCCGCCAGCTGGGCTGCGGATGGGCTCTGGAGGCAGCTGGCTCTGCTCGGTTTGGGGAGGGCTCCGGGCAGATCTGGCTGGATGGCGTCAACTGCTCCGGGGCCGAAGCTGCTCTCTGGGACTGCCCTGCCAAGGCCTGGGGGCAGCACAGCTGCGGGCACAAGGAGGACGCTGGAGTCATCTGCTCAGGTTTGTGCTGGGAGTGGGGAGGGGAGCTGGGGACAGTGAGGCTGGGGCAATTGTAGAGCCAGGTAGGGCCAAGGCCATCAGTGGCTGACATCGAAGGATGTCCCTGGGGCCTTTCCTCGTTCCAGAGTTCATGGCCCTGAGGCTGGAGAACAGCGACGGCTGCTCCGGGCGCCTGCAGGTTTTCTACAACGGGACGTGGGGCAGCGTTTGCTCCAACTCAATGACCACCGAGACGGTGTCACTGGTGTGCAAGGAGCTGGGCTGCGGGAATGAAGGGGAACTGGAAACAGATTCTAACTATGCCAAGCTGTCTGGCACCGTGTGGCTGGATCATGTGGAGTGTGGGAAGAGCAACAGCTCCTTCTGGCAGTGTCCCTCTGCTCCCTGGGATCCGCAGTCGTGTGATGACCGTCGAGAAGAGACCAATATCACCTGCAATGGTAAATCTGAGCCATCAAGGCACCAGGTCCTGTTCCCCACTGGGCATGGTGAAATGCAGAGAAGGAACCCAGAGGGGCTTTGACTTTCCTGCTTTAGACCCTGTTGCTACTGGTACACAAAGGTGACTTCAGCTCTTGGAGCCACCCATGTCCACCAGCAGCAGTCAACAGCAGGGCTGCCAGCAGCTCCCTGGGGGATGTAGAGGCAACTCCAGGCAAGGTCTCAGAGGAGACCATGCAGGGCTTTCAGGAGTCCTCCCTCCAGGGACAGCCTCCTGCTGCTCTGTGAGCCGGGGACCCTGTAGGGTCGAGCACTTGGGTCCCCTCTGCAGTGCTGTGTGTGTGCCCTGAATGAACAGGGTTCTGCTGCTGCCCTGACCCAGGGAGCATGGGGATGTGTGAGCAGAGGTCAGCTCTGCTCTCTTCTGCACAACCCCTAGAGCAGCCCTTTTCAGCCCAATTTTTCTTTCCTTTGGGACATGGACAGAAAGGCCACAGGTGGCTGCATGCCCCAACTCCACCAGCTGCACAGGTAGGGAGCTGCCCCTGCACATGCCCCCTCACCATGCAGGGCTGTCCCAATTGTCCCGGTGCCATGGGACATCGCTGCCTCCCCAGACAGGGAGAAGGTCCGCGCTGTGGAAGGCAAGGACGGCTGCTCGGGCAGAGTGGAGATCTGGCACCGCGGCACCTGGGGGACGCTGTGTGACAATGCCTGGGACATGCGGGATGCCGAGGTGGCATGCAGGCAGCTGGGCTGTGGCCCCGCGCTCTATGCCCTGGGCCAGGCTGCTGCTGGAGAGGGGACGGGCCCCATGTGGCTGATGGAGTGCAGGGGGACGGAGCTGTCTCTGCAGGACTGCTGGGCCCAGCCAGGGGACAGCGGTGCCTGCCAGCATAAGGCAGATGCGGCTGTGCATTGCTCAGGTGAGCAGTGGGGCTGGGAGACATTGCTGAGGGCTTAGCAAGGAGCTGGCTTGGGCGTATGTCCTGCTGGATCCTGGCATGGCCCTGGTACAGGCCTGAGCAAGGTTGTCCCTGCAGAGTGGGAGGCTGGTGGTGGGTGGGGAGCAGCCTCTGTGGGGCTGGATGTCCCAGCACATCCCCTGGGCTGCCTGCACTGTCCTGTGAGCAGCCCAGAGCAGTGGTGCCCTTGCCACCCTGCCCAGCCCCACAGGAGGGAAAATTCAGGTGGCACATGTTGGGGTAATTTTCCAGGGAGGCTGCCTGGTGCCACAGCCCCAGCCTCTCAGCCCAGCTCTCCTTCTGCTCCCCTGCAGCTGCACCCAGGACAGCAATACTCCCCCCACAAGCAGGTAAGCTGTCCTTCCCCTGGGGCTGTGTCTGTCCATGTTCACACTGTGACACACAGCCAAGGGAAGGGGCTCCCTGTTGGGCTGTGAGACTCCCAGAAAACCAAAGCAGCTGGGAGAAGCCGGTGATGGACCCAGCAGGGTGGGAGCTGCCCCATCACCCAGCCCTGTCCCCCCCAGCCCCTGCTTCCTTGTGTGGTCAGCAGTGGCATGTCCTGCCCCCAGCCTCTCCCTTGTCTGATGCTGCCCCTGCCATGTTCCTGCCCATGCAGATCCCCCACGGGGCCGTCCAACCACCAGCAGCGAGAGACTCTCGGTGCCTGTCGTCATCTGCATCATCCTGGGGGCCCTCCTCTGCCTGCTCCTGGCCCTCCTGGCTGGGCAGGTGCGAAGTGCCAGGGCTCGGCGCAGAGGTGGGTCCTTCCCCAGTGGTCCTGGGGGGAGATGCCTCTTGGCAGGGCTGGGGGTGTTGGTGTCCTGGGGTACAGAAACAGAGCTGTGTGCTGCCTCCTGCCCCATGTGCTGGCCCACTGACTGACAGACCATGGGGCACCAACATCAAGGGGTGGAGAGAGCCCAGAGCCTGAGGCATCAGTTCTGGGGTGAGAAGAGAAATGTGAGAGCTGGGCTGGGTGAGACGGGGAGGATGCACTGCTGGCAGTGCTCTGGGCAGCACTGGCAGGAGGAGCGTGGGGCAGCGGAGTCCATCACTGTGGTGTCAGCCACCTCCCAACAGGACACGGGCTGTGCTATTGCTGTGTGGGGCAGAGATGGAGCAGATCCATGGGGAAGGGAAATGAGGGAACTGGTGCAGGGTCTGCACTGGGACGTGACCCAGGGACCAAAGGGGAACAAGGGCTGTCTCCAAAGGGATGGTGCGAGGCTGACTGCACCCCAGACCATCTCCATGGGGATGCTGCCCTCCCTGGGGATGTGGCCTCAGTGCCAACACAACATAGTGGGGCTGTGCTGTGGGGACAGCCCTGTGCTGGCCTAGGGAATGGAGTGAGGGAGCCCAGTGGGGTCCTGTCCCTCTCTGCCCATGCCCAGACCAGCCCTGCCTCTGTCCTCAGGCTCCGGGAGAGCTGGGGAGCCCTTCCCTGAGGCCGTGTACGAAGAGATCGCTTACAGCCTGGCGTGGGAGAAGCAGGCGAGGTTCAGTCTCTCAGGTGGGTGCAGGTAACCTGCGGGGGCACATCTGCTGTGTCCATTCTCCCTGTCTCACACCAGGGCTGTGCCCTGCAGCTCCTGCCCATGGTCCCTGAAATGGTTGGACCATGGGGTCTGTGGGAGAGCATCCAGGTGTTGGGCCCCACAGAGGAGCTTCCTCCACACCAGCTCTGCCCATCCCAGAGGGGACAGCCCCTCTCTGCTTGTCCCTGCACCTTATTGAGAGCCAAGGGCTAAGCAAAGGGCTGTCCCAGGGCAGCTCTGGGAACCTCTCTGGGAAGTGCCTGGTCCCAAGGGAACTGGTCTCCTCCCCATGCACCCCCAACTCTGTGGGTGCCCATCCCCAGCAGTGCTGACCACCAGTCAGGGCAGCAGGGCTCATTCCACAGCACCCACTGCAGCTCTCTGCAGGCTCCTTTTCAGACGGTTCCCTGACCCAGCTGCAGCCCTACCCCAGGCACATGAGGAGGAGAATGATCTGGGGCCAGTCCCAGGGATAAGAGGTGGGGGGGGGGGGGGAGGAAGGGCTCCATGTCTCCTCCCTGCAGACAGACCAGACGGACAGCAGTGCCACCGAGTGTTATCATCAGAGCTGGTTGCATGAAGGCTCTGCTGTGACCCTGACACCAGCAGCATGTCAGCCCTGTGTCCCCACACACCCTCCCATCCTCTGCTCTGCAGAACATCTCTTCTCATTGCCACCACCTTCCGTCTCCTTTCAGATGTCCCTGTCCTGCCCGGAGGTTACCCAGCAGATGGCTATGATGATGCTGGGGATGTTTCTGACCCTGGGGAGGATCCTGTCCCTGGGCAGAGGGACTGGGAAGTGCCCAGGACACCAGAGGAAGGAGATGGGCGCAGGCATGCAGTCACAGGTGAGAGGGCAATGCAGCACTGCCACTTGCTAGGTGCCAACCCCAGGCCTAGGAGAATCCATGCCATATTGAAAGCCTGACCATCCATGGAGAACCTGTCCTGGGAGATTTTGTGGGGGCTGGGAGAATGGGCTGAGTGTCTCAGGCTGGTGAGGATGAGGAAGGTGATAAACAGCCCCAAGGGGCACCCCACAGGCCCAACCACAGCAGCCTGCCTTGATGCTTACAGGGGGAAGCCTGTTTTCCCGGAGAAGTGCTGGGGTCCCTGGAGCTGATGGAGACACCTCGTCACCTTTCCTGGGGATCACGGGCTATGACGATGTTGAAGAGGTGTCTCTGGCATGTCCCCATGAGGACACCCAGGATGTGACACCAGAGCCCCGTGCACAAGAGTTCCAGAGCCCCAGGCCAGCAGAGCCCAGCCCTGCTGAGCAGCTGGGTGCAGCCGGGAGGGAGGAGAGCTCAGTGCCCCTGGGAGAGCCGTGAGTGCCAGGGAATGGTCTCTCTTTTCCAGCAGTCAGCAAACACACATGGGTATTTCCCCTCTTTGTATTCCCCTGTTTTTATGCTGTGTGTTGGTATTTCCTCATATTAAAACCCTCTGGGGCTTTGTCCCAGATCCAGTCTTCCCTGACCTTGTTTCTGGGCGTCTCCCTGAGGCTGATGGAGGGGAGAAGAGCTCAAAGATGCAGCCGTTGGGAGGGGACACATCTTAGAGCCAGCAGGATCAGGGTCTGGCTTCGGGGTTGACAGAGTCCCTGGTCCCTGGACACTATTCCTACTGACAGAGACATTTCTGTCCTGCCAGCCACAGGCAGTTTCCAGACAAGGTGGATCTCTGGGAAGCCCCAAGAGACACTCCCTTGCAGTGCCCACCCTCTGCTGCCTTGGGCCCCCATGGAGGCCAAGGATGCCTGCCCAGCACCCACAGGCAGGGAAAGATCATTTGAAAGAGCTGAACAGGGAGATGTCTTGGACCCTTGGGCAGGACTTGGCACCAGCTCCTGCTGGTGGGTCCCCACAGACTTCCAGCTCTTTCCCAGCAGGCTTCTCTGCTGCTGGCTGGGAGGTGCTCTTGGTAGTGGGATGGTGGGCTGGAACACCTATTGGAGCATCTATTTAATCCCGTTGGGTCAGCTGTCCTGGCTGTGTGCCATGGCATTGTCCTGCATACCCCCAACCTACATGTTGTGGGGACAGTATGAGAGATGGAGAACCCTTTGGTATGGTTCAGCAGTAAGTGAAACACTGGTCTGTTAACAACACTGCTTTGGTCTCAAATGCAAAACTCAGCTCCATATGAGCTTCTCTAAGTAGAACCATAGAGATTGAAAGAGTTTCAAGGGGGAAATGAATCCTAGCACAGGAGCTAGCAGGACTCATCGAGAGAGCATTAACTATGACGGGGAAAGGTGATAAAACAGGGATCACCAGAGAAGTGCCTGGGGGAACAATGCTGAAGCTGAGGCGGAGGCAGATATCTCATCTGAAGTGCATCTACACCAATGAATGCAGCATGGCCAACAAACAGGAGGAGCTAGAAGCGACTCTACAACAGGATAACTCTGACCTAGTTGCTGTAAGGAAGCATGGTGGGATCACTCCCACTACTGGAGTACCGTGATGGATGGCTACAAGCTCTTCAGAAGGGATAGACAAGGAGGGAAGGGTGGTGGTGTGGCGGCTCTTTATATTAAAGAGTGTTTTGATGTTGGAGAGCTTGGGGTTGGGAATGGTAGAGTGTCTATGGATAGGAATCAGGGGAAAGGCCTGTAGGGGTGACGTCTTGGTGGGGGTCTGTTATATGATCATATGACCAGACTGGTAGATGAGGTTTAGGAGTTCTTTTTGCTTTCCATGTTTAGAGATAGGACAGAGTCTTAGAGGGAGGTTTTTGTGTTCTGCTTTGGGGAGCCAGCCAGAGTTTAGTGTAAGGGCTAGATTTTTGGTTAGGTTTTTGTTTGTTTATTTGTTTTTATGGTGTTTTACTGGGTGAGGGCTGGTGTTAAGGCTGGCAATCTAATGCTAATGATTACAAGCTAGGCTTTATTGAGAGTTAAGACTACTGCTAAAAGGTAACATGTCTGGGGTTTGACTTCAAGGTAGGATTTGAGGATGGGGATTAGAGCAATGAATTCCTACCAGGGTGCGGGATTTAGAGTAGCTGTAGGTGTTAAGGTTACTGGTTAGAAATATTACCAGGACATAACATGAATATTTGTCAAGTGAGTGTTGCAGAAGCATCAGCCTTACCTGAACCCCTATCACTGCCTCCTAATCCTTCCTTTCTCTTAGCCAAACCCCTCTTCTTTCCCCTAAATCTCCCACCTTTATTCTCCCAGCTTTCCCCTGGCCTCATCAAATGTGTCACCCTCTTGGGGGCAGCTTTCTGAGGGCCTTTATGACCTCAGAGGCTCTGCCTCCTTGCTGTTGGCCAGCCAGGTGCTGGGACACAAGTGACCTCACAGCCAGGATCCACAGGGCTATAAGGAGCTGTTGTCCTCAGGAGGCCTCTTCTCAGCCCACCCAGGAGCACGGGTTGCAGGGAGTGCCCTGCACAGTCCCTCAGATACTCTGCCTGCCAACCAGCTCATGCTTCAGAAGGCCTCCCACACGTCCAGAGTTATTTTTTCTCAGGTAGCCTTTATCAGCTCCAGGGCATCCTGAAGATAATGGTGGACAGTCGGCTGAATATGAGCCAGCAGTGTGCTCAGGTGGCCAAGAAGGCCAACGGCATCCTGGCTTGTATCAGAAACAGCGTGACCAGCAGGGCTAGGGAGGTGATCGTCCCCCTGTACTCGGCTCTGGTGAGGCCGCACCTCGAGTACTGTGTTCAGTTTTCGGCCCCTCGCTACAAGAAGGACATCGAGGTGCTTGAGCGGGTCCAAAGAAGGGTGACGAAGCTGGTGAGGGGCCTGGAGAACAAGTCCTATGAGGAGCGGCTGAGGGAGCTGGGCTTGTTCAGCCTGGAGAAGAGGAGGCTCAGGGGCGACCTTATCGCTCTCTACAGATACCTTAAAGGAGGCTGTAGAGAGGTGGGGGTTGGCCTGTTCTCCCACGTGCCTGGTGACAGGATGAGGGGGAATGGGCTAAAGTTGCACCAGGGGAGTTTTAGGTTAGATGTTAGGAAGAACTTCTTTACTGAAAAGGTTGTTAGACACTGGAACAGGCTGCCCAGGGAGGTGGTGGAGTCACCATCCCTGGAAGTCTTCAAAAGACGTTTAGATGTAGAGCTTAGGGATATGGTTTAGTGGGGACTGTTAGTGTTAGGTTAGAGGTTGGACTCAATGATCTTGAGGTCTCTTCCAACCTAGAAATTCTGTGTGATTCTGTGTGATTCTGTGTGAAAATGGATGCCTCTCTGTAGAAAAGTGATCCAAGAACTGCTTTCTCAATTTCTTCTGCACAGCTAAAATGACACACGTTTACACCAGCCATCAGCCTGAAGGTGGCACATCAGGTCCTCAGGCAGAAGTGCCCCGACACCCACCTGCATAGCCATGGGCCTCCTGCTGCCTCCTGATGTCCTGAGGCACAGCTGACCTCAGCAGAGCATCCCCACCCATCTCTTCATTGATTCCTGTGACCTGACCAGACCTATGTCACCTCCCCTGCCTCCTCCAAGACCAAGTGATTGCTGCAGAACCTCTCAAGCCCTGCCCAGCCTCGTGGGGCCAAATCCCTTCATTTACATCATAAAAGTGCAAGAATGAGGGATTTGAGGTTTGGTTGTTCCGTTTAGAGTTTAGGGATTGTATTTTACCTACCAGGCTTAGGAACTGGGCAAGGTCTTAAAGGGAGGCTTGTGAGTTCTGCTTTGGGTAGACAGTCAGTGTTTAGGGTATAAGCTAGATTTTTGGTTAGGGTTTTATTATGTACCTTGTTACGGGATGATATCTGGCAATATAATTCAAGGAATTAAGAACTAGGGATTAGCAAGAGCAATATGTTAAGACTAAAGGTAAAAAGTAATTTGTTTGGGGTTTGACTTCAAGGTTGGAAATGAGGTTGGGGTTTAGAGCAGTGGATTCCTTTCAGGGTGAGGGAGAGCAGTTAGTACTAGGTTAGCACTAGGTTTTCAGGTTGCTGGTTAGAAATTTTGCCAAGGCCTAACACGAATGCTTTCCCAGTGAGTGTTGCAGAAGCATCAGCCTTACCTGAACCCCTATCACCTCTTTGAAATCTTTCCTTTCTCTTAGCCAAGTCCCTCTTCTCTCACCAAGGTCTTGCACCTTTACTCTCCCGGATTTCCCTTGGTTCCCATACGTGTCACCATCTTGGGGGCAGCTTTCTGAAGTTCTTTGTGACCTCAGAGGCTCTGTCTCCTTGCTGTTGGCCAGCCAGGTGCTGGGACACAAGTGACCTCACAGCCAGCATCCACAGGGCTACAAGGAGCTGTTGTGCTCAGGAGGCCTCTTTCCAGGTCCCCCAGGAGCAGTGGGTGCAGGGGATGCCCTGCACAATCCTTCAGGTACTCTGCCTGCCAACCAGCTCATGCTTCAGAACACCTCGCACAAATCCAGACTCACATTTCCCCATGTAGCCTTTGCAAGTCCAGAGCATGCTGAAGGAAATGGCCACCTGTCTGTAGGAAAGTGATTCAAGAACTGACTATATATTTTAGAAAAATGTTGAGAACTCTTCCGAGGAGTTGCTGTGAAAGTCATGATGACTAGCATTGGTCATATCCATATGCAGTGAACAAAGGCCCAGCCCAGACTGCTCTGTGGTTCCCCCTTGTTGCTCCCAGGAGGCCAGCCCAGCCCACTCCCTCCCCAGCTCTCCACACTTGCCTCTCCTCTCCCCAACCCAGCCCAGCGGAGCAGCCCAGGCTGGGCTGGCCCCAAAGCTGCAAATGAAGCAGGGGAGGTCACCAGCAGTGTCTCTGCTGCTGCAATCTGCAGGAGATAAACACTACCGATCCACCTTCCCAGACAGCCTGCACCCCCCCCCCCCCGGGCCAGTGCCATTCCCCAGCACAGCACAGCACCACACTGCTGGCCCTGGGGCTCCTCAGGCACCACCACTGCACACACACAGCACCCTGCTCTTCTCCCAGGACACCCCATGTCCCACCCAGCCTTGCCCCAGCCCAGCACCTCTGGGCTGGCCTGAGCAGCCATTCCTGCAGCCCCTGCCCATGCTGCCCATGGCCCCTGAGCTGGCAGTGCTGTTCAGCAGAGTGAGGGGGTTGGTGAGTTGGGCCATTGGGGCACTCTGCAGGGCCGTGCTGGTCAGGCTGGGAAGGCAGAGCCAGCTGGTCAGGGGCACTGCCACTGACTGCCTCACACACAAGTGGTTCTTTGGCCATGGAGGGTGCGCACAGATAGCTGGCCTTCTTCAGAGTCAGAGATACATCGAATAGCCTGAGCTGGAAGGGGCCCACAAGCATTGTCAAGTCCAACTCATTTCCAATGTCAGGAGAAGTTTTGGGGTGATTCACTCGATCCAGAGTATGAAATTTCACTGGTTGAATAATTAATAATTTTCCCAGTCCCTTTCCCATTGCCTTGTGTTGCAGAGCTCTCCTTTGTCTGTGGAACACAAATAATGATCATATTTCTCTCTGGACATCTGTATCATTTTATCATCATTAGTAGACATTATCAGTAAAACAAAGTAAGAGTAAAAATAAACTGAAAACAAAATGAAAACTGTGTCTTGGTCTGTAATGAGTCGCATTATCAGTGATATTCAGAGGACAGTAACTATATTGCTTCTGAAAAACACACAGACATCACTTTCCACACGGCATCCTTCAGCATCTGATTCCTCATGCTGTAGATGAGGGGGTTCACTGCTGGAGTTAACACTGAGTACAGAACTGCCAGTAAATTATTCAGGGATGAGGAGGACATGGATGGGGGTCTCAAGTAGGCAAATGCGCCAGTGCTGATGTACAGGGAGACTATGACAAGGTGAGGAAGGCAAGTGGAAAAGGCTTTGTGTCGTCCAGGCTCAGAGGATATCCTCAGCACAGCCCTGAAGATCTGCACGTAGGAGTAAAGAATGAAGAGAAAACACACTAAAAGTGAACATGCAGTAAAAACAATAAGCCTAACTTCTCTGAGGTAGGCATCTGAACAGGAGAGCGTGAGGATCTGGGGAATTTCACAGAAGAACTGGTCCACAGCATTGCCTTGGCAGAGGAGGAGGGAAAATGTATTGGCAGTGTGCAGCACAGCATAGAGAAAGCCACTGCCCCAGGCAGCTGCTGCCATGTAAACACAGGTTTTACCACATATGATGGTTCTGTAGTGCAGGGGTTTGCAGATGGCAACATAGCAGTCATAGGCCATGATGGTGAGAAGATAAAACTCTGCTTGAATAAAGACAGCAAACATAAAGACCTGGGCAGCACATCCCGGTAAGGAGATGGTCCTGGTGTCCCACAGGGAGTTGGCCATGGCTTTGGGAGCAGTGGTAGAGATGCAGTCCAGGTCAAGGAGGGAAAGGTTGAGGAGGAAGAAGTACATGGGGGTGTGGAGGCGGTGGTCGCAGGCTATGGCTGTGAGGATGAGGCCGTTGCCCAGGAGGGCAGCCAGGCAGATGCCCAGGAAGAGCCCGAAGTGCAGGAGCTGCAGCTGGCGTGTGTCTGCAAATGGCAGGAGGAGGAACTCTGTGGGGAAGCTGCTGTTGGACATTTGTTGCATCTGGGCATGGTTGCCTGTCCATGGAGGAATAGACAGTGACATGTTAGAGAGACTTTTCTGAGCAAAAACTAAACCTTATTTCATAGAAATCCTCCTCACCAAGACTGCATTCTCACTGCATCTTCTTCTGAAGAAGACTTGCTCCTGCCTGGAGCTCTGCATCTGTCTGGCTAAGGGTGCCACAGAGACAAAGCAGACCCTCTTTAGACTCAGCAGGAGTTAGTACTGCTGAACAGTATATGGTAAAGAGCACCAGGAATGGATCTCAGGCATCTGCTGGCCAGAGGCATCTCCCTCTTTACAAGCGCTGAGAAGGAGTTCCAACAATCCCACAAAAAACAAGGAAGGTTGTGTTGGTGCTCTCTGTAAGCTAAAGAGTGTGGAGTGAAATTGTGAGGTTCCTCATACCTAGAGGTCCCTTTCAGTATAATGCTCTATTAGTTTCAATCCCTTGTATAATCCTGACAACAGCATTATCATCCCCCTGACTGCCCTCCAAAGCAGGAAGTTGAAAGCAGAGACCTCAGAGAGTGCCTTTCCTTCAGGTATGGCAGGTGTTGTTCCTCCCTTTCAAGAATCTCCCCTGAAGATGTCCTGTGGGTGCTGTGGAGCTCTGAGCAGGCTGCCCCAGGAAGCAGCCTCTTAGCACCTGCAGGAACCACCTGCCCTGTCCTGCCCTGCTAGGGGGGTTTCCTTCCACCAAAATCTTCTCCCCGCAGTGCCTCAGGCAGCTCCCTGGGCAGGCTGACTGCTGAGCCTGGCAGGTGGCAGAAGCCCTGCCCCAGCACAGAGCCCCTGGGGCACAGCAGGGACCCTGCTCTGCACCACACCTGGCCACCCCTGCCTGTACCCCGGCTGCACAGCCTGCAGCCAGCCTTGCGGGAAGGAACCCTCATGTCCTGTCCCTCTGACAGCTTTGGAAGGTAATCCCTGCTCTGGAGCTTTTCACTCTCCTCTTATACAAAGAAACTGTGAGTGTTCTTGTGAAAAATCCCATAGGCTGTGGGATGTGCCAGCAAATCTGGAGATGGCACCAGGAACAACAGCTGTGCTGCCCTGCAGCCACAGACTTACCCTGTTCAGGGCTGTGAAGACTTCTCCCGCAGTGAGCTCTCAGCATTCCCCCCTCCACACTGCCTTTAACAACTCCCTCCCTTCTCTCAGCCACCCTTGTCCCCTGCAGGCAGTGTCCCCAGCCCTGCTGTGCTGTGCAGAGGAGCTGCTCCTGGGCAGAGCTGTCTCTCTGCCGTGCTGTCCACTTGCCAGGAGCTCCCCTTGGGCCCAGGAGCCCGGCCCAGCTCATCAGCACAGGGAGCTCTTGACAAGTCCCTGGGCCTCCAGGGGAAATCAACTTTGAATCAGACTGATGCAATCACTGATGTTTCCTCCCTTAGTTGAGGAGTGACACTTAGTGTCAGCAGTGTCATTTTTCCTATCATGAGAAGTTTCGTCAAAGAATCAGCTTGTCCTCTTTCACTTTTAGCCAGGACACCCAGCCTATGGCTGGCACAAATCACATTTTCCCAAGCTGAGGGAAGTGATCACAGGGAGTCAATTGATGCATCTCATACTGAGTTTGATGTCCTAGGCCTGTAATGGAGCCCAGAACCTTCCATACCAGTCACAAACCCACACAATTTCCGATTTCTCTAAACTCTGTTCAGATATGTAAGAAATACTCTAGATTAAGCTCCCATGGTAATTACAGGAGATAGAGAAGAGTGGTGAGTAGTTCAAATCATAGAATCATAGAATATCTCAAGTTGGAAGGGACCCACAAGGATCACATCCAACTCCTGGCACCACACGGGTCTCCCTAAAATTTTAGACCATGTGACTGGGTGCACAGACCAAACGCTTTTTAAACTCTGACAGGCTTGGTGCACTGACTACTTCCCTGGGGAACTAGTGAGGTGTCCAACCACTGTTCTGTACTTGTATGCTGCTCTCCTGGGATCCCCACTAAAAGTCTTTTATTCTTCTTCCTCACACCCCTTGGGATGTGGGACCCCACAATTTCAGGATAGTGACTGCCAGGGCTGACACGGATCATCACATCCCTGACCAGCTCTTTCTGGCATGCAGGTATCAGATCCAGGTTTGTGTTTACTCTGTTGGCCCACCTGGCAGCTGGACCTAGAAGCTATTTCAAGACGCTCTTGAAAGTACCTGTACTGTCTCCACAGAGCTCTGTTCCCCTTCTGGAAAATGGCAGGAATGATAAAAAGCCCTCAGGGAGACCCACACTCATACATCCAGAGACTTCTCTGGGGTGCTTAACAATGACTATGTCCACTTGGTCGCCCTGGCTGCAGGTTCTTTTTCTCCCACCATGCTATCCCTTCTCTGCCCCCTTCTCTGATTGGCACCCACAAGGGCTCACGGAACTTTTCACAATGTCACATAAAGGAGCTCCATATATCCAAGCAGGAAATCTAACTCTGGATCATTCCAGCCTGTCTGTCCTGAAGTCTGTATCCACCCACTGAAGGATCCCATAGCTGCATGTCCTGTCCCACCATGCCTTGGCAATGACTCCATGGATGTCAGAAATCACAGGCTGCAGCTTGTTCTGATCTGTGCTCCTGGCTGAGGGTGTCGGTACATCTTTGGGCTGTCACATCTCAGCTGTTGGACCATGCCAAACTCTGCCTGCTGTCTGCAATGACAAGGAGAAACAGAGGTGGGATGAGCAGCTCTAGCAAGAAATGGGTTTGCTTTCGGTCTATCTCTGCATCCCCTGTGGACCATTGGTGGAGGTTGTGCAGCTCTCCAAGAATCTCAAGGTACTGCTGAGAGGCAGACTCTGAAAATGGTTGGTCTGTTCTTTGACAGATACATAAAGGGATAAGTAAAGGATGGAGGAGAGAGAAAGGAGTTTGAGAGCACAGGCACATGAGTGGAGTGTCCTACATCTACTAAATTAACAGGTTCCAACAATTCCCTTGTAGGTAGAGGGGCCTTACTGAGACATCTTGATAGATTGGAATGGTGGTCAGTCACCTACCATTTAAAATTTAACAAGAACTAATGCCAGATGCTGCACATCAGACAGTGTATTCCTGGAACATACATATAGATTGGGGGATGAGTGGATGGAACATAACCCTGCAGAAAGAGATCTGGGGGCTGTGGTTCATGGTAAGCTCAGGATGAGTTAACAATGTTCCCTGCAGTGACCATGGTCGAGTTGATCCTGCAGGAGGGCAGCATAGCCGACAAATAGCAAGCTCACAACTCTGGTTTTTGGGAGAGCAGTCTTTGGCCTCTTCAATATCTGCTCGGAAGAACACTGCGGGATAAGATCCTGGAGAAAAGAGCAGTCCAACAAAGATTGTTAATATTCCAGGATAACCTCCTACAACATCAATAACAGTACATCCCAGGAAAGATGAAATCAGGCAAAAATGGCAAGAGGCCTGCATGGATGAACCAGGAGATCCAGGCCAAACTCCAACACAGAAAAGAAGCATAGCGACACTGGAACAGATAACATAAGAGGAATAAAGAGGCCTTGTGTGGGCATGTAGGGATCAATATCAGAAAGCTAAAACCTGACTCTAATGGAATTTGTCCACGGATGTCTGCGGCAGTAAGAAGGGCTTCTGGAAGTACATAGGTGACAAAAGAAAGGTTCTGCAATATGTGGATCCACTGCTGAATGAGGCCCAGGATCTGTTGACACAGGACAGGGAAAAGACAAAAGGTGCTGAGTTCCTTCTTCACCTCAATCAGTACAGGCAAGGCTGCCCTTTGAGAATCCCAGGTCACAAAGAAAGGGGAAAGTCTGGGGCAAGGAAGATGTACACTTGGTGGGAGTGGGTCAGGTAAGGGTATACTAGACCAAATGGGATACACAAGTCTATGGGAACTGATGGGATTCACCCATGAGAGCAGAGGGAGCTGGCTGATGTCCTTGCAAGGTCACTCTCTTGGTCACCTGGGATCAGTCCTGCTGACCAGGAGAAGCACCCCAAGACTGGAGGAAGGCATATGTACTTCCTAGCTGCAAGAAGGGCAAGGATGAGAGCCCAGGGAAGTACAGGGTGTTCAGGCTCCACTCGATCCCTGTGAAAACGATGGAGCAGTTCATCCTGGAATCCATTTCCAGGCTCAGGAAAGACAAGAAAATCATCTGGAGCAGCTGGGACATCTTCATATAGGGGAGGCCACACTTGACCAATTTGGACATGAAATGTCCATGCTGAAATGACTGACCTGGCAGAAGAAGGCCGAGCAGTGGTTATAGATCTCCTCTGACTTCAGTAAGGTTTTGTAGTGGACTAACCTGGAAGTAGATAAGCACCACACAGCAGCTAGTTTGGTCCCCCTACCCAGTGGGTCTAAAAGTGAGAAAGCTTGTGGGCTGAGATAAAGAGAGTTTAATAAGCAAAGCAAGAGCTCTGAACACATGCAAAGTAAAATGAAAATAAAATAAAATAATGAAATGAAATGGAATGGAATGAAATGGAATAAAATAAAATAAAATAAAATAAATAAAATAAAATAAAATAAAATAAAATAAAATAAAATAAAATAAAATAAAATAAAATAAAATAAAATAAAATAAAATAAAATAAAATAAAAAGAACTCGTTATTCTCTACTTGTCATTGACGAGCAGAAGTTCAGCCATTTGCAGGAAAACCATGTTTCATCAAGTGTAACCATTAGTTGCAAAGGAGG